>NW_020950547.1:1156372-1445165 GCF_900497805.2 Vombatus ursinus | reverse complement strand
TCTATCTATCTATCTATCTATCTATCTATCTATCTATCTATCTATCTGTATATATGTATATATATCACACACACATATATATATAATGTTAGTAATTCCATTCACAATATCTATAGAAGGTATAAAATAGGACACTAAATAAATATAGGAATGCAATTACAAAACATTTTTATTAAAGACAGACAATAATTAGAGAGGTATGAATTGCTCATAATAACAAAAACAATCATATGATTATGTCAATATATTGATTTTTTTTAAAAAAAATAGACCCACTTCTTTCATAAGGCACTAGAAAATAAAATAACAAATGAACCCTTCCTTAATATGGTGAGTAGTTTTTATGGAAAATGAAGAACCAGCTTTGTATGTAATGGGTCCAAACTAAAGGCCTTTCTAATAAGATCAGTGGTAAAGGAATTTTCATTATCATCACTACTATTTGATCTAGTATTAGAAATTCTGTCTGTAGCAGTAAGGTGGGGAAAATGTTAACAGAAGAAGCATAAGCAAAAAGAAAATAAAATTGTCATATTTTGCAGGTGACATGGTTTGTTTAGAGAATCTTAGTTATTAATTGAAGCAATTAATAACTTGAGCAAAGCTACTGGATCTAAAATAAATCCACATAAATAATCACCACTCCTGTATATTAAAATAAAAACAGATACAAAAAGTAATCCCATTCAAAATAACTATAGAAGGTAAAATATAGTTAAGAGTATATCTACCAAGACATATTCAGGAACTATATGAATACAATCGTAAAACATTTTTCATGAAAATGAAGATAGCCAATCATCGGAGAAATATTAACTGTTCACGGGTAGGCTAAGCCAATAATAAAAATGATAATGCACTCTAAGTTAATTTACTTATGCAATGCCATACTAATGAATTACCAAAGAATTACTTTACAGAACTAGAAAAACAATCAAATTCATCTTCAGAGAGGAAGAGGACCTAGTGGCACCAGATATCTAACTATACCACAAAGCAATACTTATCAAAATGATTTGGTACTTTAAGAAATGGGTCAATCAGCAGAACCGATTCAATATACAACATACAGAAGCAAATGAACTTAGTAGCCTGTTGTTAGATGAACCCAAGATGGAATAAAGATTTACTATTCAACAAAAACTGCTGGGAAAACTAGAAAGCAATTTGGCGGAAATTAGGTTTAGAACAATTCTCACACTATATACCAAGATAAACTTTAAATGGGTATGTGACTACCTTGTGTTCCTCTCCCATGCAGTCAATAGTAAACTGGTACATATTTAATATCTGACTAGCCAAAAAAAATTGTTTTTTACACAACTCACTTTTAAGTTCAATCTGCAGCACTAGTATTTTTCCATCACTTTCTTAAATCTAAGCAATCAACAAAAATAATAGACCAAGCATTGATTTGTGGCATTTGTCAGTTTCTGCAGTATAAATGCTCACATTTGAACACTGAACAGTTGGCTTTCATGGGTCACTTTGAGCTGGCTCTGGCATAACCCTGTGTGCAGCTGTCACCTCTCATGGTCCTTCAGTTTCTCCCTCTGGCTAGAAAAACTAGACTTCCTAGACACCCAGTTTGCTGATACAGAATTACAATAGCATCATGGTACCATAGAATTATATTTGAAAGGGACTTCAGAGATCCTCTAGTACAACTCTAGGTACAGTTTATCTTCAAAATCTGTCTTCCTTTTGGTTATGGTGAACATTTGTATTTTAACAAGGACCTTTGATACCTTAACTGAAGAGAGTAACTAATATGGAAATTTTAAATAGGCTCAATGAGGGAAATGATTTTGAAAGGGGCCATAATTAGAAATTTTCATGGCTGAAGCAAGTGGCCTGAAATGTCCTTGGGGAAAAATTAAAGCTTGCCTATAATTCAATTGTGAAATGGGTAAAGGTATGACCAAAAAAAATCTCAAGACACTATGAGGCAGATGCTAGTGTAAAAACACTCATTGGATGCTGTAGCGGGAGTATTCAGACTAAAGTATAATGAATACCCACACTGAGTAGTCCTTGGGGCCTCACATATCTCACCTGACGTCTGAAACATCCCACTTCACTTTCAAGTTGCTCACTCTAGCAATCAGCTCTCACTCAAGCAAGGATAAGTTCCCAGAGATGCACTATCACCACATAGTTACTTGCAAACTTTCTCATGAGCCTAGAAGTATCCCTGTTGAAGAAAATTATACTTCCTCTACTTACTACTCTAGCTCTTGAGTTCCCATCCAATATAGTTCCTATCTGTACAACCAGTCATTGACCAAAATGTCACTTTTAGAACTTAAACATGATTATTTACTTAATAAGGCAAAATACTTTAGATGCTAATACATTAAATAAGTGCTATAGCTTCTTGGAGCCACAGGTGAGAGTTGAGTGACAGGTGGGCACCAAAAGTGGATGAACAGCCTGGAAAAGGCTCTGCAAGCCTTCACACCAGAGGTGCTAGTCTTCTTTGAATACCTCATACACTCCAATATGAATGTATGAGAATGATAACACATTCATTAAGGTATTACAATGTACTATGCAGTTTACTAAATGCTGGGAATAAAAATATAAACTAGAAACACAGTTTTTGCCTTCAAGGAACTTGCATTCTAATAAGAGGAGATACCACATAAGGGGGTGCTAGAAAGCTGGAAGACCAGAGGGAGTGAGGTGCAGGGTAGTGTGGTTTAGAAATAACTGGGAAGTGATGTGCATGTCAGTCCACAAATCAATAAGCATTATATACCTACTATGTGCCATACAGTGTACTGGAAATGCAAAAAACAGGCAAAAGATAGTCCCAGCTCTCAATGAGTCACTGTCATTTAATGGAGGAGTAAAAAATAGCTAGTATTTATATAATGTTGTTTAAAGGTTTGTAAAGGTAGTATATATTATCTCATTTAATCCTTATAACAATCCTGTGAGATAGTTGCTATTATTATTCCCATTTTACAAATGAGGAAACTGAAACAGGTGGAGGTTAGGTGATTTTCACAGGATTGCACAGCTTGTACATTTCTGAGGCAGGATTTGAACTTGGGTATTTCTGACTCTAGTGGCACTCTATGTATTACAACACCTAACCACTTCACCTAAGCCTGGTTCTGGTTCTGAGCAAACCAAGGCCAAAAAAAATCATCCACTTAAAAATTTGTTTTCTGTGATATCAATCCCCCTGTGGAGAAACATCTAGCATTCCTTGCAGAATTCATAATGCCTAGGGTAAAAAAGAAAGGTGGTCTAATTGGGTTTGGGAATGGTTGTTTACCTTTAAAAAATTCCCTGAAGGGAGAAATTTTTCCTTGGAGGAGAGCAACCTTGTTGCCTGCTGTTTGACCAAACACTTTCCATTAGAAGGCTGCCTCTTTTTATCGCTCCTAGAGGTTGCTTTTGAGAAGGATTCAAAGTAAAAAATGGAAATATTCTTCATCAGCCCAATTCCTGACTATTTTGTTGACCCCTTCTAGAAAGATTTTTGTTAACTTATTATGGCCCCATATACAACCTGGAGTCAATGTGAATGCAACCAGCTGCTTATAAATAACATTAATGGAGAGAATTACAGTTTGGACAAATGCATGTTAGAACAATAAAGTAAAGAGGAGATTTTTCCATGTTGACATTTTGTCTCAAACTTCTTCATCTCAGATTTCATTTGAAAACAAATATCCCAAATATTGGGAATCATGTACATGTTCTGAAAATTATATTACTAAAACATTATTAAAGTATACAATTATAGCCTAAAAATAAATTAAAAATCATCTATTTAAAGTCCAGTTTCCTAGGGGCAGAGTCAAAGGTTCCAGGGAGAGAAGGGTGAAGGACATGAAGAATATAGCCTGAATGAAGGGTGGCATGGCTTGGGAATGTCCATAAAGCATAACTTCATTAAATTACCAATTAAGTTTATGTCCTTCATTCATATCTTAATCTTAATCAGTACAATTCCTATTGCATTATGAACTATGAATGATATGCTTAATATTTCTGCCTTTCCATGTTTATTTATAGATTCTTCATACCTGAACCATGGCCAATTTTTGTGAAGGTACTGTATGATGGTGAAAAAAATAGGTATGATGATTGATTCCCATTTAATAATATCCACAGGCTTATCATATCTAATTTTATAATACTCTTCACATCTTTAAGTTCATTTTTGCTTATCTCTCTTTTAGATTTGTCTTTCTGAAAGAGGTACACTGAAGTCCCCACAATAATTTATTTTTCTCCCCTAGATCTTCCTATAATTCATTTAGCTTTTAAGTGTTGTCGATCAACAAAGAGGCATTTATTAAGCACTTACTATGAGCCAGGCACTGTTCTAAGTTTTAGAGATACAAAAATAAAAACAGTTCTTACCCTTCAGGAGTTTACCTTCTAATTGGGGGAGATAGTATGTTCATATATATAGGTAGGTGATATAAACAAAGTACGTACAAAGTAACCTTAGAGGGGAAGGAACTTGTGGATTGGGAGGGACCAGGAAAGACTTTCTGTAGAAGATAGTTCTTGAAGAAAAAAGAAAGAACTGAATCTTGAGAAAGGCAGGAATTCTAAATTTGGATTTGAGGAGGGATTGTTTTCCAGGCATGGAAGATTCACAGTAAAAACACACAGTAAAAATATGGGATGTTGTGTGTGAGGAAGAGCAAGTAGGTGATTATGGCTGAATTATAGAGAAAATAGGGGAGAATAATGTATAAATAAATTAGAAAGTCAAGGAAGATACACAGGTTGTAAAACAGAAGAACTTATGTTTGATCATAGAAGTAATAGGAAACCACTGGAGTTTATTGAAATGGGAATTACATGGTCATATGTACTACATTTTAGAAAAATCCCTCCAAGAGCCTGGTAAAGGATAGAAGGACTTGAAACAGGGAATACAATTACAATGTACATTTCCAGTTAAGATTTCTTTTTTTTTAAATTTTATTTATTTTATTCTGAACTTAAGAAATAAAGCAAGCATTTCCATAACATAGTAGAATAGGAAAAAAAGATGATTGCACATGAAACTGCAAATTTGTTATTTACAACTTGCTATTTCTTTTCAATATGTAATAAAATTATCACATAATTTTCTTTTTTTAAAAAAATTTTATTCTTCCCTCTCCCTACCCTCCAGTAGAGAGATGGCTACCTTTAGACATAAATATATGGGTGTGTATACACACACACACACACACACACACACATATATGTAAAATCATTCTCTATATGCTTTTATTTATCAGTTCTTTCTCTAGATGCAGATAGTATCTTCCTTCATAGATCCTTTGTAGTTAATTTGGGTATCCATAATAGTCAGAATGACTTATTCACTCAAAGTTGTTCTTAAAACAATATTGCTGTTACTGTACAAAATTGCTCTTTTTTATTTATTTATTTTTTTGGTGAGGCAATGAAGTAAAGTGACTTGCTCAAGGTCACACAGCTAGTAAGTGTCAAGTGTCTGAGGCTAGATTTGAACTCAGGTCTTCCTGAATCCAGGGTTGGTGTTCTATCTACTGCACCATTTAGCTGCCCCTACAATTGTTATTTTGGTTCTGCCCATTTTGCTCTTCATTATTTCATGCAAGTCTATCCATGCTTTTCTAAGATCATCGAACTCATCATTTCTTACAGCATAGTAGTATTCCATCACAATTACATACCACAGCTTGTTCAGCCATTCTCTAATTGATGGGCATCCCTGTAATTTCCAGTTCTTTACCACCACAAAGAGAGCTTCTATAAATATTTTAGAATATATGAGTTCTTTTCCTGTTCCCCTAATCATCTTTGGAAACAGACCTACTAGTGGTATTGCTGGGTCAAAGGGTGTAGGCAGTTTGATAACTCCTTGAAAATAATTCCAGATTGCTCCCCAAAATGGTTTGATCATTTCACAGGGTTGTGCCAAAGAAGACAGCATAAACGTATAAACTGACCTGAAGCCAACAGTCACTTGGACAGACCAAACCAGGGAAAGTAGTATGAGCTCCCACAAAGACTTCTGAAGTCAGCAGGTACTCTGAAGAACAGTGCTCCAGACAGGTTGAACACCAGTGAGAACTCCAGTAAGAGGGGCCTGAAGTCTGTTCTGGACCTTGGCCTATCAGAAGAGAAGCAGAGAAAAAGAGTTAGTCTCTATAGAGTGCTCCACAGGGGAACAGGGCTTGATTGTGCATTTTTTGAGACAGTGGGAATCAGAGCAGGAGATGGGCCAACTTACCACCTGAGTACTTGTGCCCAAGGGCCTTGCAGGAAGTCTAAGACCAACATTATCTCCAACATTCAACTGAATATTGTTAGGACCACAACAAGGGGTGTAAACAATATCTAATTAAGGAATGCATAATCAATGGGGAGGAGCATCTATTAAGTGCCTCCTAGGTGTCAGACACTGTGCTAGGCCCTGAGCATAGAACAGAAGGAAAAACATAGCTCTTAGGGCAGCTAGGTGGGCAGTGGATAGAGCTCTGACCTTGAAGTCAGAAGGATATGAGTTCAAATCCAGTCTCAGATACATGACACTAACTGTATGACCCTGGGCAAGTCACTTAACTCTGATTACCTCACAAAGAAAAAAGCAAAAAAACAAAAATAAAAACACATAGCCCTTGCTTTCAAGGAGCTAATATTCCAATGAGAGAGATGACATGCAAGTAGCCACGTAGATAGAATGTAAATGGAACGTAATCACAGAGGAAAGAGACTACTTGGGAGTGGGGGAGAGGGAGGATATGGGGACTGACCAGGAAAGGCCTCCTGTGGAAGGTAGGATTAGAATTAAAGTCTTGAAAAAAGTCAAGATTCAGAGGTAAAGAAGGAAGGTATTCCAGGCATGGGGAACTTGCAAGTGCACAGTGTTGGGAGATAGCCTGCCATAGGCAAGGGTTCGTAAGAAGAAGAGTGTACAAGCATGGTGGAAAGGGTGGGGGAAGTTAGCACATGGACATCACTCTTATCTAAACCAGACAGAAAAGGATTGAACACGTGCATGTGCACATATGTGTATTAAATATATTGTTTATATGTCTATCACATATGCATATGAATTTATAATACACATTTCATAAATTCTTACCTTCCCTTCTTCAGCCTAGAGAAAAGTGTGACTCATAGCATCCTTTAACCCACCTATATCTTAAAATAACTTTATCCTGTACTACCTCAATTACAAGAGATAGCATAGTGTTTCTCTTTATTTCTGCAATGAGGGATTGATGTTGGGGTCAACTCTCCTATTTCCCTATTTCATTTCTTTGTGGAGTTTTTAAACCATTAACCCAGACTTGTCTCTCTTTGTTCCCTTACTGATACTTTGAGAGGTTAGAATTCCAAAAGGATATTTTTATCTTCTTCTTTCATATAAGCACTAGATAATCAACTTAATTCAATGTAGAATTACTCAGACTTGCTTATCTTTCATAAATGGTTTTTGTGTGCAACATTTAAAATTTGAAGACTACCCAAATTTGTTTTTGCTTTTGAACAGGAATGCTTGATATTCATCAGTTCTATTAGAAAGCCATTTCCTCCACTTACAGGTTATTTTAAGTTTTGAAGGAATAGTTACTCTTGGGTATAATCCATTTACCTTAACTTTTCAGTACATCAAATTCCAATTTTTCCTTTCTTTTTGTGGATTTGTAGTCCTCCATGATGTTGATTGAAGCCCATTAGCCCATGATCTGTTTCCTCTTTTGTGGTTGTACTATGTACTTTTTGACCTGGAAGCTCTGAAATTTGATGTTAACATTTTTTGTTAAACATTTTTGTTGTTCCTTTCTGGTGGTGTCTTTATATTCTATTAATCCATATTTTGCCTTATGGTTCCAACACTTCCATACAATTTTCTTTTGTGACTTCTTGAAACGTGGTAGTAAAGGGGTTTTTATTTGTTTGATTCATCACATTGTCTTAGGAGGTTGGGGACTACTACAGTGTCGTTCTATACCCTCTTTTCTAGGTCAATTAAGTGTGGCACAGTGAGACAAGTGCTAAATTTGGGGACAAAGAACATGGTTTACAATTGTCACTCTACCATTTGCCACCTGATTGACTTTGGACAAATTGCTTCCCCTCTCTGAAAGTCAAGATTCCTTATCTTTGAGCTATAAATCTGACTTTGCTACCTTACCTCAGGAAATTCATTATTGGGAAAACATCATCATGCTTGAAGATCCCATCAGCCTTAGGGCTGTACCTCATCATTGTCCTCTGTTCACTCTGATTGAAGGATGGAGCCATGAACTTCAAAATTTCCACTTAAGGAAGGAGCTCAGCTCAGAACAGCTCCTCATTTCTCATCTCACTGCACTACTTTGGGACTTCTTTGACTTTCACTATTCCCCTCTGTTAGATACCTTCTCTAGGACCTTCTGCAACCCAGCTTTTCAGTTTCTTTTTGTGTATTGTCTTCCACTCATTAAATTGTTCTTGTTTTTTTTTTTGTTTGTTTTTATCCCTAGAGCTTAGTACAGTGTATAGCACATAGTAGGTGTTTAGTAAATGTTTATTGATTGATTGATGTTGGACCCACCTCATGTCCTAAGTTTGTAATCTTTTGAACTTGCACAAAAATTTTTTCACCCATCTTTGTATACTTAATTTCTATTTTCTCTATTCTTGTTTTTAGGATAATTATGACTTTGTTAAAAACTTTCCAGCTTCTTTACTAGACTTATTTTTTCTTTTTTTCCATTAAGAGCTATAATTTTACTACCTCTCCCTCCCCCTTATTCTTCTATGAGGAATTCCAACCACTCTGAGAATCCTTATGGCCACTTCATTCTTTTCTCTGAGGTTCTAGTTATAATTATTCCAGAACTGTTCAATTCTGAAGTTTTTATTTTGGCAATCTTTTACTCCACCTCATTTCTTCTTCATATTAGGAGCTTTTCTTTGCTTGCTCATTTTCTCATTCTATTGTTACTGTGGTTGTTGTTGTTGTTGTTTTTTAATCTCCAATTTCTTTGAGATTTTGCTTTTTGGCCCTGTTGGGGCTTTAACTCATGAACTTTCACTATTAGACAAATCAATCAAATTAATAAGTGCCCACCATGTGTCAGGCACTGTGCTAAATGCTGGGGATATAAAAAGAGGTAAAAGACAGTCACGTCTTCAAGGAACTACAATCTAATGGAGAAGTCTAATTGAATCCTGACAGAATTTGCTACAAGACACTGAATGACTGGAGAAGTCCCTTGGTGGGGCTCTTCCAACCCCTTTGGATATTTCTAGTAGCCTACACCTGCCACAGTCACTGTCATAAGAACCCCCTCCTCCCCAGGCCAAGGAATGTGAAGTAAAGAGAAAGTTACACAGAATATAGAGGAGAGCCAATACCATCATTGTCTGTTGTTTTTCCATCCACTGAGGATATTTGCAGGAATATTTTTTTTTTTCGTTTTCCTCTCATTGCTGTTCTTTTATTTATTTTGGTACAAATCTTGCCATTGTGAAGTCTTAGTGTCATGGGATAATAGAATAGTTCTAGAAATAACCTTAGAATCCAATTAGTCCAATTCCTTTATTTTATAGATGCAGAAGCTAAATCCCAAGAAGTTCAAGGTCACACATCAGAGGCAGAATTTGAATTCAGGTTTCCTAACTCTGGAGTCAGTGGTCTTTCAACTATATCATAAAGTGTTCAAGAAGAGTTGATTATGTATAGTCACAATCTCATACTTAGCCATCATGCTGGAAGGCATAGCCTTCTCTTCTTTACATGCCTATTATTTCTTCTTTTCTTATCCTACTTCACCTTTCTCCTGACCCTACCTGTTAATGGACCTCTATTGATTGTCACTAGGTTTTTAGGACCCACTCTAGAATTCTATGGAAGCTACCAAATGGAATCAGATGTAAAAGGTGCCATTTTTGTTGGTTTCTGAAGCTATGTTAATAGCATCTCTTAATTCATTTGGTTCTTCTAGAATTCTAGTACCTAACATAACTAGAGAAGGTGGAAACCAAAATAAAACTAAGAATTTTCCAAGAAAGTTAAAATGTCATGCTATTATTAAAATAGACCAATAGGTGTAAAGAGAATGAATATAAGACTGATGAAGTCTAGTAGATGATAGCTCCTCTCAAGTCTTAAACTGATCAAGCTGTTTTTAAAGGCCTTCATTTATTATTGAATTGAAGCACCTTTTCTTCACATCTGCTCATTTGCCAACTTAATTGATAACTCATAATCCAAAAAGTTAATGCTAGGTTGCTATTAACTTTATTTTAGATTTTCTCCCTTTTGTTAAGGTATAAAAGTAATATATTCAGCAGGGAATCATTAGTTCAAATATTCCAGTCAGGTGAAAACACTAATAGGTAGGGCATTTGGAAACCTGAAATAACATTTTGATTCTCACAATCATTTTATTCTATTCTGATTTCATTGGCTCTAATCCTCAGAGAAAAGTGAATATTTTCACCTTTAAAGATGCCTACCTAAAACTCCATGAAGTCACCGGGTTCCTATAAACAATTACAGTGAATCCTAGAGGCCTGAAGGTGTTCACTGAGTCTCTGAATGATGATATTTTAGTCCCTTTTTGTCTTGATTCTGTGAGATTCCTGTGTCACTACTGTAACTTAGTTGAGATTTCTCCTTTTCTTAATCAAAGGTTGGTGCAGGACCCATTTTTCCTTCTTAAAGTGATAACCTCCTGGTGAGAGATTTATTTTCAACCTCAGGTTCATATTAGGAAAATAATTCAGAAGCATATCACAAGGAAGTTAGGTATAGGATATGCAGACCTAACACCTGAGTGGGTAGCTGATTATTGTCTGACAGTGCTAAGAGAATTATAGTCCTTTAAATGCAGTCCTAGACTCTAATTAACACCTAATTTCTGGGAAGAAAGCATAAGTGAAAACTGCTTTAATTTCAAATGAAGAGAGATTCCACAGTGACCTCCAAAGAATAGTAAAATGATTGAATGCACTGTCTTCATCTGCAAGCCAACCTTCCTCAGTGGAGCCTGGGGCAGAATCAATGACCCATTCTCCCTTTGGGTATATTCCTGCCTCCAGGCTGTTGCTAGTGAAGGGATTTCATTTGTTCTGCCATTCTTTCTCACTTGCTACATTTCAACACGGGCTCTGGAGAAGAAAATTGATAGAGTCCAATCTGTGGCCAGGCTTTCTTCTGAACTTCCAGTAAAACTACTCCCAATACAACATACGTAGAAGACCAAAGACTGTTCACTAGAGGGCACTCTGCTAATTGTCCATGTAGGCTTATAACCATTACCAACAATTTTCCTAGATATTGGTTCAGAAATAAAATGTAAAATTAAATAGGTAAATAAATGACCTTCTAAATAATGACAAACATGAAGGATAAGGCCCCTCAATATATTCTGTGCTTATGGGATTTGAACTGGACCTTGAAACTTAGATTGTCTTATATGATTCAATAGGGTTATTGTTAGATTTTTCAGGTATCATCAATATAATATTGACTTCAGAGCTTTACAGAATCTTCTTTCAGTTCATTCTCAATGGCATTCGACAAATATGTTTCAATTCAATTCCATTTCCTCTAATTCAATTCAACAAATGTTCATAAAGATTCTATTGTGTGCCAAGTTCTAGGCGAGGCAGTGGAGGACAAACAAAACCAAGGTGGCATGGTGTCTTTCCCATCTTTCCCTTATAAAACATTAGTTAATGTCTTCCTGACTCTAAAAATGGTCCTCTACCTACTATACTACACAGTCTCTATATCAAATTGGGCCTATATCATACATCCTTTGTGGGGTGGGACCCCTAATCCATGATTTAACTGGTGTAGGGAGCTCTTGATTTAAAAACTTTGAATTGAAGGTCAAAAACTAACTGATTGTTTAGAAATTATTGGTAGTACTAAAAGGTTATTTGTCCATGACCATTCAGCCAATATGTGTCTGAAGCAGTACTTGAACCCAGGTCTTCCTGATTCAAAAAATGGCCCTCTATACACTATGGCACACTGTATCTAGCCCAAAACATTTAAAATACAGAATAATACAAGATAAATGCATAGTAAAGATAGAAAACAAAGTCCTTTATTGAGGTTTGATTTGGAGGGTGAGGAAGAGAATAAGTTGCTGATTAAGGAGAATTTTAAGGAAGACACTAAAAAGCTAGAGCTTGTCCAGAAGAGGGCAACAGATTGGTGAGGGGACAAATAAGCAAACCATTTGATTGATTGAAGGTATTGAGAATGCTTAGCCTGGAAAAGAGAAAACACAAAGAGTACATGATATTTTCACGTTTGGTGGTTAATTGGTTAGAGTGCTGGCCTTGGAATCAAGAAGATCTGAATTCATGGGAATTGAGGGGATACCCATCAAACATGGATTGGCTGAACAAGTTGTGCTATTTGAATGTAATGGAGTACTACTGTTCTATAAGAAATGATGAGCAGGCTGATTTCAGAAAAACATGGAAAGACTTACATGAACTGATGCTGGTGAAGTGAGCAGAGCCAGGAGAACATTGTACACAGTAACAGCAACATGGTGCGATGACCAACTTTGATTGACTTAGCTCTTCTCAGCCATATGGTGATCTGAGACAACTCCAAAAGACTCATGATGGAAAATGCTATCCACATCCAGAGAAAGAACTATGGAGGCTGAATGCAGATGGAAGCATACTATTTTCTTTCTGTTTTTTCTTTCTTTCTTTCTTTCTTTCTTTCTTTCTTTCTTTCTTTCTTTCTTTCTTTCTTTCTTTCTTTCTTTCTTTCTTTCTTTCTTTCTTTCTTTCTTTCTTTCTTTCTTTTTTTTAGTTTTTAGGCAATTGGGGTTAAGTGACTTGCCCAGGGTCACACAACTAGTAAGTGTCAAGTGTTTGGTCTGAGGCCAGATTTGAACTTGTTTTTTCTTTCTTAAGGATTTTCCCTTTCATTCTGATTCTTTTTTCACAACATGACTAATGTGGAAATATGTTTAATATGTTTGTACATGTATAGCCTATATCAGATTTCTTGCTGTCTTGGGGAGGGGGGAAGGGAAAGAGAGAGAGAGAAAAAAATTGGAACTCAAAATCTTATAAAAGTGAAAATTGAAGACTATCTTTACATATAATTGGAAAAAATACTATCAAGTGGAAAGAAAAAAAGGGAAGACCTGAATTCAAATCCTTTATGAGATACTGGCTAGTTGTGTGACTCTTGGAAAGCACTGAACCTCTCTCAGCCTCAGTTTCCTAATACATAAAATGGGAATAATAGCACCTACCTCATAGTGCTGCTATGAGGACCAGATATCATCAAATATTTGTTAAGCATTTACAAACCTTAAAGCACAATATAAATGTTAACTATTAGTAGTTGAAGGATTGCCTCGTGGAAGAGAGATCAGTCTTATTTTACTCAGTTCCAAAAGGCAGAATTAGAAAAAAATGGGGGAGGGGATGATTTAGGTTCACTGTAAGAAAACTCCCAAATTATTAGAGCTGAACAAAAATGAAATAGTTTACCTTAGAAGTTAGTAAATTCCACTTCACAAGAGATGTTCAATTGAATCTTGGATGACTATTTGCTTAGCACAGTGCCTGGCACATAGTAGGTTCTTGATAAATTTTGATTGATTGACTGTCACACTACAAAATGAGAGTTGAACTTGATAATCTCTCATATCCCTTTCAACTCTATACATGTGATTGTAGGAGCAATGGACAACTGAGGAAAGTTCTACATCCTCCCTGGCAAATTAATGGGTCAGCATGGAGAAGAGTCATACAGGATGAAATGGCATGGATGGGTTTCCATCTGCATTGTTGTGTGGAATAGGCACATTAATGAGTTACTGGAGTACTGGGGATTCGTAAATAGACATATAATTCATCACTAAGGAACTAACGTACTATTGCTTGGTCATTTCAGTCATGACTGACTCTCCATGACCCCATTTTGAGGTTTTCTTGGCAAAGATACTAGAATGGTTTGCCATTTCCTTCTCCAGCTCATTTTACAAATGAGGAAACTGAGGCAAGCAGAGTTCAGTAACTTGCTCAGAGGCACACAGCAGATGAGTTTTCCTGATTTTAAGCCCAGTGCTCTATCCACTGCTCTACCTAGCTACCCATGCCTACTATACCTCTGATTAGCTAGATTTGTTCCTAGATAATGAATTATTGAAGCATATAGCTAGAAATGACCCTCTATCCCTACTGTAAAAATAAATTAAAGTACAAAATATCAAAGATTTTTCTTTTTGTGTTTCAGTAATTCCCCCTCTACCTTACCTGTCATTTATACCCCTTCCTCTCCCCTGAAACTTCCTCCACTATAGGACAGACTCTCTTCAATCCACACCTGGACTATCGCAATTGTCTACTATTTGGTCTCCCTGCTTCATCTTTCCCCATTCCAATCCATCCTCCAGTCAGCTGTCAAATTGGTCTTCCTAAAGTACATGTCTAACCATATCACCTCCTATTAAATGAACTCAAGTGGTTCTCTATTACCTCTAAGATTGGGCATAAAATTTTTTGCTTGACTTTCAAAGTCCTTTGTAACCTGACCCCTTCTTATCTTTCAAATCTTCTTACATGCTGTTTTCTTCCACATGCTCTACAATTCAATGACACTCCTCTTTGTTGTTACTTAAACATAAAACTCCATCTCCCAACTCTGAGTGTTCTCAGTGGCTAATTTCCATGCCTGGCATTCTCTCCCTTCTCATCTCTACCTCAGCTAACATCCCACTTACAAAAAGTCTTTCTAGGTCTTTCTTAATCATAGTACTATCCCTCTGAGCCTACACCAAATTTATCCTGTAGATATATTGTTTATACATAGTTGTTCACTGATTGTCTCCCCCATTAGACTGTGAGCTCCCCGAGAATTAGGGAGCTAGGCTTTCATCTTTGCTTTGCCATTTATTACCTTTGTGACCTTGTCATTTTAACTCTTTGGGTCTAAGTTTGCTCATCTATAAAATTAGAGAGTTGGATCTAGTCGGGGGTATGCTGGCAAATGTTTAACAACTGGCTTTCCTCCACCACCACCTCCCATTGTACATATCATACACTTCTAAGTTTAATCTGTATTTACACTTTTTCTGTCACTTTCTTATATCTAGATCAACAAAACAATAAGTCAGGGCCTGATTTTAGAGTTTGCCAATTTCCCAAGAATTAATGCTTATGCTGAAAATGTAAAAATTGCCTCTTATGAGCCAGTACAAATAGCTCCAGCATGGCCTCAAATCTTATGTCCCATGAGGTCGCCTAGATTCTTCTACTTCTAAAGGATCAATGCTCTATTGAGACTACCTATCTAAGCCTTTATTCTTCATGTGAAAAATGAGAGGGTTGGATGACACAGCCTCTGATGTCTCTTTCAGCCTTGAATCTATCATCTTATGACTCTATTATCCTTAATTACCATTTTAATACTCTGCAAATAACACCTCCCACCAATAGGTGGCACTGGAACTCTTAAAAATACCGACTGTATCGACCCAAAAAATGCCACACATTTTGAATCACTCTAATTATTGTTAAACAGGAGATGCCGAGACATTATCTAATATATGGATGGTTCCATCACTGTTTTTCATCTTAATCTGGGATACAGTAAAGTATCTTAAAATATAAATAAAATGACAGGGTAAATATCCATCCATCAACTCCACATGTTTAAAAAAAAACTTATTTACAATATTTGGCCAAGCATCTTCATTTGCAATAGAGAGATGGAAAATGGATGTTGCAACAGGTGGGGGAAAACATCTGCAAAAAAAAGACTACATAAATGATTTCAAGATGGTCTGATGTGCAAAGATTGAGATTGAAGAGAACCACTCATCAAAGAATCACAAAAGGGCCCCAAAATACTGTAAAATACTCACAGCTACTCTATAAGAACATGATGTTTCCTAGTAACGTCTTTACCAAGTTTGTGAATTGATCAAAATTTATACCCTAAAATTCTTTCCAAAGACAGATGATAAATAACGTATTATTTGTTTCTGTTCTTCTAGATTTAAAAGGTGAAAGGGGGGCCTTTTGCATCACAGAGAACTACAACTCTGGCATTTAGACCTGACAGATGACTAAGGAAAAAGATGAATACAGCTAATAGTGGCAGCTCCTATGGCTGCAAATGAGGTGAGTAAATCAAAGCTACATGCCTCAGCATTCTTTAAGAAATGCAACAACTAAACAAATTATTTCATGCAATTTAACTTTTTTTTTTGCCAAGAATGACAAAATGGTATACTTCATCTGATCAACCTGTTGTTTCACAGAAATGTTTCACTAGTAGAAACATCTGATGATTTATTAGGGAATCCTTAGAGAAAATAGAAGGTACCTTGTAAACCTCAAAGAACTTTGAAAAAATGAGTTATTATTAGGTCAAAGTTCATCTCCCAGGTACTGTATACCATATGGTGAAGCAAATGGGGAGTGCAGGTGGTAGAAATGTCTTTATTCTCTTTCCCCACTACCAAAATTAACTTTTATCAATTTAGTTTTTATTTACTTATTTGTGTAAAGGTTGTCCTCTTCTCCTCTAACCCTTCCCACGAACATTACATTGTAAGTGCCTTGAGAGCTGGGTCTCTGTAACCCTCATATCTAACATAGTGGCACATAGTGAGCTTTCAAAAATGTTTATGAACTGAATTGGAATTCTTGGAGATCATCTAGTTCAACCATAATTTTGCAGATGGAGAAAGAGAGGAATAAGCTTAGGAAATAAAAGGCAAGTTTACCTGAAAAGCTCAATGTCAGGCTGGCATTTTTGATGGGGGAAATGAGGGAGTAGTGAAAGAATGACTAGTTAGGTATGAAAATAACACTTGCTTTCTGCAGAGCATATTTGTGATCTTTTTGTCCCTTAGGAAAAACTAGTCTTTAAGACATCTGACTGTCACACATTTTAAATATAGTTGCTATAGGAACTCATTTTTATCTAGATTCAGGTCATCCATTGGTCAACAGCATAGTGTAGGGCAAGGAACACTGAATTTCACTTCTTGACAAGAGGATAATGTTAAAATTCATAGAAAACGCCACTTCATCCATAGAAATGCTAACAAATATCTGAAAGGAATACCAGAAAGACCAATGATAAAGAAAACTAAGAAGAAAGAGAAGAAAAATCTTCTATTTAGTCCTGAGATACCAGAAGTTGGGATTGTAGAAGAGAGGAACTACCTCGGGGAAACCAGGGCAATCTCTAAAAATCAGAGGAAACTGATTGGAGCAGAAAGAGGAATTATGCCAAGGAAGCCAGAGAGAGCTCACTGACATAGACCTGAAGTCAACTAGTGCACTAGAAGGAGGACAAAGCCAGGTCCTCTACTCCTTTAAACACTGGGAGCCTCAGCAGAAGACAGATCTACCTGCTAAAACCTGTGCACCAGTGCCAGAAGTTGCAGGAAGCTGGAAAGCAACATGAATCTCAATATTCCACTAGGGCCTATCAGCAAGAGATGAAACCAGTTTTCAGGAAGTATAAGAGGATGAAAACCACTCAATACTGAAACTAACATTGGACTAAATAAATAATAACAAACTAAATTAGACTAATATGAGACTAACACCAAAGCCAGGGACTGAAGGAGAGGATGGTGCCAATACCAGGCATCTTATCCAGATTGGTAACAGCAGCAGCAGTCAAACTGCAGAGGCCATGAGATCAAACAAGGCCTACTTAAGCCAAAAAGTGCTGGAGGAAACTGTCTTAAGCACATAATCTAATCCAAGAATAAAAGCTGAAAATATGTGAAAACAAAACAAAATTAACATAGAACATGCCAAAGTAATATTATAGGTTAAGAGATGCCTGAGATAAACCTAGAAGAAGCAAGTTACCTCACCAAAATGATAAGCCATATTTCAGGGAATGAAGTCCCAATGTATCTTGGATACAAACAGAAGATGATAAGAAATGAAGAACATAAAAAATTAAAATTAGAAATTAAATCAAAGTTCAAGAAGAAAAAAATGAAAGCAGTATAAATAACTTGGAACAGAAGATAGTAAATCTTACCTGAGTAGTGAATTCTAAGAAAAATAGAAAGAAACAAATGGAGCTCAATTACTCCATCAAATAGCAAGAAATATTAGCATGAGATAAAAATATTGTGAATAAAATGCAAGAAAATGTAAGGTATCTACTGTCAAAAATAAGTGACATGATAAAAAGGTTGAAAAGCAATAACTCAAAAATCATTGAGCTCCCTGAAAATAATGATCAAACAAAAAACCAGGAAACTACATTCCAAGAAATCATATTCCAAGAAATAAAAGAATATTGCATAGAAGAATTAAAACTCAGTGTTATCTTATTCTCTCAGATATCAACATCCTGTTAGTCATTTTTGTTCTATAATTTCCAGTGTAGATCTTTCTCCTTTGATGAAAAAATGAGTTGGAAACTGTCTTCCCTCTCTTGTCTGTTATCAATATCCCATCTACCTTAAGAAGTAGTCCTCTCCCTTCTTTGATCCTCCTTTTTCTAATAGCTAAAATACAACTAAGTTAAGGGCTCACTATTCAACAAAAATTGGTTGGAAATTGGAAAGCAATTTGGCAGAAATTAATTTTAGATCAACACCTCACAGTATATAATACAATAAGCTCCAGAGTGATATATAATCTAGACAGAGGAAGTCATATCATAAATAAATTAGTTGAGCAGAAAAGGAGTTGCTCTATATAACTATGGATAGGAGAAGTTTTCTTGACCAAACAAGGGATACAGAGCATTACAGGAGATAAAATAGACAATTTTGACTGCATAAAATTGGAAAAGGTTTTGCACAAACAAAAGCAATGCAATTAAAATTAGAAAGGAAAGAATGAGCTGGGGAAAAATCTTTGCAGCAAATTTCTTTGATAAAGGTCCAATATATTATATAAAAAATTTATATAAACATATAAGAATACAAACTATTCCCAACAGATAGATGGTCAAAGTATATGGAAAAAATGCTTTCAAAAGAAGGAAGGCAAGTTATCAACTACATGAAAAAATACTCTAAATCACAAATAAAGAGAAATGCAAATTAAGACAATTATGATCTCACATTCTTCATATTGGCAAAGATGATAAAAAAGAAAATGACAATTGTTATAGGGCCTGTGGAAGGAAACACACACTAATCCATTGTTAGTGCACATGTGAAGTGGCCCAGCCATTCTGAGAATCAACTTGGATCTATCCCCAAAGTCACTAAACTGTGGGAAGTATTGAAAATGTTCTAGTAAATTTGAAATATACCCCCCAAATTCAAACTTTATGCTAGAGAATCATGGCTTCATATTTAGTATTCTTTTTCTCTTCTTTGTATAGAGAAATGTTCATGTCTGTTGATATTTGTCAAGATCAAAATATTTAAAAAGGAAAAATAAAATAAAATGAAATAATGAGATTTCAAGTCAGGAGATCTGGACAGAAATTCCACCTCTGTTACTTACTACATATGTGACCAGGAGCAAGTAATTTCACCTCTCTTGACCTCAGTTTCCTGATCTGTAAAATGTGGGAGGGTTAGTCTAGATACAAGGTGTCAGACTTGAAGCTAACCTTCCTTAGCACAGCCCAAACCAGATTAAAAAGTAATTGGGAAATGCTGAACAAATAAATAAAAAACACAAGTACAATAGTAAAGTACAAGTGCAAAAGTAAAAATACAATACAAAGCAGATAATGTTAATTTGTGGTTTTCTAAGCCAATATGCAACCTCCCAGGATCTGTTTCTATTTGAGTTTGACACCATTGGTCTAGATGATCTAAGGTCCTTTGCAGTTCTAAATACTATGATTCTATTATTTTATGAAGATTATTCCCCCAAAACTTAACTCCTTCATCTGTTAAAGGTCTGAAATATTTTACTCCTTCCTTTTAGGATCAGTGCTTTCATCTATATGGATTCCCTCCACTAGAATAGATCACAACCCCTATACAGTTAGGTAGAAAGAAAGCCTTTGAGAGTTAGTATAGGAAAGAAAATTCATTGCTTGCCAGCCTTGGAAGCTTGATGAACTTCTTCAAACCTAACTAATCTGGATATAAGATAGGTGATATTCACCCCTTTATGAGGACCATACTCAAAGACTTTGGAAGAATCTGTTTACCAAAGCCTCATATAATCTTCAAAAATAATCTTCACCAGATTAACCTTACTAAAGCACTATTTTTATTGTATCACTCTCTATTTCAAGAAACTTCAGTGGCTCTTTGATATATAAAGAAAGAGGTCATAATTTTTCATGTTGTATTCAAGACTATGCATGCCATCCAGCCCCACTTTACTTTTTTAACATTACCAACAAATCACCTAAATAAAATGTCCCCTCTAGCACAGTGCTGAGCACACAGTAAGACATTGATAAATTTTTTTTTCATTCCTTTGGACAGTTGTGTAATCATGGATCTCCAAGAATACCTTTTTTAAAATTTGTTTTCAGTTTTTTTTCTGATTCTACATCTTTACCCTTTACCTCTGTCCTGAAATGACCTCTCCTTTTATCTTTGCCTCTTTCAGAGTCAATCGATTCTTCAAGGCTTAGATCAGGTTTACTACTTAAATCAAAACTTCAGTAGCCACCCTAGCTTATAGTAATTTGTCCTTCCTCTGAATTCCTATATAATTTTGCAATAGTATCATACATTTGGCACCAAATATTGCTTGAAAATTTTATCTATTTGTGTAATCTCTCTAACTAGACTGAATGCAAGGAGTGTACCTTATATGTCGTTATCTCCTATAGTACCTAGCTGTGTTATTCTCACATAGCAGGCATGCAAATATCTGTTGATTGGTTAATTCACAAAGGTTACTAATACACAGCAAGTATTAGTGTTACACTGCCAAACAACATTAAAGGAACCACATTATCTTTAAAACATGCCCTTTTTGGAATACAGGAAAAAATATTGAACATAAAATCAAAAGCGCAATGCTTAATTCCCAGGTATGCCACTTAAGAGTGGTGTGATGTCAGGTAGAGAATGCCTATAGAATCATAAGCTCAAAAAATGTTAGAGCTGGAAGGAATATTAGAGATAATCTAGTCTAGCCTCTCCCTTTTGCATATGTGATGAGGTAACTTAGGGTTAAAGAGACTGAGTCTTACCCAAGATCATATGCTCAGTTGGTGGTACAAAGAGGACTCAAATTTGGATATCCTGTCTTCTAGTCCAATATTCTTTTCCATACAAAATAGTGCCTTCTCACAGTCTCCCTGAACCTACTTTCTCATATGTAATATGGAGATAATTATACTTGCCATATTTAACAATGCCATTGTGGGGAAAATGCTTGCAAAATTTAAGGCAGTTATCATCATGTATCTGTATCTAAGTAGATCTTTAAGACTTAAGTTAACATCCTCATTTCCATTGAACTATTTATAACTACTCGGTTAGCTCATAGGTAACATGATGATGATAATACTTCTCTTACAAGGTTGTTGTGAAGGAAAGTTCTTTGTCAATTATAAAGAACTGTCTATGTGTTTTCATGATTACCTGAATGATGGTGATGATGGTAATGATGATGATGATGACGATGATGTTGATGATGATAATAGCTAGCATTTATATAGTGCTTTAAGGTTTATAAAGTACCCTATATATGTCATCCTATTTGATTTTCATAACAACCCCATGAGGTAGATATTATTATCTTCAATTTACAGGTGAGGAAGCTATAGCAGAGAGAAGTTAAATGATTTGCCTGGGTCATGGGACTCAAACTTAGGGTCTTCCTGACTCTGATTCCCCAAATCTGAATAACATTTTTATCACAATATAATTCTGCAGTTGTTTTTATTATTCAGTTAAAAAATGTTAAGACTATTTTTGTTCATAGACTAAAATCTCTGAGTAAGTTGCCTCATGTCTATGTGCTTTAGGCAACTCTCTATGATTTAATTACATAGTCACAGAAGGGTTGAAAGCTTCCACACGAGGAGTTCCTGAAGCTGATGCTGTCCTAGATCCTTTGAAATGCTACACAAAGTAGTCTATGGCCAGCTAAGAGTGCTAAAAGATGCTGGACATATCCCATAAGATGTATGGCATAAAGGAGAAAAGTAAAGATAGTATAATCATATTTTGTTGTTGTTGTTAAGTTGTTTCAGTTGTGTCCAACTCTTCTTGATCCCATTTAGGGTTTTCTTGGCAAAGATACTAGAGTGGTTTTGCCATTTCCTTCTCCAGCTCATTTTGCAGATCAGCAAACTGAGGCAAACAGAGTTAAGTGACTTGCACAGGGTCACAGAGCTGGTAAGTATCTGAAGCCAGATTTGAACTCAGGAAAATCAGTCTTCCTAACTGCAGGCCCTGTGCCTTTATCCACTGCTCTACCTAACTGCCCCAATAATCCTGAGAAAGGGCATATTAATCATTTGTTGATAAAATCTTATTATTAGGTTACCAATGATATACTTGCTCTAACATCCCGAAAGCAAATTTTCTTAAGCATGCAGGAATTAGAGCTCTTTGCACTGGACTCTGAAAAGCAGCTTGGAAGGAAACCCCCTTTCACTTCCATTGTCTTTATGCACAAAATAAACTGCAGGTCTTTTTTGAACAACATAATAATAAAACCTATCCCCCCCCCAAAGAAGGGTAGTTAGTATCAGTTCATCAGAAATTCTGATCAAGCAAAAATTTATTGAAATTACTGTAGATGGACAGTCTTCTTTAGACCTATAAGAAGGAAAGAAGGTAAGAAAGAGCACTGACATATTCAGGCATATATTACCAATGTTTGCAAAAGCCTTGTAAAGGAAAGAGCTAACTTTGCGTGCCTCACTTTCTACCATAATGACTACAAATGTAAATAATATCCCCAAGAGCAAACCCATGTGGAGACCCACTGCTATGTTCCAGTTTACTTTGGTTCTCATTACTAGATTGAAAATTTGTATTGGGCAATTCCCAAGGATCTTGGAGCTGGATGGAGTAACGACATACTGAATCCAAAATATATACAGGGGCTTTATTACCCACTTTCTTGGAAATTCAAATCTTTGAGACCTAATGAATTTCCCTTGATCCCACTGTGTCCTAAGGATGCCTGAGATCAGAGGTTCTTAACCTTTTTGTGTGTGTGTGACATGGATCCCTTTGGTATTTGGGTAAAGCCTGTGAATCCCTCATGCTTTTACATACAAAATAAAATATGTAGGATTACAAAGGAGAATAATTATATTGGAATAGTAATCAGAATATTTTTTCTTTAATTCAAGTTCACAGACTAAAGGTTAAACACCTCTGCCTCAGATGGTAAAGGTTATAGGAAATTTTTAAATAAGAGTCAATTTTCTTAGCAGGGGGTTCCCTGGGCTAAGGAACTCCTCCTGTCTCTAAACTCCATTTCAAATAGCAAGAATCAGAGAGAATCCCATTCCTCAACAACCAAGTCCCAGTTCAAACCTCTGAACTGGAAGGAAATTTAGAAAGATGATGCCTCAGCTATGGTAAATATCTGGATTATAATGGGTGGTGGTTGCCAGCCTTCTAGAATAAAGCTTAAAATGTGCAAAATTTTTAAAGGTACTTTCACACTGGGTATTTAATTGAATATTCACAGTGAGGCTCTGAGGTTACAATAATAGACATTATCTCCATTTTGAAGGTAAGGAAACAGAGGTCCAGTGAGATTAAATGACCTGCTGAAAGTCTGTACAGCTATGTTTGGTTGAACAAATAGGGCTAGATGCTATTCTCTTCCTTGTTGTGTTGTCTTATGATTAGACTATGCTTCTTCTATCCCAGATACCCAAAAATGGATTGATAGGTGGTTTTCTCCATAAACTTTTGTATTATTATAGTTTCCCATCACACAGAAATACACATGGTCAAAATATGCATTTGCTCACATGGAAAATCCAACTTGCCCAGGGTTGGTACAACTAGTAAGTTTATGAGGCAGGATTCAAACTTAGATTTCTGATTCCTGCCCAGGACTCTGTCCACTATGCCACAGAATTGTCTTTAGGCACATATGTAGGGAATATGCGTGGCTAAGGAACATGTGTAACCAGGTAATTGAAACTCCTATGATAGTGATTCTTTTGGAACATGTCTCTGCTTCTGATGTTGTTGCTTCCATCCCTGAAAATCAAAGCCATCCAATATATTTCAGGTCAGAATGCTTGGGACTCCCAGAATCCCTGGAGTGGACCAGTCTGAGTGCTGACTTCCTGGTCTGGATGCTCTTGGCTCCTGGCCTGAGTCTGTTGTGGTCACAGTACTCCCAGCTTCTGTAACCCTGGAACTTCCTTGTCAGGGCCTTCTGCTCTTTCTGACTCAGCTGCAGAGTGCTGTAGGTTTCAGGTGTTGCTGGATCATTTTTAGTCCAAGCTGATAGTCTTTTACTTTTGTTTTGCCTATGCCCATTCTGGCTTCATTGCCAAAATTCTTTGGCCTTTTTCCTATTGTTTGTTGATTTCTAGCTGGAATTTTTTATTTTGTTTTTTAAATCTTAGATTGGATGGAGACTTTTTTTTACAGTTTCTTTTTTTTCTCTTTAGATTTTGTGATCATCATTCAGCATGGTAGTTTTTAAAACTATACTGAAATATAAATATGAGGGGAAGGATCCTGTATGACCATTTACTTAAGTCATCTTAGCTCATTCTTCTTTGTTAATAGGTGTTCCTCAGAAAATGTGGGTCTATTTAGAACATTTCACCTTGCCATCTTAACCTGAAGTTCCTGAAATGGTGATTGTTTCAAAGCCATCCACAATGCAGAAAGTATGAAAGCAGTATTATGGTTCTGCATTTAAAAAAGTACCTTTTGACCATTTCTGGAAACCAGCTTTGTGGCTCCATTTTATCATGGTATTAGAAACCCTAGATAATTCTTTCTGTGCCTTGTTTGCAAGGGATGTAGTGTGATGAGTTGGAAATGTACCAAAGTTTAGTCAAGAAACCTAGACTTCTTTCTTCAATGGGTTTCAACCAGAGTTGGAGTAGATTTCCAACGTTCTGGCTTTTGCATCATAAAGGTTCTATGATTCTAGGTTGGAACCATAATGAACAGATCTTATATGTATGTATCTTGACAAGATGCATAGAGTGGGGGATCCTCAGTAACTTGAATCCAACTTGTTTGTCTGTGAGTGGAATATACTAGAAAAGAGAAGTTCTGGTTTGTGGGGTGAAAAAGACTCTGCGGGTCGCGATACAGGACAAATATTGATATCCACTCAGGCCCCAGGACAGATTTTATGCAAGAGGATTATAACATTTAGATACTTTACTGTAGATGACCCTGACTTATGATGATGATTAGTGAATATCACTGAAGTATCATCATATAGGTAGCAGCCTTGATGATTCCGCTGTTCCTTGGGCTCCTGATCAATGCTTTGCATTGAGCAATCTGATCTAAATTTGAATAAAACTGTAAAAATTGTATATCACCCCTAATAGTGCTCCCAGGTTTTAAGCAAGTCAAAACTCACTTGGTACTCTACAAAATCGGTTCTCTGTTAGCCGAGGAGGGAAAGACTTTGTCCTGATGGGGACCAAGAGATATGTACCCATATCTATGATTTTTCTCTACCATTACCCACTATATAGACCAAATCATTAAGTGTAGTCCTTCTGAAGAGAGGATAAATTTCTGGCCAATAAGTTATAGTTCTTCTCCATACTCAGTCCCCTTGACACTGTAGTCAGAACTGTTATATTACCTTTTCTTACTTAATACCTATATACTTTTTACTTGCACTACATTCCTCTTCCTATGCTGCCTGTGCTAGAATTCCCAAGGTTAGGGTTATCCCATAATAGCTATAGGCCATTTCCAGTTGTCCTGATTGATATCTGGCCTCTGTATCCAGATGGCTCTGGAGGAGAAAGCAAGGCTGGTGACTTTGCACAGCCCTCCCTCACTCAAATCAAAATCAATTACAAGTCATGTCATCATCTCCTGATGTCCTGGTCTTATTTGAGAATGAAGAAGAAACCATACAGCCACAACCACAATTAAATAATTTCTAGGAGATTCTCTAGGAAACATTTAAGACTTTGACACCAAGGGGTGGAGTGTGGTATGTGCAACTTCTACTACTAATCTTATCAGGAACCATGACAGTAGACCCCATCATTCAGCTGCAAATTCACTAAACATGCCATAAAGAGCATGAACCTAGAGGTAATAGGGAGCCACTAGAATTTATTGAGTGAGGGAACTGGGGACAACATGGACAAAGCTATGACTTAGGAAAATCACTTTGGTAACTGTGTGGAATATAAGTTGGAATGAAGAGAGAATTAAGTTGAGGAGAGCAAATAGGACAAATAGACCAAATGATTACAGTAGTCCTGGTGAAGTATGATAAAATTTAGAACTAGGGGGAAGAATGGTTATGTGAGCAGAAGGAGGTAGATGTGAAAGATGGACCTGGAGTCAGGAAGACCTAAGTTCAAATTCTATCTCAGACCCTAGGCAAGTCACTTAACCTCTGTCTGACTCGTTTCCTTCATCTATAAAATAGATTTAATAATACCTCTTCTTTCCCAGGGTTGTTGTGAGAATAAAATGATCAAGTCACTCAGATTTACAACTTCGGTGTCACCCTTGACTCCTTGCTTTCACTCACCTCACATATTTTAGGATGCACAAAGTACTTTATAAATACTATTATATTTCCCTCCTTTTGTGTGCGATATCTTTTGACTTGCTTTACATCTTTGCCTGTATGGTCAATTTAGATATTATACCACTGCATGTCCACTTTATGATGTTTCACAAATCTTAAGGAGTGAGTTATATGTCCTTTAACTTCATCATACCTCTTCATACTTCTTACAGAAAATGAAGAAATTCTGAATGCTGTGGATAAGTTATTTACCTTAACAGTATACTTTCCAGGGTATTTCCACATAGATAATGAGGTTGATGCAGACATTGCCAGAGCTAGCTCATTGTTTGAGAGGCTCCAAAGGAAAGTGTGTGAAAGAAGAGGTATTAGGCTGCCTTTCAAAGTGAAGGTCTACAAAGTTATTATGCTGACCTCACTGCTGTATATCTGTGAAACTTGGATAGTGTACCAGATCCATTACAGGAAACTGAAATGCTTCCATTTGAATTGTCTTAGGAAGATTCTGAAGATCACCTGGTAGGATAAGATACTAGACACTGAGGTCTTTTCTCAAGGTGAACTGCCAAGCTTTCAAACTCTACTGTAGAAAGTACAACTCTGTTGGGCTTGCCACACTTTTCGAATGCCAAACCTATGTTTGCCTGAAAGACTATTTAAAAAAATATTTATTTTTAGTTTTCAACATTCACTTTTATAAGATTTTGAATTCCAAAATTTTCCCATTCCCATCCATTCTCCCACCCTCAAGACCACATGCAATCTGATATAGGATATACATGTACAATCATATTAAACATATTTTCACATTAGTCAAGTTGTGAAAGTAGAATCAAAACAAAAGGGAAAGATCTTGAGAAAGAGGGAAAAGGAAGAGAGAGAGAAAATAGTATGCTTCTATCTGTATTCCATTTCTCTTGTGTTTCTGGCTGTGGATAACATTTTCCATCTTGAGTCTTTTGGAAGTGTCTTAGATCATTGTATTGCTGAGAAGAGCTAAGTCTAAAGTTGGTCATCACACAATGTTGCTATTACTGTGTACAATGTACTCCTAGTTCTGCTCACTTCTCTCAGCATCAGTTCATCTAAGTCTTTCCAGGTTTTTTTCTGAAATCTACCTGCTCATCATTTCTTATAGAACAATAGCATTCCATTACATTCATATACCACAACTTGTTCAGCCATTCCCCAATTGATGGGCATCCCCTCAATTTCCGTTTTTTTTTTTTTGTTACAACAAAAAGAGTTGCGATAAAAATTTTTATACATATGGGTCCTTTTCCCATTTGTATGATCTCTTTGGGTTACAGACCTAGTAGTGGTATTGCTGGATCAAAGAATATGCTCAGTTTTATAGCCCTTTGGGTATAATTCCAAATTGCTCTCTAGAATGGTTGAATCAATACAATATTTTTCTGGTTCTGTTCATTTCACTTTGCATCTGTTTGTACAAGTCTTTGCAGGATTTTCTGAAATAATTTCTTATTGCACAATAGTATTTCATTACATTCATATACTACACCCTGTTCAACCATTCCCCAACTGATGGGCACATCACCTCAATTTCCAATATTTTGTCACCATGAAAAGGGCTGCTATAGATATTTTTGCAGATGTAGGTCCTAGTAGTGGTATTGCTGGATCAAAGGGTATGCACAGTTTTATAGCCCATTGGGGGTAGTTTCAGATTGCTTTCCAGAATGGTTGAATCAGTTCACAACTCCACCAACAATGCGTTAGTGTTCCAATTTTCCCACATCTTTAACATTTATCATATTCCTTTTTTGTCATATTAGCCTATCTGATAGGTGTAAGGTGGTATCTGAGAGTTGTTTTAATTTGTATTTCTCTAATCAATAGTGATTTAGAGAATTTTTTCATATCACTATAGATAGCTTTAATTTCTTTGTCTAAAAACTGCCTGTTCATACTTTCTGAACATTTATCAATTGGAGAATGACTTGTATTCTCATAAATTTGACTCAGTTCTCCATGTATTTTAGAAATGAGGCATTTATCAGAGACACTGACTGTAAAAATTGTTTCCCAGCTTTCTGGTTTCCTTCTAATCTTGGTTATATTAACTTTGTTTGTGTAAAAACTTTTTAATTCAATGTAATCAAAATCATCCATTTTGCATTTCATTATGTTCTTTATCTCTTGTTTGGGCATAAATTCTTCCCCTCTCCATAGATCTGACAAGTAAATTATTCTGAGCTCTCCTAATTTGCTTATGGTATCACTTTTATCTAAAAGACTATTTTACAGAGAACTCACAAAAAGCAAGAGTGCACACCAAGTTCCAAAGAAGTGATATAAGGACTCACTCAAACTCTATCTGAAGATCTTTGGAATCAATTGGGAGACATGGGAGACACTGACAGAAGACCACCCAGCATGGTGTGGCTGCATTAAAAATGTGATGTGCTCTGTAAGCAAAGCAGAATACTGACTATTTGTGCCCAACTTGTGGTAGAGCCTATTGAGCTCATAATGGTCTGATCAGCCGTAGTTGGACACACTGTACATTGACCCCAACATAGTGATGTCATCTTGGGCTTCTTCAAGCATTAAGGACAACAATCAATAAACCTTTTTAAGGCTGAAAGTATGAAAGTACTAAACTGAAAGTACTCACCATTTCCCCACCCCAACTGACAAATTCATTTACCATTCTGAAATACTAATTTTAAAGGCATAAAGCACTACCCCACAGACTATCTAGACACTATCTTCCATCTCAAACAAATTGAGCACACATGTACAAAATAATCACATTTCAAACTTCTGCCTTGCAAAGCTGACTTCTGCCTGCTTGAGGTTAGGCTGAAGTTCAGCTCAAGTTTTGATTTAGCCGTCTCAGATTTCCTTGTCTGCCTCCCTTTGTCAGTTTCTCTTTCTGTCTTTTAAAAGTAGACAGCTGAAGACAAAATTTTCCAGAAGAGTCATGTGAAAAATTAACTAGGCATTTTCATTGTTACCAACACTTCCAATACTGGTGGCAAATTGAAAAAGCTTCTTTCAGGCTCTTTAGTCTTCTGAAATGTTATTGTTCCTACATTCAGGAGTATTTTGCCTCAAATCTTCCAAAGGGAGGCTGCGATCCTCTTTAAAATGTTGTGAGAAAATAAGAAACAACCCAGTAGGCCAGTAGGCCAATTTATATTATTTTTGTTGTGATTGTTCAGTTGTTTCAGTTGTGTTTGAGTCTTCATGACCACATTTGGGGTTTTCTTGGCAAAGATACTGGAGTGGTTTTGCCATTTCTTTCTCCAGCTCATTTTACAGATGAAGAAACTGAGACAAATATAGGTAAGTGACTTGTCTAGTTAATAAGTGTCTGAGGCCAGATTTGAACTCAGAAAGATGAATCTTCCAGGTCAGGCACTCTATCCACTGCACCACCTAGCTGCTTTTATTATTTTTTAATTATTATTTTTACCTTAAAAAAACTTTCCTTGGGAAAGAGAAGTGGTATTGGGGGGGGGGGGGCTTTCCTCTGTTATTTATCCCCAACCAATGTTCTATAAAGCTTGTTTATATATAGTCATTTTTATGTTTTCTCTCCTTTTAGACTGTGAGTTCTTTGAGAACAGGGACTGCCTTTTAGCTTTCTTTGTATCTCTTTGTATCTATTTAGCACGATGCCTGGCACATAGAAGGCACTTAATAAATGTTTATTGACTGATTGACTTTCTGTAATGAGCCTCCTAGGGGGCTTTCTTGACTGGTGTCCATTTGGTAGCAATCAATTAATCTACAAACATTGATTAAGTACTTAACAGTGTCCCAGGCACATTAGAATGAAACTTGAAGGAACATATTTATTCATTAGCATTTTTCTGTAAGAGTTTTTGACTCTAATTAGGAGTCATGGAATAATCACACTCCTATTAGCTGAAAAATTCTGATTTTTAATCAGGTATCATTAAAATGCATCTAAGGGAAGAATTCAATTTGACTAGTCAAAAATGTCAGAAAATGTTAAATTCATAAGGTGTGCATTTGTTTTGGCAACACATTGACTCCTATTAAAACAAAGGGATCTGCAAGATTCTTTCCCCACTGTGAAAATGATCAAAGGATATAAGCAAATGTTTTTCAAAAGAATAACCAGCTATTGCTAACTATCTGAAAGATTGTTCCTAATAATAAATGAATATTAATAATTATAATATATCACATGATAGTATATATAAGCTATAAACTATATAGATTTTATTATAGTATCAATTATATATGATATAATATAAATTATAATAATTAATAACAACAGAATAATAAGAGAAATGCAAATCGAAGTAATTCAGAGGTTTTACCTCAAATTCATAAAACTGGTAAAAAAATGGAAAAAAATGGAGATAGTCAATATTGGAAAGGCTGCAGAAAGACAGACTTACTAATATAATGTTTGTGGAATTGGGAATTTCTTGAACATTCTGGAAAGAAACTTGAATTTTTTCTTTCAAAAAAAACCTAAACTAAAATGTCCATATTATTTGACCCAGATGTCCCAATAACTGCCTAACAATGCCACCAATAGGTCAAACAAACCAGTTTAGCTGGAGTAGCAAGGTATCTAGAGAGTGAAAAGAGGGAGCATGTGATAAGTGGCTCAAACTTCTACTATCATCTCCCCTAGTACCCTATAGCAGCCCAAGGTTAAGAGTTCCAAGATCAATCAATCAATCAATCAATCAATCAATATTTATTAAGTATTTACTGTGTGCCAGGCACTGTGCTAAGTACTAGGGATACAAAAAGAGGCAAAAGAAAGTCCTTGACCTCAAGGACCTCACAATCTAATCTAACATGCAAATAAATATGTACAAACAAACTATATACAGGATAAATAGGAATAGCTAACAGAAGGAAGAAGGCACTAGCATTAAGGGATCGGGAAAGGCTTCCTATAAAGGATGAAATTTTAGTTGAGACTTAAAAGAAGCCAGGGAAGTCAGTAGTAGAGTTGAAAAAGGAGGGAACATTCCAGACATGGGGCACAACTAGGAAAAATTCTTGGAGGTGAGAGATGGAGTGTCTTATTCTCAGAATAGCCAGGAGGCCAGTGTCACTGGATCAAAGAGTACATGTCAAGGAGCAAGTTATAAAAAAGACTGGAAAAATATTAAGGGGCTAGATTATGAAAATCTTTGAATGCCAAACACAGTGTCAAACAGTATTTGATCTTGGAGGCAATAGGGAGACACTGGAGTTATTGAGTAGGTGTGTAATATGACTGGACTTGTATTATAGGAAAATCACTTTGGTGGGTGAAAGGAGGATGGATTGTAGTGGGGAGAAACTTGAGGTAGGAAGACTTACCAGCAGGTTATTGCAATAATCCAGGCTTTGCCACTGTACCCTAAAAATCATGGGGCCTTTCCATCTGATTTCCTATTGAAACATCTTATATGTGTTTTCTCTCTGTATTGGAATGTGAGCTACTTAAGAGTAGGGTCTATCTTTTTAATTTATATCTCTAGCACTTTTCACAGTATTTAGCACATTATAAGGTCTTAATAAATCATCATTGATTGATTCATTCATATAGTCCAAGATGATAGATCAGTCAGCCAATAAACATTTATTAAAGTCAAGGACAGAAATGTCCCAAATATACCAAAATATTCACAACAGCATTTTTTGTGGTAGTGGAGAATCAGAAATAAAATAGAAATGTCCATCAATTGAATAATGTCTAAACAAATTGTACGACTTGAAAATAATGGAATATTGCTATACCATAAGAGATGATGAATACAAAAAATTCCGAGAAGCAGGGGAAGGCATGTGAACTGATACAAAGTAGCATATGTGAAACTAGGCCAGCTACATACAATAACTACAATAACTACAACAATGTAAATTGAAACAATGGCAACAACAAAAAGAAACTCAAAACTATGTAATGATAATGACCAGGTGGCCCTGGAGAAGAGTCGAGAAAATGAATCTCCCTCCCTTTTTTGAAGAGATGGGAAACTATGAGTTCAGAACATTGCATAGACTGTCAGACTTGATTAATGTGCTGACTAATCTTACCAGGCTGTTGTTTTTTTTTTTTCCTCTTTCTATTTTATTCATTGTTACAAAAAAAAAGCTTACTGGATCTGGAGGGAGGATAGATATATTTAGAAAAGAAGATTATGTAAATACAAAAGATATCAAGAAAAATTTTTAAAAAAGTACCTGTCTTCTCCAACCATCTGTAACATTTCAATTAAGTAAGCAATTGGACAAAGGAATCAAAGAACAATTCAGCTGTTTCCTTTGAGTTTGCCAATTATGAAAGAATTCCTCCTGATTTAATTAACTAACAAAATTCAAACTCAACCCAATGTCTTTTTCTCTCCTGTTTATGAAGAACTCTATTTGTGTTTTTGACTGGGAGTGGTAGTGGTGGGAAGTTGGTCACCCAGATTTTTTGGTTAATGAACTTTATAATTTTTTTTACCTTAAAGAGATATCCTGCATTCTTTTTTTTCTCCTTTGGAAAGAAAACAGAAACATATGTTTGTTACAAGTTAATGGAATGTTAAGCTGTCAGCTCATTCTTACTCTCTCTTTTCTTTTGTCTCATAAAAGACAACACTTCAAACAAATTGCACTGGTCAGTCATGAAAATGCCATATAAAGATGTCTCATATTCAGAGATGAAACTGGTCCTGAAAAGCTATGGCATGCATTATGAGGAAAGTCCCAATTCAAGTCACTCTAGTCTCAAACATATTAAAGTTTGGCTCTTGCCCCCAAACAACTCCATCACTCTAGATGGTCATGATTATGCTATCATGTAAACAATTCAGAGGGATTCTTGTTGTTCCAGCAATTGCAAAATAAATTGCTGTCAGACACTGGAAATCTTTTGATATGCCCTCTCAGACTAAATAATAACCTGAGATCAAGTATATCTGCAACAGCCACATTCAAAGAAGCTAATCTGTGTGCTGAATAATACATGGAAAAATACATTGGGAAGTAATTTTCATAAGGCAAAGATGTCACCAACAAGATCTGTTTATGAAGGTTAATAAAATTTCTTCCTTGTGGAAGTTCCACACAAAATTTCTGAACTTTGAGAATGAAGTCAAAGAAAAGCTCTCTTTTTTTTTAACCCTTCAGACTCAGTTCAATTCAGTTTTAAAATGTTGAAGGGAATAGTATGTGTACAGTAAGGATTCCAGGCTTGAAGCAATCTAGTTCCTTTTGTAGTAGATCACTGGATAAAATATTATGGAGCATGTAATGTAAAGTCTCTCCCTTCCCCAGTGACTGGGGCATGGTAATTTCTTGCAATGATCATAGTATCTTAGTTTAATAGATTTAGGGCTGGAAGCATCCTCAGAGTTCACGTAGTCCAATGCCTTCATTTTATAGATGAGGAAAATGAAGCCCACAGAGGTTAAATGGGTCGCCCGGGGTCATATAAGCAACATGGAATCAAGCTGGGGGTTGAACCTGGGTCCTTTCATTCTAAACCTGGAACTCTTTTCACTGATACCTGAAGAAGATTGCAACCCAATTATGTCTATTCATCTTATATCCTGCCCATCCATATCTTTTCCCAAATTCCCTATAGGTTCCATTAAACATTCTAGAGACCTTCCTTATAGCTGTGAATGAATTAATGAATGAATGAATGAATAAAAAATCATTTAGTTAACTATGTTCAAAGCACTGTGCTAAGCACTACAAATACAAATGAAAAACAAGACAGTTCTTGTTCTCAAAGAGCTCACATGATAATAGAGAAAGACAACAAATACAGGAAGTTTCATCTCCAAGTCAAATAGAAAGGACCTATGGTGCTTAGGGTACAGCAGCACAGCAGATCTCAGTGGATCATATTTAATGTCATTTCCAAAGATGAAACCATGTTTCTGATGGTGAAGACTCTTCAATGCGAAGGATTCAAATAGAGATAACTCTTCTTTCCCTGCCTTTAGTAGCTTTGATCATTAAAGAGGTTTCCAGGTTGCCTCTTCACAAGGTTTGTTACGCATAACAATAGCTTATGAGAGCAGGCAGGAAGGAAAGCTGGTAGTATGGGAGGGATTGTTAGTGGAGCTCTAGGGTTTACCTGTTCATTCATGTCAATTTGTATTGGTGGTGGCAGATGGCAAGACCCTTCTGCATAGGGGCTGTTCCCCTTGATGATATCTTTAGAGGATTAGGTTAGAAACAGAATTGCTCCTGTTTTGGGGTTTTTTGGACTCAGAATGCTGAGTTGTATCCACAGTGGTCTGAGAGAAAGTGGTGGTTGATGTGGTGGTGGTGGTTTGATCAACCTGGAGAACCCAGGCTGTACATTGCAAGGCAATGTGAAGTAAATGTGAGGCAGTTCTTGCCCTCTAGGAGCTTTCAGTCTACTGGGGAGCTCACGCTTAATGTTCTCTTCTTTAAATTAGAGATTCTTTTCTTCACTATTTCAGAAGGTAATTGGAGAGATATTATCTTACCAACCCTAATGCATCATATAAATGTGACTATTGTTGCTTATTCTCTGAATTTTCCTAGATTTCTCATTTGTAACTTGGATCCCGTGTAAGATGGTGGAAGGAAGGGCAATTCTATGCTACATGCTGCTTATGGAACTTAATTGATGGAGAGAGTGACATATTCCTGCACGTATGAGAGGGGTGGAGTTAGTTACAAAGGCTTTAGAGAAGAGATATTCTTCATTCTAACACTAAGAAGGCATGCATAGTGCCAGACTTTCTTGGGGACAGTCCCAGCTCACAAAATGGCCCTAGGTCCAGTGTAGCCCTCTTTTGCTTCTGTTTTACATGGGGGGGGCAGAGCCAAGATGGCAGAGTAAAGGCAGTGACTTGCTTGAACTCTCCCCCAAACCCCTCCAAAAACCTGTAAAAAATGACTCTAAACAAATTCTAAAGCAGCAGAACCCACAAAAAGACAGAGTGAAACAAATTTCCAGCCCAAGACAACCTAATGGTTGATTGGAAAGGTCTATTGTGGTGGGTAGGGAGAGGAACACAGTTTGGTGTGGGTGTGCAGGCAAACCAGGCCTCAGCGAACCTGGAGCAGGCCTCAGAGGACTGAATCACAGGCAGCTGTGGCAGTTTTCAGACTTCTCAACCCACAAACACCAAAGACAACTTAGAAGGTCAGTAGGAAAAGTCTGTCTGTATTTGTGAGAGAAAAGCTCAGTCCCAGCCCCAGTCCCTGTGTGTGATCCTGGGACAGCGGCTGCTTCCTGAGCTTCTGGCCCACAGACTGAGGAGGAATCAAGTGACTGATCAGAAGGGGATTGCAGGGATATCTTTGGTGGTGTTGAGGCAGGATTCTCTTGCTCTGCCCATGATTGGATCTGGGTCACAGTTCTGGGTGGGGGTCCTGGGACAAGGAGGCATGCTGGCGTGGTGGAATTCCTAGTGGTGGTGGAGAAGAAATCCTCCTCACAGTTCCAAGGCAGAAAAGAGTACTTGTGGTCACTCATAGACCAGAGCACAGGCCAGAAAAGGAGTAAACACCTTGCCTCTGATCATACCACCTTGTAAGAAATGAAAATTTACGGGTCCCAAAAGTATCTCTGAAAACAGCTGCCCAAAACCCCTGAAGCTTGGAACAGTACATTCTCCACACTGGAAGCAGGCCCCGACCAAAACAAAGAGTTTATAACTCAAGTAATTGGCTGGGATCATGAGCAAACTCCACAAAAAAAGTCAGACCATAGAATCTTTCTTTGGTGACAAAGAAGATCAAAACATACAACCAGAAGAAGACAACAAAGTAAAAGCTCCTACATCCAAAGCCTCCAAGAAAACATATGAATTGGTCCCAGGCCATGGAAGAGATCAAAAAAGATTTTGAGAAGCAAGTAAGAGAAGTAGAGGAAAAACTGGGAAGAGAAATGAAACTGATGCAAGAAAATCATGAAAAATAAGTCAACAGCTTGCTAAAAGAGACCCAAAAAATACTGAAGAAAATAATACCTTAAAAAAAAGCCTAACCCAAATGGCAAAAGAGGTCCAAAAAGCCAATGAGGAGAAGAATGCCTTAAACAGTAGAATTGGTCAAATGGAAAAATAAGTCCAAAAGCTTACTGAAGAAAATGCTTCCTTAAAAATTAGAATGGAACAAATGGAAGCTAATGATTTTATGAGAAATCAAGACACTGTAAAACAAAACAAAAAGAATGAAAAAATAGAAAACAATGTGAAATATCTCATGGGAAAAACAACTGACCAGGAAAATAGATCCAGGAGAGAGAATTTAAAAATTATTGGATTACCTGAAAGCCATGATCAAAAAACGAGTCTAGACATCCTCTTTCAAGAAATTATCAAGGAAAACTGCCCCAATATTTTAGAACCAGAGGGCAAAACAGAAATTGAAAGAATCCACCAATCACCTCCTGAAAGAGATCCCCAAATGAAAACTCCTAGGAATATTGTAGCCAAATTCCAGAGTTCCCAGGTCAAGGAGAAAATATTGCAAGCAGCCAGAAAGAAACAATTCAAGTGTTGTGGAAACACAATGAGGATAACACAAGATTTAGCTGCTTCTACATTAAGAGACCAGAGGGCTTGGAATATAATATTCCAGAGGGCAAAGGAGATAGGATTACAACCAAGAATCACCTACCCAGCAAAAGTGAGTATAATCCTTAGGGGAAAAAATGGACATTCAGTGAAATAGAGGACTTTCAAGCATTCCTGATGAAAAGACCAGAGCTGAATATAAAATTTGACTTTCAAACACAAGACTCAAGAGAAACATGAAGAGGTAAACAGGAAAGAGAAATCATAAGGGATTTATTAAAGTTGAACTGTTTACATTCCTGCATGGAAAGATGATTTTTGTAACGCATGAGACCTTTGTCAGTATTAGGGTAGTTGGAGGGAAAAATTATATGTATGTATATAGTTAGATAGATAAATAGAGGACACAGGGTGAGTTGAAGATGAAGGGGTGATATCTGGAGAATAAAATGAAAGGGTGAGAGGATTATACTGGGAGAAGGAGAAAGGGAGAACAGACAAGAAAAGGCTTTTACAGTGGAGGGGAAACAGGGAAAGGTGAGAGGGAATGAGTGAATCTTACTCTCATTGGATTTGGCTTAAGGAGAGAATAACCTACACACTCAATTGGGCATGGAAATTTATCTTACCCTACAGGAAAATAGGGGGGGAAGCAAATAGGAGAGCAGGTGGATGATAGAAGGGAGGGCAGTTTGGGGGAGGGTAATCAGAAGCGAACACTTCTAAGGAGGGACAGGGTCAAAAGAGAAAATAGAATAAAAGGGGAGTCGAATAGAATTAAGGGAAATACACTCAGTTTTTCTCAACATGACTACTATGGAAGTGTTTTGCATGACTACACATGTGTAACCTGTATCAAGTTGCTTGCCTTCTCAATGAGAGTGGGTGAGGAGGGAGGAAGGGAAAAAATTTGGAACCCAAAGTTTTAAAAACACATGTTAAAAAATTGTTTTCACATGCAACTGGGAAATTAGATATATAGGAAATGAGGGATAGAAATCTATCCTTCCCTACAGGAAAATTGAAAGTGAAGGGGATAAGAGAAGGGGGGGGGATAGAACAGAAGGCAGATTAGGGGAAGGCGTATACAGAATGCATGCCATATTGGGGTCGGGGGAGGGTTGAGATGGGGAGAAAATTTGGAACTCAAAATCTTGTGGAAGTGAATGTTGAAAACTAAAAATAAATAAATTAATAAAAGTAAGAGAGAGAGAGACAGGAGAGAGAGAGAGAGAGAGAGAGAGAGAGAGAGAGAGAGAGAGAGACTTTGGAAGGCAGCTCCTCAATTTTTCCTGATTTCCAGTTTACAGTGGATACAACTTAAGCGGCCCTGAGTTGTCCTCAAGTGCCTTGAAGTGGTGATTTGCTTGTTTATAACTGTTACTTACAAATAAGAAGTGGAAGAGCAGGGAACACTTATATCCATAACCACTGGACAATAGTTGCCTTTTTCCTGATTGGTTCAAAACAACTGTCATTGACATTTACAAATTGATTTAAGTAAATCTAATACATGAAAACATGTACTGAATAGTTAACTAGGGAACGGCTAGGTGGTGCTGTAGATACAGGGCTGGTTTTGGAGTTAGGAACACCTAAATTCAAATCTGGTCTCCTGTACTTACCGACTGAATGACCCTGGGTAAGTCACTTAAGCCCTCTTTACCTCAGTTTCCTCAACTGTAAAATGGGGATAATAATAACACCTACCTCCCAGGGTTGTTGTGCGGATCAGATGAAATCATTTTAAAGTGGTTGGCACAGAGTAAACACTATGTAACTGTTAGTTATTATTATTAGAGACTCAAGGGAATTTCCCCTTGCTGACACCAAGGCCTCTCTCTTGATTGAGCTGAGATTTCATACCCTCCCATCGAAAGAGTTCATTCAATCTTGGGTGTTTTATGGCATATTCTAAACTATAGAACTTTCTATTTCTATTTGCTATTTTCTTGGACAAATGGATTTGCTTGTCATTCACTGTTCTGGTGGTCTTTTGTGTAATTATCACTTAGTAGGAAGGAGTGAAGCCTGCAGATATAAGCTTGGGTTACTTTCTTAAGGGTTATAATGGATAGAGTGCTAGGTCCAGGGTCAGAAAGACTTGAGTTCAAGTCTAGCCTTCAATACTTCCTACCTGTGTGACCCCGGGTAAAGAAATAACCTCTGTCTGCCTTGGTTTCATCAACTGTCAGATATGAATAGTAATCATGCCTACCTTACAGGGTTGTTGTGAGGATCAAATGAAATGATATTTTAGAATCACTTAGAACAGTGTCTAGCATATAGTAAGTCTTAATAAATGCTTGTTCCTTTCCTTTTAGGGGATAATGCTAGGAAAGCAAATGGTTTTTTTGTTTTGAATCTAAAAATCTGTGTCCACACTATTTAGGGGGGGTAGAGTTCTGTTCTATCACCTCTCTTTTCAAGAGAGGAAAAAAAATGGGGTAAGCCTCATGTTCCCTCCTGTTGCCCTCATGGTAGAAATCAAAGACTCCCTAGAAAAGTATTGGGTAAAATTCCAGAGATATCTTTCAATGCCTCCCCATGAGCCTCATTTAGATACTACATCCAAGCATACAAACCTTACATGGGCACACACATCTTACACGGCTTTCACAGTTCCATGCAAACACAAAGACTTCATACTTGAGATTGACAAAGATTTTTAGTGTCTGTGCAAAGTTATTGTCAGTCACTTCTGTACAACTCTATTTTGTGGTATTCTTCTCTCAATTCACTGTGTAGGAACTGGGTCATGATTTTCTTGGGTTGACCAGATATTGATCAGATACTTGGGTTGACCAGAAATTCAGCATGAAATATTGCCTTACACCTATGTGGCTTTTTCAATGATCTCATCAATGTCTGCAGACTTTTATTTGTGTTTTACCATAAATTAACTTCAAGTAGGTCATCTAATGTGCTGGGGCCTTTCCTCTAGAATTCTTGACATTTTGTGGATTCCAATGAAGTTCACAGGATATCAGTTATCACTCCCTATGGCTCCACAATCAGCCTACCTCTTTTTCTGGTTATACGTCTTCCTGAAGATGTCCCCTGTGAAATTTCTTCTGCATAGTTCTTCACTGGCAATATGTGGTATCATACAAAAAGACCCACAAGTCCTGTGCAGCCCCCTTTTGCTTCTGCAGCCATGGTGACAGAGTGACCAAAAAAGAGACAGGAGATACTAAGAATCAGAAAAATGATAGATCATAAGCAGTAGCACCTCACATTTCTGTGGTGCTTTAAGGCTGAGGAAGGACTTTTTCCCACCACAATGAATTTTCTGAGATAGAATTATATTTCCTTTTAAAGATCAGTCAGTCTACTAACGTCTATTAATTACTTATTATGTGCCAAGTACCGTCTTAGACACAGAGGATGCAAATACAAAAAAAAAAAAAGAAAAAGAAAAGAAAGGAAACAATCCTTACTTCCAAAGATCTTCCCTTCTAGCAGGGAAGCTTGTTGCAAATAAGGATTGTTTCATTTTATTTGTAGGACATATTAAGTTTATGCCCAATAAATATAGAGAAAATAAATATAAATAAGTTTTAAAAGTTAATTACAAGTTAGTTTGGAAGGAAAGGTAGTAGCAGGTGGGGAATTAGAGAAGGCACAATGCGATAAAGTCACATTGATGGAATTTGAAGGATGAGAGGGATTCAGATGAAGAACCTGAGATTCAAAAAGATAAAAATTGCTGAAATAACTCTAACTGTAAACCTTTTTTCACCTCCAAATTGAATACCAACTTGGATTCTAACCATAATCCTAACCCAACAACAACAAAACAGAAGCTAAATGCTGTATCATTATAATGACCCAACTTGGCCTCAAAGAAGCAATATGAAAATGCAGCATTCAACACTTACCAATGATCAATAAGGATAAGCTCTCCAATAGACAGAGCTCCTGAGGGCAAGGACTTTTTCCTTTTTTGTCTCTGAATTCTCAGTGGCTAACATTGTACCTGGCACATGGCAAGTGCTTAATAAATGGTCAGTTGAATTGAACTGTTAGAATTGGACCCTAGGTCTAGTGTGCCTTTTAAGACACCGTAGCTGACAAATACGTACATAGTAAGAGTTCCAGTTCCCAACCAATGCTAATCTCCTGTAGAAATATTGACTAGACCATACCTCTACTGATCTGTGCCTGGAGAAAACCCAAACTATCCTATAATGCCTGCCCATAGGATGGCAAGTTCCTTCATCTTAAGCAGCTCAGCCTAGAGATGGAAACAAATTCAGGAACCTCCTATATAACGAGAACAAACAGCTTGAAAAGCAAGCTGCTTCTGTCAAATTTCATTACGAGCTGCCTTAAAAAAACATTGCCCACATTAAAAACTCTGGTAGGATCATCCATAAAGGGAAATAGCTCACTAAAATGTAGATTAGAAACCATAGGGAAATTTAATTTGAGGGAGTAATATAAAGTTTGTCTCACACAGCAGAGACGGAAGACAATTGCATCTTTCCTCCCTCGTGATATGAAGAGAACCAGAGCTGGGTGGGAAAAAAAATGTTTCAATAGGTTCAAAGAACCTTGAAATAGCTTCCTGCTTCATCACTTGCTCCATTTCTCACTCTTCTTATCATGGGAGTGTGTATTATGTGAAGAGAATCTAGCCACCCTTAAGACTTTTCTTCCACATGCTAAGCAAACTTATTTCCTTTAACCTAGCCCCTTAGCTTCCAGTTTTCAACCATTTAATCATCTTCCTTGCTCATTGAACCCCTCCCCTGGGCTTCTTTCAGCTCACCTCATTGGTAAATACTGATATGGTAGTTTGGGAACTTAGTCCTAACTATGTGACTTTTCATGCTGAATAAAATAAAAAAAAGGGAAAAGCAGCAGCCTGGGAGTTAGGGGCCCTGGTTCTAACCCTAACTCCCTAGGTGCCCTCAGACAGTTCACTTCATCTATTTGAGCCTGTTTCCTCATCAGTAAAGCAAAAGAGATTGAAAGAAATGTTTTCTAAATTGTTTTTCTAATCAAAAATGGCAAGGTTATATTTTTGGTAGTGTGTATGTGTGTGTGTGTGTCTGGCTGGATCTGTATGGGGCATTTCTCGTGTGGGAATGGCATGCACTGATATGAATCAGAAATACATCTATATCTTCTAGTTTTAAAGATTTGTCTGGGTCAATAAGAGGGTAAATGATTTGGTTGCAGTCAAAAATTATTGTGTCAGAGATGGGACTTGAACTCAAATTTATCTGACTGTCTGCCTCTCTATCCACTTTGCCATACTGCCTAGCATGGCTAAATGGAGAAGAATATTATTTTTATGCTGTCATGGTGATTTTTTAGCTAGTTATTCTATCTTTGTAATAGATTCTCATTGCGATCAAATTTAAATTATCCACACTTATATTTTCTGTAATATTTTGTAGATTTTTTATCAGTAGTCCTAAAACTGCTTTCCTTGTCATTCTTTTCTTTCAAAGCCTTAAGAAAGCAAGAGGTGGTGTATTTCTTTTATTTCTCCAAATTTCTATTGATATCATTTGTTTTTAATCATCTTCATTTCCAAGTCTGTTCCTCCCTATCCCTCAACCACAGTCATCCCTTATAAGAATAAAAAGAAAGAACAATAGAAGAAAGATAAAAAAGCACTCCACCAAAACTAATCAACAAATCAATCAAAGTTGACAGTATATGCACATTCATAGTTGCCCACTCTGCAGAGAAGGAAGAAGCTGTATCCTCAAATTACTTTTTTGATTCCAAACTGTGTCATTGTAATTACACAGCACTTAATTTCAGTTTTGTTGTTATTATCATTTCAGCAATTTACCTTGTTGTAGTCATTGGAGTATATTGTTTCCATGGTTCTACTTCACTTTGCATCAGTTCATATAAATCTTCCCATGTCTTCCTGAATTCTTTATATGCACTTATTATTCATATTATATTCTTTATATTCATTTTCCTTCCAACACAGTAATATTCTATTAAATTAAAAATTTGCTTAGTCTTTCCCTAAATGATGAGCATCTACTTTGTTTCTAGTTCTCTGACACTACAAAAGTGCTCCTATGAATATTTTAACGTATATGATACTCATCTTTATGTTTCAGACCTCTTTGCAGCATATGCCTAGCAGTGGGATTTCTGGGTTTAAAGACATGGGCATTTTTTCTTCCTTTGCATAGCACATATAGACTCTGGTGACCATCATCCTAATCCCCATTCTTCTGCCTAGAAGCTTACAGCATTTTTTTTCCCTCCTCCCTTGAAAACCACTAGGAAGAAGCGAGAACTTTCCCTGTGTTTCTGCCTTTTGTATGAACAAAACAGAGTAGTTCCAAGTTAGTGTCCAATTAAAATACTTTCTATCATGACACAGTAAACAGACAATTGATACTTATTCATTCTCTGAATCAGAAACAGAACCCTTCCATTAATATCATCACACATTTCCAAAAGTAGGCTTAGCAAGCCTATATAAGGATTGGCAGCAGAGAAGCATACTATACATATTCCAAGGACTGAGCTCCCATTGGAAAGACCACCATTATACTAACCTGATGACAAATTGCTTTCCAAAATAGCCAGACCACTTTCCAACACCACAAATGTGTGCATGTTCCTGTCTTTGTTGGGGTCCAATAGATTTTTTTATTGGCTTTACTTCCTGAACAGTGGTATCAAGGAAATTTACCAGTTAACAGTAAATAAGATAATAGGTCATTAGTGTTAGCAAAGTAGTCTTTGGCATTAATACAGTGTGCCAGTTACAGAGCCATTGTAATGGAAATCTATTCTTGAGTTGCCATTGTAGAAACTGCAAATTGTTTTTAAAAGTCCAAGAGAAAATTTTACAAGGTTACAGAAGTGAAATTACTGGCAAAGATAAAGTAGGAGATTTCTAATGTTAATGGCTGCTACTGTACAAAGAAGATTGCATTAAAGAGTAGCTAGTGAGTTCCTGACAACCTTCAAAAGTGAGATATAGATTTCTGCACGCATCAAGATTTCTTCAAGCTGGCTATGACTGAGGGAGAGGAGGATAGGGTGGAAAGAGCACAGAATTCATCATCAGAGACCTTAATATCTCATCACTCTTCCAAGTGATCTTGGTTAAGTCATTTAGCTTCTGTGGACTTCAGTTTTCTTCTGGTGAAACTGAAAAGATTGGTAAGGTAGAACAGGGGAAAGAACAATTGATTCAGGGATCAGAGAACTTGGATTAAAATCTTGCTTTTGATACTTAATATCTATGTGACCTCAAGCAAATGACTTTTCTTCCCTGAGCCTGTCGCCTCATCTATAAAATGAATGGTTTGCTTCTGATGTCCTTTCTAGCTTTGGATCCATGATACTGTTTATCAAAGCTGTTGACTTTTATCTTACTTTATTATCTCCATAACCATGTAAAGTTTTCTTTAGGCTTTCTCCCAGGAATAACAACAACAACAACAACAACAATATTTGAAATTTATATAGCACTTGAAGGTTTATAAAAATACTTACTATACATCATTCCATCTGAGCCCTACTACAACCCTATAAAGTAAGTTCAGGGTAGGAAAAAGGCAGGAAAAAATGTGAACCTGGAAGACAGAGACATTCTCAGCCTGGTAAATTAAAAAAAAAACTGCCTGAGGTTACTCACACTCATAGTAGGGGACAAGGAGTCTCTGTTTTAGGTGATCTGGGCAGGTCCAGGCAAATCTCATTACAAGTGTTAGAAGCAGGACTCTAGGATCACTAGTATCTTTTCCAGCTCTAAAAAAATTCTATTCTATTATGAACTTTTACATAAAATTATGATACATTGAGGGAGATGACAGTGGGGGAGCTGGACCATTTTCTTGGTTCAACATATTGAAATTAAACAGACTTCTTTTATACTACTCTTTGGATCATAGAATGCTAACTTCAGCAGCACATGTATTAGAATTGCAGCTAGGTGGTGCAATGGATAGAGTGTTGAGAAGATTCATCTTCTTGAGTTCAAATCTGGCCTAAGACACTTACTAGCTATGTGGTCCTGGGTAAGTCACTTAACACTGTTTGCCTCAGTTCCTCATCTGTAAAATGAACTGGAGAAAGAAATGACAAACTGCTCCAGTATCTTTGCCAAGTAAACCCCAAATGGAGTCATGAAGAGTTGGATATAATTCAAACAACTGAACAACAAGAATTTTGGTTCATAGGACTTAGTTGTAGATAGGACCTTGGAGGTCATGTGATCTAATCCCCTTGCTGATAATTGAGGAAACAGAGGCCCAGAGAAATGAAGTGAATTTCCCTTAGTCATAAGATGTGATCCCAGGTCTTTCATTACTATATCCAATGCTCTTTCCAATACACTGTATTCACACGGCAGAAGCAAAGTTAACCATGTGTTTAATGTTAGCCTTAGTCCTCTGTCTTATTCCCCCACCCACCAAAACATAGATCTGACCCAAGTAGTGCAGTACTAGTTAAAAAAAAAGTTTAGATAGTAAAGTGTATGGATATTTAAAGAATATCTCCAACCTTGCTCATCTTTCATCATTCATGTATGTGCTCCTAAAGTGTGAATCAGGAAATCTGAGTTAGGATCCATCATTTAATACTTGCAACCTGAAGTGTACCTTTGGGCAGGTCTCTTAACTTTTCCAAGCCTCTCCTTCCTCATCTGTAAAAGGAAGGCAATAATACTTGTGCTTGGTCAACTCTGAATAATATGATAATATAATATATAAATATACGATACTTGTAATATAATGTAATACTAGATAAAATAATAATACTTGTGCTTGGTCGACTCTACAGTGTTATGTGATATATTATATGAATTATTATCATAACACTTCCTATATTCTGAAAACTAAGGCATATTCCCAATCTTCTCAAAATATATGGTGAGTTGGGACAGCTAGGTGGTGCAGTGGGTAGAGCACCGGCCCTGAAGTCAGGAGGACCTGAGTTCAAATATGGTCTCAGACCAGACACTTGATTCTTACTAGCTGTGTGACCCTGGGCAAGTCACTTAACCCCAATTGCCTAAAAACAAACAACCCCCCCCAAAAAATGTATGGTGAGTTGAACATTAATGCCCTGGCAAAGATGTACAGAACTAAAACAAAATGGCTGAAGTGTAATAGTCATCATTACTGATCAATTTCATTAGGTTCTCTCTGGAAATCACATGAGGTTAATATTAATGTTGATATTTGCTATGCTTAAGTCCCTGAACTTCACCTTCTGCCTCTGCCTCAAAATCATCCTGTCCCAGCATTTGAGAAGACTAAATGCTTTATTGGTTCACTACATCCTGCTTAACTTGGAAATCTCAATTAATGAAGTAACTTTTACTTGCTTTTGTGATGACACCTGTCATTTACAGCCTCAGAGGCAAATGGATAGCCATGTGAAGATTGCACTCTTGAATTCTGAAAAGGTCAATAGAAGTGATTTGTAGCATCAACACAAAAATTTAGAGAAATAGTTTCTTAGAACTGGAAAGACTCTCAAACAGCATATTACCCAATCAATACTCAAATCATGAATGCTCCTTACATCATCACTAACAAGTGGCCTCAACTTAATGACTTCTAGAGATAAACTACTACCTCTACAAAACCTCCTTATATTAATCTATTACATTTTTATATAGTGGTAGTTCTTGGAATAGTTTTCTTTATGCTCAACTGATTGAGTCTAGTTTTACCCATTGGGGCCAAGCAGAGCAATATTAATCTCAGTGCAAAGTAGAGAGGATACTGGATTAGGAGTTAGAAGAGTGAGGTTTCAGTTCCAAGCTTGTCAATTAATCCCTGTTACTATTACTATTACTAGCTATGTCTTCTTGTAATTTGTTAATTTCTTTCAATTATGGATTCAGGAGCCATGCCCCTTGATACATATATGATTAGTACTGTTATTGACTCACTGTCTATGATTCCTTTAAGGATGATATGGTTTCCCTTTGTATCTCTATTGCTATTGTAATTTTTGATTTTTTTCTTTGACAGTCTGACTTCAATTCCAGCTTTTTTAGATTCATTTGATGCATGGGACATTTTGTTCTAGTTCCTCATTTTTATTGTGTCTTTGTTTTTAGATACATTTCTTGAAAACAACAGAATATGAAGTTTCATTTTCTTAACCATTCTTTCACTCTAATTTTTTTCATTTTTTTATTAATTTATTTTGATTTATCAGTAATCACTTCCATATGCTTTTGAGTTTAAAATTTTTCTCCCCCTTCCCCCCCACCACCCTCCCTAAGACAGCACACAATCTGATATAGGCTATACATTTACATTCATATTAAACATATTTTCACATTAGTGATGTTATAAGGAGAAATTAAAACCAATAGGAGGAACCATCAGAAAGAGGAAACAAAACTCAACAGAAGAGAAAAAAAATAACAATTAGGCTTCCATAGTTCTTTCTTTGGGTGTGGATAGCATTTTCCATCACAAGGCCTCTGCAGATGTCTTAGATCCTTGTATTACCAGGAAGGGTTAAGTTTATCAATATTAGTCATCACACGACGTGGCTGTTATTGTGTACAACATTCTCTTGGTTCTGCTCATTTCCCTCAGCATCAGACCATACAAGTCTTTCCGGGTTTTTCTGAAGTCAGCCTGTTCATCATTTCTTATAGCACAATAGTAGTCCATCACATTCATATACCACAACTTGCTCAGCCATTCCCCAATTGATGGGCATCCTCTCAATTTCCAATTCTTTGCCACCACAAAAAGAGCTGCTATGAATATTTTTGTACATGTAGGTCCTTTTCCCATTTGTGTGATCTCTTTGGGATATAGCCCTAGAAGTGCTATTGCTGGGTCAAAGGGTATGCACATTTTTTATAGCCCTTTGGGCATAGTTCCAAATTGCTCTCCAAAATGGTTGGATCATTTCACAACTCCACCAACAATGCATTAGTGTTCCAATTTTCCCACATCTTCTCCAACATTTCTAATTTTCCTGTTTTGTCATGTTGGCCATTCTGATAGGTGTGATGTGGTACCTCAGAGTTGTTTTGATTTGCATTTCTCTAATCAATAGTGATTTAGAGCATTTTTTATATGACTATAGATGGCTTTAATTTCTTCATCTGAGAACTGACTGTTCATATCCTTTGACCACTTATCAATTGGGGAATGGCTTGTATTCTTATAAATTTGACTTAATTCTCTATATATTTTAGAAATGACGCCCTGATCAGAGAGACTGGTTGTAAAAATACTTTCCCAATTTTCTACCTTCCTTCTAATCTTATTTTTTAGATTCATTTGATGCATGGGACATTTTGTTCTAGTTCCTCATTTTTATTGTGTCTTTGTTTTTAGATACATTTCTTGAAAACAACAGAATACGAAGTTTCATTTTCTTAACCATTCTTTCACTCTAATTTTTAAAAATTGTTTAGGTCATAGTTGTTATTTTTTTATAAATATATAACACAAATAAGTCTCTTGCTCTTGGATCATAGTTTTAGTAAAAAAAAAATGCCTGGTGGGTGGGAGATGTTTGCTTTTAGCTAGAACAAGGTTTATTGATTTCATTTATCCAGGTGACCATGTTGCAATGGATGCCTTATCAACTTACCTACATCTCATTTTTTAAGGCTTCAGCAATAGATACATTGATCTATGGAACTGTGCAAAGAGCTGTATTCCAAGCCCCACCCCCCAAAAAAAGGACAAGATGACCTAATCATCAACGAAAACCTGCCCCTGAAAAGTTTGCAACCTACTGTAAAGACTGAATAGATTCATTCATGAGCTCTATGATATTTCGCTCATTGACAATTTGGAAAAGAATACACAAGGAAAATTGTTGTATCCAAGTCTAAGTTTTTCTTGAAACCAGAGTAAAGAATAAAGAAATGTTAATATGCTGGATCTTTAATTGAAATGTGGGCCTTTTCTCACCAGGTATTGACATATTTTTGTTATAAATTTAAATAATACTAATTTTGCCCCAAAAGACAGAATAAAAATATAACTTGTCATATATGGAATCATACAATACTGACCACTAATGGAGATATAAGTATGAAGAAGATAGAGAAGTAGGAGAACCTCCTGGCCCACCTACTGAGACAAGGTTTTTGGCTGAACCCAATGTTAGAAGTCTGAAACTAAAACTATACGCAGGAAAAAAGGAATGAATGTTTGGACCTAGTTCTTGCCCACACACATTCTATTGTAATGAAAGAAAAACCAAACGAATTGTCATCTGCCTTTTACCTATTAAGAGAACCAGCAAAATCTTTCATTGTAATGACAGATTGGAATGCTATTTTCCTTGTCCTGTTACATAAAAGTTATGAAAAAAAATACTCAAATGAATAAGTGCCTTCTGTTTGTATTTATAAGAGAAATCCTGAGTAAATACTAAAGGAAAAAGAGAGACTCATCTACACCTGTGCCATTCAAATATCAGGGATGAACTTTTAATTCCTAAGCTAAAGCTTATTATATATTGAAAAAGGAAGACTATATTCTGGGGATTGGGGGTATCCCAATTATTACTTGCAATAATTTTTTTTCCTCATTAGAGACAAGGAGCTTCAGTCCATTGGATTCATTATTCCCGTCTATATTAATGTATATACTTTTTCATTCATTCATTCACTTAACAAACTTTTCTTATTTACTCTCACTTTTAGAGTACTATACTGAGTAGTGACAGAGGGAGATACAAATTTTAGATAAGACACCCTCCTTGTCCTCACGGGGTACCCTGAAGAAGTTAGGGTGATTCCTCTTCCCTATTATTTCTGGTTCAAGCCCCCACCATCTCTGTTGCAATGAGTGAGTAGAGCCTCAATTCCATTTAACTACTTAACATCAATTAGTTTTACAAAGGCATATTCTCTTCAAAGATAAAGTGAGAACAAATTGCCCAAACACCTCAGGGACATACTCTTAGCTCAGTTCCTTTCTAATATTGTTTCCACCAAGTTCATGTGCAGATGAGGCATGACTGTGGGACAAGCTCTTTTCTCATCTAACATTGGCCTAAAGTCCTCACTTAAATCCAATTCAAGTGCATGTCAAGACTTCACCTACGATGTCCTTAGTCCTCTTCAAAAAAAAAAAAAAAAGGATAAACAACACTTCCAAAGGTTCGTATTCCCCTCTCCTTGGGGCATCAATGCTGTACTGACCATAAAATCTAGACTCTGCAATGCCAGGATACTGTGACATAAGATTTTTTTGAAACTCATAAGATTGGACGTTCCAATTCTTTCACCTATAATGGAAAAGAACAAAACACTCTATGTAGTAACACCAAAATTTAAGTATCAATACCAGGAATTAAATCTCCTGATGTGTTAATGACACTAAAGGCTATTAAAGAGAAAATGAAACAGTCATTAGAAGGAACACCAAGAATAAAAAACAGATCTCATATAGGATAGTAACTGATGCTGAGAGACTTTAGGTTTCTTCTTGCGATTAGTAAATGGATATTAAGTAGTCCTAGCATAAAAGAAAACCAGTGCGTGTAGGGTTTTTTTTTATCATAACTGTTTTCTCTTTTAATGTCTAATTACCACGTGCTCAAAATAATTCCTTAGACCTTCATTAGGACCTGAGGCAATGGCAATGACTGAACTTTGAGAAATCTCCATTTTTGGGGGGAAAATTCTGTTGAAGTTTGAGACTGAAAACCAATATAATGATTTTTCCACTTTTTCACTTTGTGGTGTAGACATATGATAGTTTGAATTTTTAAAAATAATCATCTTATCAAAAATAGCTAGACTATCAGCGAAGCAAACCAGAGTCAGATAGATACCACCAGGGTTTCCACCACCCTCAGACAGGCAGATTCATAGAATGGTAGTAATGGAAGCCACCATCATCTTGAGTAGTCTCTCCCTTTCTGAGGAAATGGCATCCCAAGTTGTATATCAAAGGTCACTTACCTAATCAGAGACAAAGACAAAACAAGAACCCATAAATCCTAACTCCCAATCTAGTTTTCTTTCACATATACCTTTCCATTTCATAGTAGTTGACTGACATTGCTTTGCTCAAAAACTTTCAGTGGCTCCCCAGTGCTTATTTGATGAGGTCTAAACTCCTGCTATGAGGAATGATTACAAGATATGGCAAATCTTTTTAATAGCCAATACCTTGAAACTCTCAGGAATCATTGACAATTGGCCATTAGGATGGTTTTAATAAGACTGGATTTCTCTAGTGCATAGTACAGTGGGAAAAATATGATTACAAGTCCCATCTCTCCCTTACTACCTGTTTGACCTTGGACAAGTCACTTTTCCTATCTGAGACTCAGTTTCCTCATCTGTAAAATGAGAAGGGTGATTTCTAAGATCTCTTCCAGCTAAACATCTGTTCCTGAGATCCTTTTCTCCAAAATGATATTCCAAAAGCACCAGTCTGATCTTCTCACCCCTCTGCTCAAGAAACTTTGGGGATCTTTATTCCCTCTAGGACAAAATATAAATGCCTCTCTCTGACATTTAAAACCCTTCATAATCAGTCTCCGATTTATCTTTCCAGGTTGATTACACATGTTTGCCCTTCACATACTTTATGTTCTAGCCAAATTGGACCACTTGTGGCTCCCTACACCTTACTTTCAGTCTCCATGCCTGTTCACAGGCTGTCTCCCATGTCTGAAATATTCCCTTTCTTCAAATCTGCCTCTTAGAATATCTAGCTCCCTTCAAGGCTAATTTCAAGTCCATTTTCTAGAAAGAGTCCTTTTTGTTTGCTTTTGAAACAAATACCTTGAGATACATAGATAGATATAGAGCCACAGATATAGATTATATATATTATATATTTATAAACAAATATATAATATATATTACATATACACATATATGTAATATTGCATATGTTACATATATAATATATAATAGCTTTTCTACCTATGATGTGTGCTGGTATGCTCTGCTGGGCTGATGCCTGGGATGAGTTACTTTTCCTTTGGGTGGTCCCACCCCTGTGGGCAACACTATTCTTTCCCAGCTCCTCTCCTTAGGCATCACCTTCTCTCTAGTCCCTCCCTCAGCTCCTGCCTCTCTAAAGGAAAGCCTTTCCCTTCAAATGAACTGTGAAAAGACAATAGGAAGGGAAAATATGGGTGAGGCACCACCTCTTGTACTAGTCATACCTAGTCACAATCTCCTCCAACCAAAGCCACTGACTCATTTTTACCTAGATGGATAAGGTGCTGACTCATGTTCTTTCCATACAATGGGAAGTTGTAATAAATTGATAATTTTATTTTGTTAAATTTGAGCCCCAAACTTGAAAAAAAATCTCAGGTAAAATTGAAACTACAGTTGTAGTAAAATCTCCCTCTACTTCTAGTCATCCCAACTCTTATTCTCTCTGCTGTATTTGTGCAAGGACACGCACAGATCAATAATGTAATGGTTAGCCATGGTTCTCACACTTAGGTAAAGGACACAAAAAGCAAACAAACTCTTAAGAGATGCTGATTCAAGGAACAGGCATAGCTTTCTTGAAAAGGGAAAGCAAAGGAGAAAGGAAAGGGTGGTGGTAATGGTAAGGCTTCATTAGCCCTCTTTTCACCATTCTGAGCAGTTTTAGTAAACCTACTATCTGCTCTGTGCCACTTTAGCTCTTCCCGCACGCCTCCCCCACACACAACCACAGCCATCTTCTTAACAACTCCATTGTCCTAGGAACCATACCCTGGAACGTTAACCTTTTCACTAAGACTTTTGCCCTTAGGCCCTGCTGTCCTGATTGATGGTTGCCTCAGTGTCCTACTTCATCTGGACCTCACTCCACTTTGTACCCTGAGATATTTTCTTGACAGATGACTCTATGCTTTTACCCTCCTTGTCCCTCCCCACCTCTACTTTCCAATTCTTGAATAATAATCAAATCAACTCTATCTTTGTTCCTGGTGCACCAATGCACCAGTGCACCAATATAACTCCTCTGGCTCCACTTAATGCCCCAATAACTAAGATAACCCTTCCTGATCCCTCCTACCCATATTTGCTGTCTACCCTTATTGAATGCTAATGGAAGGCAGGGAATTGTCTTTACTTTGTGTGTGTGTGTGTGTGTGTGTGTGTGTGTGTGTGTGTATACATATATTTATATACACACATATGTATATATGAATATATGTATATGTGTATATACACACATATATTTATATACATATATGTATACATGTATATATTTATATACACACGTGTATATGTATATATACACAAATACATACACACATATATACAGATAGATAGATAGATAGATAGATAGATAGATAGATAGATAGATAGATAGATATCGATAGCTAGCTAGCAACTAGAAGCAACTAGAAGTGGATAGAGTTCTGCCTGGAGTCAGGAAGACCTGAGTTCAAATACTGACTTAGGCAATTACTAGCTATGTGACTCTGGGCAAGGCCCTTAACCTCTGTTTGCCTTAATCCACGGGAGAAAGAAATGGCAAACCACTCCAGTATCTTTGCCAAGAAAATCTTGTGAACAACATTGGCTTGCTATGGTCCACAAAGAGTTGAACATGACTGAACAACTGAATATATATATAAATATATATATATATATATATATGCACATGTACACACATATTCATACATATCAATAGAGATATAGATGTATCTGTCCTTATCAATATATAAATATTGATAAAATACAAATACACATAATAAATACACACTATATAATAATATATAAAATAATATATAACAAACATATTTATATAAGTTATATATTATATTAAATTATATGTTATAAACTGTATATTATACAAATTACAAATTCATATAGTTATAAATTTATACATAATATATAACATATTCAAATATAGTTTATATATCAATTTATAAATACATTCTATAAATATAAAATAATTACATAAATTGCATGTTATATTAAATTATAAATTTTATATTATAAAATATAAATGAATTAAATATAGATAAATATAGATAGATATTTCCAGTAGTTATCACAATTCTTAGTATATAAAAAGTGCTTAATAAATGCTTTTTTGTTTATTTGTTCTCCCTTTATGGTTCACTGGTTCAGCTGCCATCCCGGCTGAACATCTCCCTGACTATTGTTCTCTCTCTCCATAGCTCCGCAGGGGCCCGCTGGTTCCCTAAGCCCTTGTCAGTTGTGACAGCGGCAGCAGCAGCGCTGGCTTCTCCTTCTTAATTGCCCAGGGCCCTCCACACTCCCTCATGCTGCTATGCGTATCCCCTTCATTCACACTCTCAGGTGTGAGCTCCTTGTTCATAAATCCCCCCTCAGGAGTAGAAGGGGCTAGTCTTTCAGTTCTGATCTAACCCCAGTTTGTCACAGGATCAAAGCAGCTCCCCAGGAGATTGCACAGGGGAATGCTAGGAGATTCTGTCTGCCAGTGTTCAGCACATAGGAAGCACATAAAGAAAGCTTGCTGAATTCAGTGGAATTCTATTCTTCGCATCCTATTTTCCAGGCCAATTGGGCTACCATCTGTTATCTTACCATTTACCAGCTCTGGGCATTTGCTCACAATGTCCCCCATGTTTGAACGTAAGCTCCTTGTGAGTAGAGATTGTTTCATTGATAATAACAATAAAATAATAATAAAGAATAATAATAATTACTACCATTTACATAGCTCTTTAAGGTCTCCCAAGCCCTTCACTAATATTACCTCATTTGATCCTCACAACAATCTGAGGAAGTAGGTGTTATTATTATCATCCCAATTTTCGGGTGAGGAAACAAAGGCAGGCAGAGGATAAGTGACTTGCTCATGGTCATACAACTAGTAAGTCTGAAAGGCAATTTGAACTTAGGTCTTCCTGACTCCCTGTCTTGCATTCTATCCACTATGCCAACTAACCCTAGTGCTTAGAATCCTGCCTGGAACAGTAAGTAAGTGATAATTAAGTACTTAATTATTTTTATTGATTGAATGAACTGCACTCACTCCATGTTGCAAGCCAACCCAGGTATTATTTTCCTGGTCCCACCAGCCCAAGGTAGTCTCTTCCTACTTGGAAATGCTCAATCATCACATTCTACTTCGTTTTATAGTTATGGGTTCATGTCTTAACTTTCCCACTAGATTATAAGTTCCTTAAAATCAGAGACTCAGCCTGAATCTCCATTGATGTTGAAATAGGCACAAATACACATGTAGTCACAGAATTCCTGGAGGTCAGAGTTGGAAGGTTCAGCTCTCTTATTTAACATATGGGGAAACTGAAATCCAGAAAGAAGAAACAAGTTGTCCAAAGTCACACAATAAGCGGCCCAGCTTAAGATAGACCCAAAATGTCTCTACTACATGAGAATCTTTACTGTTTGAACTTTTATACTTCTTGTTTGTTTTGTGATTCAAAGAAATAACCCTTAAAATGTCATTAAAGTAACCCTTGACCAATGCCAATAAAAATAATTAAAAAAAGATACTTTTAACATTGGGAAGGGTAGCAAAGAACATAGCCACTGGGGCATCTCTCTCAGGGCATCAGTTTTCTCATCTGTAAAATAGACTATTCCTTGCTTATCTCCACAGGGCTGATGTGGGGATCAAAAAAGAAAATACTACAGAAATGAGAGGTATGATCATTATCCCAGCAGGTTTCTTGAAAGAGGTGAGATTTTTAGCTGCCACTAAAGAAAGGAAGCATAGTGTTGGAGCTATAGGCAGAAGGAGATGGCCTGTGACAAAGCTTAACCAAGTTCACATAGGTCCTGGATTCAAAAAGTCCTTCCTCTTTTTCCTTCCCTCAGCCATAGCTCTGAAGTTCTGTCCTTCCAGCTTTGTTTATGGTAACACCTGGCACCATTCTGGGAAAGGCTCACCAGGGACTGTTTCATGGAGTGATCTGAATGGGTCTTCCTCTGCAGAAACAGGCAGGTCCTAGGTCCAAGCCTGGGCATTTTCTCCTTCTCGAGAACCTTCCGTAGATCCCTATTTCCTCTGGGATAAAATAGACTCCTCGGCATGGCATTTTAAACTGTTCATAAGCAGGTTCTGACCTGTCTTTCCAGCCTTATTTTGCACCAACTCTCTTTATAAACTCCACATTCCAGCCAAACAGACTACATGCTGTTCTGTGTTCTCATGCTGCCCTCTCTTACCTCCTGGCATTCATGCAAGGCATCCCCCCATGCTTGAAAAAACATTCCCTCCACATCACTACTTGCTGAAATTAATTTTGTTTTCTCCAAAGCCCACCTTACACTCCAATACCTCCAGGAAGTCTACCCTAACTCTTCCTCTCCCCCAAGTGAAAAGTAACCTCTTCCATCTTAATTTTTCTTAGGGTGCTGGATCTGAATCTCAGTTTACCCTTTTGACAGTTACCTTTTCCTACATTTAATTGTATGCATGCTATTTCCCCATTAGATTCTAAAGTGCTTAAGGACAGGGACTGTGTCCCTTCTCTGTATCCCCAGGACCTAGAACAGTGTTGTACACAAAGTAGACACTTGATAAATATCTAATGAATTTTGTGGGATTAGACATAAAAATGACTTCTTAAACTCCACCTCAGCATGTAGCACAGTGCCTGGCACATAGTAGGTACTTAATAAATACTTAATGACTCGATCCCTTACCATTTCTCCTTTTCTGCTAAAAAAAAAAGTTCTTAACTATGTCCATTTATCTTTTATTATTATCTAATCTATTTGTTAATCTGTTGTGGTTTCCTTGAAAAGTAAAGCAGTTTGGTTTATTTCCCACTTGAGGTGTTTCCTCAGTCAGAAATATCTACATACGTGTGTGTTCCTGTTTAAATCATTTTGCTGTAAAAGTAATATTCATCTGTCATAGAAGATGAATAGTACCCTTTAGAGAGTGCTAAAGAAAACCATGAAAATGGCAAAGTAAATGAGGGGCTATTAAAAAAGACTAAAATACCACCAATGAATGCACCTGATCCATGCAATTAATAAAGTATTCTAGATAGAGCTGGCTTCATACGGTATGGAATAAAATAGAGTTCAAATATTCATTTCTTTTTACTCCTGAGGATCACATGTAAAAGTCTGCAGCATTTCAAAACAATACAGTAAGCTTAATTTTTTTTTCTTCCTGTGGTTGACAGATGACCCAGTAATGTAGGCACTCTTGATGTAATAGAATCAAAAGGTAGCGATGAACTAGGTGGAAGGTTAGGAGAGGAAGAAGAAAAATTAGATAACCAGGGAGATTATGGAAAGAATCTGGGAGATCGATGCTGAGAAGGTAACACCACACAGAAATGCCATTTCTTCATCTATAAAGTACCTGAAAGAGATATCATTCCACCTAGTACTTTTCCACATAGCAATTATCTTTATCTCTTAACTTCAGGTGGATGCTGGCATCTTCCAAGGCAGCCAAACCTGTCCTAGACTTAAGTTACACACTTGCAAAATCCTTTCTGAATGATAGTCTTCTCAAGAAAACTCCGTTTGGGAGATACCATTATTTGCCATACATTTGCTATATTGAAAGAGAACAAGGATTTAAAATGCAATCTCTTTTTGGAAAGACCAGAATTGAGTATGCCACTTTCTGATACAGAAACAAACACTGAAATAGTCTTCCATTAGTATTTTGGGGGAAGGAAAAAAAAAGAACCATGAAGCAGAGAGTAAGGATATCTGAGTTTAGATCTGCTTTGGCCCAGATAAATTATGAGGATAGACTAATCTCAACAAGAGGGGAGGAGGCAGCGCAGAAACTGTTTTTGTGTGTGGTGGAGGGCGGGGTCATACAGATTTAATTAGTTTAAGGAGTGAATGGTTGCATAAAATTAGCCCTCTAGGGGTATCCTGCTGCCAAGGTATTGCAGATTTTAACTGGCCCGTGGTAAAACTTGGAAGAAAGGACAATTTCTACTCTGCACTTAAGGTATAAAAGGGATTGAAAGGGAGAATAAATTAATGCAAATAGCTGACAACTGGCAGTCTGAACTAGGCCTAAACTAAGTGGCTTTACTTTAACTGAATGTAAACTCTGTAGACTACTTATGCCTATCTAAGTCAGGCACCAAACTCTTCAATTACATAAAAATAAAACAAAATAGACTTGAAAAGAATTCCATTCCCTTAGGTCATTTGCAGAGCCTCTGAAGGGATGCCAGGACCGTTCATTTTTACAAAAGATCAGCAGAAAGGAGGGAAGGGATGTAAAATATTAATGCTATCATAATTCAGTGTTCTAAGGTCTTCCTACCACATTTTTAATCATTATCTCCTAAATTAGCCTGGGCCCTGCCAACAAGCTAAAAGACAAAGCAAAGAGTAATGGAGATGTGAGAAGCATTATTATTTTCTTGCTAATTCCTTAAAACAATCCTGAAAGAGCACAACTCATTAGACCATCCCCATATGAAAGGTTTTGCTCTGAAAGACTGAAAAGATATTAAACATTTTATGAAATGCTATCCATCTCACATAGTATCCATGTATTGAAGTTTTCCTCAAAACCTGAGGATTTAATTTAATTCAACAAACATTTATTAAACTCCTTCTAAATGCCAGTCATGGCACAAAATACTAAGGATAAAAAAAATAAAAAAGGAAACAGCCATTGCCCTCAAGGAGCTTATATTCTATTGAAAGAAAATATCATGTGTGTAGATAAGTACATACAACATATATACAAAATAAATTGAAAGAGATGTTTTCTTGAGGGAGAGAACACTAATAACCAAGGAACTCAAGAAAGGCCATATGTAGGAGGTGTCGCTTAAGGTAAATCCTGAAGAAAACCAGATATTCTATAGGGTAGATGAGAAGTATCCATGATAGCCTGTCCAAAGGCACATAGGCAGGAGGCAGAATGTCACGTACAAGCACGGACGTGCTAGAGTCAGCTCTTACCAGCTAAGGAGAGCCAAGTGTTAATGTCAGTGTGAAAACCCGCTCATACTAAATTTCAAGGGGTAGTCAACCCATGAGGAATGGAAAGCTCCAAAGAATAAAATTCAAAAAGAAATGTTTTCAATGAGGAGAAATGGGGAAGTTTTCTGAAAGGCCAAATGGATATATACAAAGAACTCCTCATCAATTAACTTGGATTTTTAAAGGGACAAATACAGAAAATGAAGAAGGTAGAAGATGAATACTGAAGTGTAGCATGAGCCTATAAATATAATGCTGAGGTGCTAAAACTGAGAATGAGCTGAGGCTGGACAGGAAAGCTAAAAACAATGCCACCACTAAAAGACATTTTAAAAATAGCTGTATCAGGGGAAAATAGAGGATCAATGAAAGGCTAGAACCATTGCTCAGTATGGTTGGTAGCATCATAATGGTTCTTGATGTATCATTTTTCTTAGCCAAAGGAGATGGATGATCTTTACAGCCCAAGATACAGAACAAAATTGTCAGAGTAAATACTCAAGAGAACTAGAGAAATAGTATGAGAGACCCTCACTGGTCTTGGTGAGTTAATATCACACATCCCAGATAATTAAATATTAGAATACTGAAATAATTGGCAGGTGTGATGGCTGAGCTATTTTCAATAGATCACAAGGAAAAATACAAACACCATAGGACCAGAAAAGAACAAATATTCTACTTTGAAAAAAATAAGTGTATGGAATCTACAAACTGTAGTACAGTAAATGACTTCCATTCCTATGGAAATGAAAGGCATGATTAGCAAATACATAGAAAAGGAAGTGGTAATCACAAAGCCAGCAGAAGATGGCTTCTCACAAATAGGTCATACAAAATTAGTCATTTCTTTTTGTAGTTGTTGTTGTAGAACAACAACTTGTTGTTGTTGAACTACCAGGTAGTTCAAGTTGCTATACTGATATACTGATAATTTGCATAGCTTTTAGTAAAGAGGTTGACAAAGTCTCTCTAGTTATTCTTGTGAATGAGATGGAAAATGTCAGCTAAGCAATAATACAGTGAGGGAGATTTAGAACTAGTTGAATAGATGACCCTATTCATTAGGGATTTAGTAGCTCAAAAGAAACTTGAGATGCACAAATTAATGCAGCATGTAGGGATCTGAGCTTGGTCCAGTGCTGTTTAATATTCTATTAAAGACATTTTATCAATGACTTTAATATTTTTATCAATGACTTTATCACTGATATTCACATTCACAGATGATCCGAAGCTGGGAGAAATAGCTAGCATGTTGGATAACAAAATCAAACTCCTGAAAGAATGTGACAGTCTAAAATATTGGACTAAATTTAATAAGTTGAGGTTGATTAGGGATATCTATAAAGTGTTAGACTTTAATTTAAAAAATCAACTTTACAAGCATGCTAGAGGGCAGTTTGTCTACAAATGATCTTGGAGTTTCAATGGAATTAATTATTAATATGTCAACAGCGTAATATTGCAGCCAAAAGAGCTAATGAGACCTTCGACTACATGAAGTTCTTTTTCAAGTTTTCAAAGCACTTTACAAATAGAAATAAAGATAAAAATCTCATTTAGCCTCAAAACAGCCCTGTGATCCATTATCTTTTATAGACGCAGAAATGAAAGCTTAGTGAGGTTAAGTGATTTGCCTGTGGTCCCACATCTACTAAATATGAGAGGCAAGGCTTGGGAGTCACATTCTATCTACATAATACATTAAGCCTTTACATTCATTATTTTATTTGATCCTTAAAACAACCCTGTGAAGTAGATGCTGCAGTTATTATTGTATTTATTTTATAGATTCAAAACTGAGGATTAGAAGCATTAATAGACCTGAACAGTCTTAAAAATGACAAGTGTCAGGAATGGGTTTCAAACCCAGGTCTTCCTGAGTCCAAGTCCAGTACTCTATTCATTATGACAGCCTCCCTCTCCTCAAGAGAGAGAGATTATAACCCAGCTACAGTTTGCTCTGTTCATACTATACTAGAGCATACTGTTCAGCTCTGAGCAACAGATTTACAAAAAAAATATTGAAAAGCTGAAGAACATTCAGTGGAGGGCAACAAGGATGATGAAGGGCCTTTAGAGAATGACATTTGAGCACCAGTTGAAGAAATGAGGGAACTTAGAGTAGAGAAAAGAAGACTTAGAGTGGATGTGACAGCTGTCTTTAAGTGGGAGAGAGATTAGTGTTTTTTCTCCTTGGCCATGGAGGCCACAATAAGAAGCATGGAAAATTGCTTAGAGACAAATGTAGACTTTATATTGGGGGGGAAACCCTAATAATCACAATTAAACAAAAATCATTCAAAACACGAATGCCCTCTACAACATCACCAACAAATGGTTATTTAACCTTCTATAGAAGACCTCTAGGAACAGCTAGGTGGTGCAATGGATAGAGTGCAGCACCTAGAGTCAGGAAGATGAGACTTCCTGAGTTCAAATCTGGCCTCAGACACTTTACTAGCTGTGTGACCTTGCACAAGTCACTTAACCCTATTTGCCTCAGCTTTCTCATTTGCAAAATATACTAGAGAAGGAAATGACAACCCACTACAGTATCTTTGCCAAGAAAGCACCAAATAGGGTCACTAAGAGTCAGACAAAACTGAATAATAACAGAAGACCTCCAGTGACAGGGAATTCTTTCCTTCTTGAGACAATTTTATTTTTGGATAGGTCTAATTGTTAGGAATTTCTTTTCTTTTCTGTATATTGACAAAAAATCCACACCTCTGTATGATTACCATAAGATTATTTCCTATAAGCCAAGGTGAGTTTGTTATGAAATCATGTTCAAATGAGTGCTGAAAAGACTTTATTATATGGCTAGCTCACTTATAAAGTAGTCCCAGAGCAAGGCCTCAGAGGACAAAGGAATAATGAGACTCTAGTGTACAAATTTCCAAGAAAACTGTAGCACCATGGTAATCAGAAGTTTAAATCCATGTGAGATTTTGTAAAATAACTCCTAGCATGGAAAATCCCCTCTACCAATTCAGGTCATTATGAATGACTTAGATAAGCTCTATGCAGTTGCATAAGACATAGAGTCATAAAGTTCCTGAATTTCAGAAGTGTAAGGGACCTCTGTGGCCAACAAGTCTAACTGGTACCATATTATTGTTGTCCAAGAGGGTGAATTTGCTCAGGGTTGCAGTTAGTAAATGTCAGAGGTAAGATTTAAACCCAGGTCTTCCTTAATCCAAGCCCAGCTCTCTAGTGACTATAACATACAGTCTTTGTCTTAATATTAGCAGCTAAATATTAAAAAAAAATCAGGATATCTGCATTTCATGAAACTTAAAATGCAACATAGATGTGAGCTGTTGCCATTTCTATCATCATTTTAGCAAAAGCACTCCTTCAGGGTCCAAACCAGTTACTGATTTCAATTCAATCTAGACATTAGAAAGACCTTCTCTTCTCTTTATTTCTCTAGGTGATCGGCGTAAAGTCATAAGAATTTCCAGAAGCATAAAGTGGTTGTGACATTTTACCTAACTAATCAATATGTACTGGATGAAATATTTATTAAAATATCCCAAAATAGTGTCTTGAATTAAATTGAGTAAATCCAAGAACTCATACTCTTTCGATTCACCCCTCAATCTACATAATTCAGAGTTTCTCAGTGAAGTAATTGAAGCTATTTTCTCATGTGTAGTTTAAATAAGTATTTTGGCCCTGCTTGGTTTATAGTTCAGGCCTCATTACCTGCTTGGTAATGAAATTCTAGTCAGCAAACTCTGTTGGTATGTAATTTTGACATTCCTGAAGGCACTTTTAATTCTCTTAAGGGTGAAGTGTTCAGGCCACCAGGTATAAGAATCAAAAAGTAGAATTCTTAATGTGGACCATGAAAGCTCTATCTAATTATTAGTGTCACTTTGCTTTATGTGTTTAAACTTTCATAAAGTTTTCTTTCTTTTGAGAAAGGTAAAGAGGAACGCTTGTTCAAATGGATGTTGTAAAATAGAGCAAATATAATTCAATTGCCCTTTTAACAAAAGTGAAGTGGTCTTACATGAAAATATTAGTGCTCTCTCCTCAAATTATCTCACATTTACCCTCCTGTTTACATGTTTTATTACTCTAGTTGAATGAATCCTTGAGGACAAAGGCTACTTTTAAATTTCCTCTTTTTTTTTTTAATCTCTGGAATCTGCTACAGTGTTTTACATTCTCATAGTGAGGGTTTAATGACTGCTCATTGGATTGTATTGGAGTAGTCTGAATCATATTAGATTGGACTGTGTATTTAATCCATTTCGTTATTTCAAGTTTTCTTCAATCTACCCATTTCTTAGTCTATTTTTGGTATTAAAAATGAGGACTTGATTTATGTTTTCATTGATACAAGGATCTCCTGAAAGAGAAAATTCTCTCTACTGATCTGACTGGCATTTCTCCTGCAATTTATAATCTTAGAGAATCATTTAAAGAGGTTAGATAACTTGCCAAGCATCACAAAACTAATCTTGAGCCCAAGTCCTCCTGGTTTCAATACCAGCTCTCTATCCACTAAGCCAGATTGCCTCTCAAGATTTTAGAATTAAAGCAGAAAAATCTTATTTCATACTCAACTTGCAAAAAAAGATAATATCTGATTAAGTTTATAAGTAGTTACTTATGAGCCATCTATTGTCATCAAAGTTACCTAAAAATGTATAGGACTAGGGATGAGCCCAAAAGCTGAGTTTATTTGCTGCTCATTATTACATTTACCCCCTCCCCAAAATAGGGTAGACAGGTTGCACAGTGGTTAGAGTGCCAGACTTGCAGTCCTTAAGACTCATCTTTCTGAGTTCCAATCCGAACTCAGACACTAGCTAGGTGACCCTGGTCAAGTCATTTAATTCTGTTTGCCTCAGTTTTCTCATGTGCAAAAGGAACTAGAGTAGGAAAATTGCAAACCACTTCAGTATCTTCACCAAGAAAATCCCAAATGGGGTCAAGAAGAATTGGACATGATGGAAAATGACTGAACAACAAAAAAACTCTCCAACTTTTCAGTTTACCCCAGGATACCTCAGCCTGGCCCAGTGACGCAAGGTAAACATTTAAGATACTCAAACATATGTTTTCTCAATGAAGTGCACATTTCTCTCAATAAAGTACCATCCCTCCAATGATGCAGATAGCAACTCATCCAAGTTTGACTATTCTGGGAAAAATGCCTCTCCATGTGTTCCCTTAAGTTTCCCACTAGGGGCTCACCCAATGATCTTGAGGCTATCTCAGTTTTTCTTGATATTATGATAATACCATAGGAGCACTCAGGCTTTCTTTCTAAGAGCAGGGATTGATTGAATAAATTAGTCCTCATCTCACCCCTCCCCTTAAAGTCACTTAAAGTAAGTGATAAAATGCTATGCCTTGGTACAATTAATCAAGTAAAAGCAATCAATCAATAACTTCAAATCATAGCATTTAGTCTCAGTCAGTGAATTATAATCTTCAATCAACCGTTGTGTTGATCGACATTGAACAGGAAGATTATTTGGATTGGCTGTGGAACCTGTATAAAACCAAAGAATCAGTAGGAGCAAGTTCAGAATCTGACATTCAAAAAGAGAAGAAAGAGCATTCCAAGGAAAACCTCGAGAAGGTACTAACTTGTTGGAGGGGAGTGGGGAGTCCCAGGCCTTGGTCTTAGTCTTGGTCTCTTTTCCTACTCCTTTGACTGGTAGAGGACTCCATCGACTTTAGAGGTTCAGAGGACTTCTCATGTTCCCATCAGCATCCAAGCAGTATCACTGGAGTATCTGCTGGCACTGGGAGCCAATGACAGACTGAACACACATTCATAGCTCTACCAAGAGCCCAGAAGGGGAAAACTGGAAAATAGTGTGGCAGAAACTACACATAGACCAACATTTTACATCACATACCAAAATAAAGTCAAAATGGGCACACTATTTAGATATAAAGGCTGGTACTATAAGGAAACTGGGAAAGCAAGGAATAGTTTACCTGTCAGATTTATGGAGAATGGAAGAATTTATGACCAAACAAGAGATAGAGAACATTATGAAATGCAAAATGGATGATTTTTATTACATTCAATTGAAAAAGGTTTTGCACAAAGCCAATGCATCCAAGATTAAGAGGGAAGCAGAAAACTGGGAAAGAATTTTTGCAACCAGTATCTCTGATAGAGGCCTCATTTCTAAAATATACAGAGAACTGAGGTACCACATCACACTTATCAGATTGGCTAACATGACAAAGCAGGAAAATGATAAAGACTGGAGAAGATGTGGGAAAGTTGGAATACTAATGCATTGTTGGTAGAGTTGTAAACTGATCCAACAATTCTGGAGAGCAATTTGGAACTATGCTCAAAGGGCTATAAAACTGTTCATACCCTTTGACCCAGAAATACCACTTCTAGGTCTGTATCCCAAAGAGATCAAACAAATGAGAAAAGAACCCGCATGTACAAAAATATTCATAGCAGCTCTATTTGTGATGGCAAAGAATTGGAAATTGAAGGGATGCCCATCAGTTGGGGAATGGCTGAACAAGTTGTGGTATATGAATGTAATAGAATATTATTGTGCTGTAAGAAATTATGAGCAGACAGACTTCAGAAAAACCTGGAAAGACTTACATGAACTGATGCTGAGTGAAGTGAGCAGAACCAGGAGAACATTGTACACAGTAACAGCTACACTGTGCAATGACTAACTTTGATAGACTTATGTATATGTTGAGCCTATATGAATAACATGTCACCTTGGGGTGGGGGAAGGGGAGAGATGAGGAGAAAATTTGGAACTCAAAATCTTATTGAAGTGAATGTTGAAAACTAAAAATAATTAAATAAATTTATTTTTTAAAACAAAAAACACAGAGCCCAGCAGAAAGCTACACCATACCTATGGAGGACATCTTGAGGATTCCAACAAAAAATGCACTTTTGCCACATATCCTTTCTAAGCTGGAGCTTACTTTCCCCTGACTTATTTATTTACTTGTGGAAGAACATGTTACCTATCTTTTGAAGGAATTTTTGTATCAACTTAATAAATACTGTTGTCTATAAACCATGGTGAGAAGCATGCTATGGGGGACTCATGAGCTGTATAATTACAAAGAAACACCAAACCCTTCAGAGTTAACTTCTGGAACTCTGAGAAAAAATGAATCCAGCCTTGCTTGGGGGACCTGACTGGTCAATGAGTGTGTAAGCTGAGATAGTTGCCTTAGTTTAGATGTGTTCCATGAACACTTTGAGAATACCAATGGAACACCCAGGCTGCCCAAAGATTATTCATAACTTTTGCCATGAGAAGAACCCATCTTCTTTTTTTGCTCATACATTTCTTTGGCAATATGTTTTATATTGATTTTATTTCCTAATTTCTTGTTTGTAATAGATTGTAACCTGATTATACCCACAATTTAACTCAACTGTTTCCTTGGGTGATCCTGAATTTCACTTCCTCAGATACTGATATGTACCATGACTCAAAGCTATATGGGAACACCAGATGAATATTGGTATTAAAAACAGGTGGAAACTTGGGATCATTTTCTAATACATGTTCATAAAATAATCACAAAATAACTGAGACCCACAAAATGGGCCTGGACGTTTTAAAAAGGCATAAAGTCTCTTAGAAAGTATCTGGTCCAACCCATTCATTTTATAGATGAGACCTAGGATAAATGACTTGCCCAAAATCTCATAGTTATGTACTGGCAGCGTTGGGATTAGAACTTAGATGTCCTGATCTAGGAGTCCTTCCATTATATCATCTTACTCCTTTCCCAGTTTATGTGAAAACAGGAATTTCAGTAAAAATAAAAATATGCCCCAGGATATTTATGTCAGGATCTATGTGGTCTTCCTTAGACCACTGATATGTACAGCATTTGCAGAGCTCTGATATTGTAACATGGAAAGTATGAGCCAAAATTCTGTGGACTCAGGGAAAACATTTTAGATGAATGAAATCATTTTATCTGGGAAAAATTCTAATGGTATTAGATAGTTAAACTAAATCTAACACCAAAAAAGAGAAACTCTAATGTAAGGGGAAAAAAAAGAAAAAAAAGAACATCATTTGTCATTTATTCTTTCACCTTAAGGGAAATATCAATTAATTTTTGCTACAGTATAAAAGATGCTGTCATTAACTTTGTTTAGGTAAATTTAAAGGTCGAACTTCTACTCTGTCCAATTCACTTTTTACCTCCTTTTGAGAACAGGAGAATAAAAATTCTTCTTACTCTTCACAGTTTGCTGGAGTGACACTCTTGAAAACAAAATCCAAAACAACCTAGTTTACTAACAAATCAGTTTTTTTTTTATACAATAATTCCTAACAATGCCAATAAGCCCAGCATCATGTAGGAAATGATGCTTCTGAATGGCAGGTTGTAAAAAGACTTCTGGTTGCTCAAATGGGAGTAATAATGATCATTTTTGTAAGCACAGTTTATAGATTCATGGGTCAAAATGCAATATTCTTTTAGTGTTCTATGCATATGAAAATGCTCTCTTTTTGGGGTTTAAGTTTGATATAAAGAAGCACAGTTTTTTTTTAAAAGAAAGTTTAGTTCCTAGAATTTTACAGGAATTACAGGAAAGAGTTGGAAAAGACTTCAGAGGTCATGTAGTCTGACTTATTACTTGATTAAAAATTCCTTCCACAACTTAATTATTCATCCAACCTTTCTTTGAAGGCCTTTGTGTAGAGAAACTACTTCCTGAAGTGGCCTATTCTGGGCTAGATATCTCACATTTTAAAGATTTTTCTTCCAACAAACAAAAATTTGCCCCCTTTTTCAGCTTTCCTCCGTTGCTTTGGGAAAGTCATTTAACATAAGTCTCATCTGTAAAATGAACGGGTTGCACCAGAGATGTCCAGGCTCATTTTGCGGGTCTCTATTATTTTGTAATTATTTCATGAACATGCATTAGAAAATGACCCCAAGCTTCTACCTTGCCCTATAGAGCAAAACAAGTCTGATTCCTCTTCATGAAATTTTCTTGAAGATGATTATTGCCTAAGTCAGAGTTTCTCTGCCTTTTTGGGAGGAACAGTTACTTTTCTTTGATGCTAAGCCTTGATGTCTTGGTGGGGAGGTTTAGGAAAGAAAGTGATCATTGTAAATTCCCTATATGTTAAGCAGCTAACTGATGCAGGAGATTGAATGCTGGATATGGAGGTAGAAAGTGTGAATCTGATCTCGGATCTTTAGCATTTGGTTGACCATGGTTATTCACTGGATCTCTCTCTCTCTCTTTCTCTCTCTCTCTCATTATCACTTCCCTCATCTAAAAAATGGTGATAGTAGTAGCATCTACTTCATAGGTTTGTTATGAGAATCAAATAAGATAAGATATGTAAATTCTTTGTAAACCTCAAAGAGCTATGTAAATGTTAACTCTTATTATTAAGTGGATTGGTTTGGTGCTCTTGCCAGTTTTTTTTCTGCCCACTAGGAATTCTAGTAAACTGTGGAAGAGGAAGGTTGTTGGAAGAAGTGTATCAACTGGGCTTGGAGATGCTTGAAGACTTTGACTGTTACCCAGAATTACCCACAAGGTGATTGGGGATTTCTGAGTTAGACTCTTATAGATATTGATAAATTGTAGAATTTTCTAGCTAAAGAAAAGAATATAACTTCCCACAAAGGAATGAGCAATTCTTAATGTTAGATGAGTTATTGATATTAATATCTCATAGCCATGACCTCTAAACTCTCCTTTAGTGAGTATGGGGAATTTCACGAGATTGTAGCTTTTTGTCCATATTTAATTATAGTTTGATTTTAGTTTAGTGAAAATGTCACAAGTGGCTCATGTTCTATTTTGGTGGTGCTCCCATGCAAATGACCTAAAGTCCAAATTAATGCCAAGCTTAGCCTCTCACTGGGACAACTCTAAACAAATTTTCCATATTTTACAGAGTGAATTAACTCTTCCTTTTCTGCTCAGCCTTTTGTGGGGCTTCCTTCATTGTTGAGAACCAAGTGTTGATGTCTGACTACTTTATAACCCTAGATAGAATCTAATTGATCACCTATTATAACCCCTCCATTTTGCAAAGGACAAAAATGAGTGAGGTTCAGTGAGCTCATTCTAAGCATACTACATAATTGTTAGCATTATCAAATGATTCAGCATCAGAAAGGGATATTCTTCTTTTAAAATATATTTTTATTCAGTTTGTTAAATATTTCTAAATTACATTTTTAAAAATGCTTAACACTCATTTAAAAAAATACTTTCAGTTCCAAGTTCTCTCTTTCTCTCTTGCCCCTTCATCACCCCTTGCGAAGGCAATATACAATCAATATATTGATTATACATGTGAAGGCATGCAAAACATAAGAAATGGTTATTCTTATCAGTAGAGATTATATTACATAAGATGCATTACCATCTGCTTTATATACCACCCCAGGGACAATGTGGTCTTTCCATATGACTTGCAAGGAAAACCTACATACACATATATGTATACTTACATACACATATAAATACATATATGTGTGTAGGTACATGTGTACATGTTTGTATATATATATTATATATATGTATATAGTTTCCCTCATTAAAATGTGAGCTCCTGTAGAACAAGGACTTTCTTGCTTTCCTATTTGTATGCTCAGTGTACATAGTGTTATAGTCAAAAGAGTAGACTGACACACAAGTTCCAAGCATGATCAATTTATTAGTGAAGCTTAAATTTACCAATAAATAGGGTCTTTGCTTCTTCAGCAAAGCTAAGACCTCAAATAAGGGGGATAGATTTTTTATAGTTTTGGGGAACACAGAACAAAGAACAGGACCTTATAGGCAGGGGATAGGTTGTGAATGATTAAAAGAGTTCAACATCGTGAATGGTGAAATCAATATGATTGGTTATAGAGCTGAGGTATAGGGGATAATATGATTGATTGGAAATTGGTAACGAGGGGCTAGCAATAACCTCCTCCTTCTCTGCTGCAACTAATAAATCTCATTGTTTGAATCCACCTGCAAGGTTAGAGACAATGGACCAGACTTCTTTGGATAATAAACCAGACATCCGTGAAGAATAGCTTAGTGATGTAAAGATACTAGAACAGACTCCCTGGTGTCCACCCACATCCCTCAAGAATAAAACAGTGATTAGTAGAAGAACTAGATTCCTAAACTTAATTCATGACAGGCCAGCTGAATTTCTGAACTAAGTTCAGAGATAAAGAACCATAATGTAGGCAGTAACAGAACAAAATCAATTAATTGTAAATAGAATCAATTAAAAAAAAGACTCATGTTTCAAGTCACTTTCCATCTACTCTATATACATTTTGTATATGCCTATTTTAAAACCTGCTGTCTCTCCTATTAGTCCTTGAGGACAAGGACTTCATTTGCCTTTTTCTTTTTATTCCCATTGCTTAGCACAGTGCCTGATACATAATAAGACCTTGATATGTCCTTGTTGATTAATTAATTTTTTGTTTGTTACTCCTCCCATTAATTTCTTCTTCTGATAACTCATCTTGGATTGGAGGGGGTCCTGGGTTCTTGAGGCTATGCCAGTGGGGCACAAATGTTAGCAGAGCTGACCGATATAATCTTTTAGCACAGGCCCAGCAAGATTATACTATATGAGGATCAGTCTAGATTCAGAGAGTTCATCAACAGAAGATTGCCTGCTGGATGATGAATTGTTTTATTCCTGGGAACTCATGAACACTGTCCAAGGCATGGGAAGTCTGCAGTCTCTACTAGTGAACAGAGTCCCTCACCACCAAAATCTTGAAATTAGGAACATTAAAGTACTGATCATTTCTACTGAAATGTTGACCCTGGGGACAAGAATTGACATTTGCCTCTCTCTCTCTCTCTCTCTCTCTCTCCACACACACATATACATATACATATACATATACACACACATATACATATACATATACATATACATATACATATACATATACATATACATATACACATACACATACACATGCATATACATATATACACGTATGTATCTATGTATGGATAGATACATATACATACATATATGTATACAGATACATATGCACACATGCATGTATATGCATGTGTGTATATACACAAATGTATATGTATATATACATATATGTATATGTATATGTGTGTACATATGTGTATGTATGTATATATATATCCACAAATTTTTTCCATGTCTTTCTCCAGAATATGCCATATGATGAAAATAACTAAAGTGAAGTTCCTCTTACATGCATTAATGACTAAAACAAGTCTAGGTTTGCAAGATTATTCTGATGTTAGTCAACAATTTTTAATAATGCAATACATAGCACTGTCTAAGATACAGAGAGGTCCAGAGACTGCCAGGTGTCACATTCCCTGTCACATGCATCTGGAATTGAATGAAATCTTGGAGAGCATCATTAATACCACCATTTTATGGACAAGGAATGTGGTATAGTAGAAAGAGCTCTGGACTTCGAGTCAGGTGACCTGGGTTCCAATCTTGGCTCTACCATTTGCTATTTTGTGACCTTAGTTAGGTAAGTCACTTTATGTTTCTGACCCTGAGTTCTGTCTTTCTAAAGGCAACTAGATTGCAGAATGGATAGGACACTGAGCCTGGAGTCAGGAAGACTTGATTTTAAATCCAGCCTCAGATACTTATTAGCTGAGTGATCCTGGGCAAGTTGCTTAACTTCTATCTGCCTCAATTTTCTCATTTGTAAAGTGAGAATAACAATAATAGCACTTACCTCCCATGATTGTTGTGAGAATAAAATGAGATAATATTTGTAAAATGCTTAGCATAGTGCCTGGCATATATTAAGCACTTAACAAATGCTTCCTTAAATTTTTAATTAAATTTTGCAAAACGAGTGGATTAGACTAGTTGAACGGTTTGATACTTTCTTTTTGTTCATGGTACAGTAACATTCTTTGCCATGAGGGATTGGTAGGAGAATTACACATTCATATATTATTACAAGTATAATTTCCATACAATTTGTCTTCCCTTAGATTGGAAGGGGATTATCCAAAATAAGAGTATCCAAAAGTAATGGGGCATACTCTTTGAGAACCACTGTTATTAGATAATTCATAAGGTTCCTTCTAGCTGTAACACATCAAAACATTATGAGACTGAGGCCCCAAGACAAGAGGCGACCTTCTCAAGGTCACATAGCTAACAAGTGGCAGTGTTGACACCACCAGCCAAGATTCTTAATTCTTAATCTTTCCATTGTACTTGAATACTCCATTTAGAGAATTTATAATTAAAAGAATTAAACAATATACAATGCACACAGAAAAGTATAAGGAGCCCTGGGAATGGAACATATTAATGTGAAATGGAAGTGAATGAAGCCCGAAAATGTAAGTGCTGATGGACAGGAAGTATAGTTGTAATGAGTTGGCCTCAGTTCTCAGGGAAGTACTGTGTTCTCATACTTCTGGAAATTTCTGTTGCTTTATTCAACTTCCTCACAGAAATATAAATAAAGTTACTACAGGTTTCACCCATCTCTCTCATCTATTTCTACCCATTACCTGGAAATTATCTCTTCAAAAAGTATAGAGTGACCATGTAAAAAGGAGCATTTTTTTCTCTTGTTGATGATGACCTTTAAGGGGAAATTACTTTTTATATAGGTCACACATTACATAAAACTTAGAGCTTTCATTTTTTTCTGGTGAATTACAAGGCTATAATTTCATCTGAAGATGTCGGCTTTCACTTGGATCCTTTAATGGAATTATTACTTCATAATTCATACTTACTCTTAACAATTGAGGAGTCTCCATTGTTTGGAAGCAGCTCTTCCCAACTGTTTAACAACTTTACTGTAGAAATAATGTTTCTTCTTCTTTTTAATGTTATTGTCATTTTCCAATGATTCTACTCACCACAGAACTTTCCCTTATAACAAGGAAGTACATTTAAGCAAAACAAGTCAAACCACTGGCACTGAAAATGTATACCTCATTGCCCAGCTATAAACCAAAAATTTTCCACCAACAGGTGAAAAGTATGATTCACTATATCAATTCATGGAAAACTTTCTGAATTTCCCTGAACTTTACACATTAATTTCTTTTCAATATTTCTTTTATTATTGTATAATTATGTAATTAATATTACATATTAATTTTCTTTTCAATATTCCTCCCTCCCTTCCTCCTTCCCTCCTTCCCTTCTTTCCTTCTTTCCTTCTTTCCTTCCTTCCTTCCTTCCTTCTTTCCTTCATTCTTCCTTCTTTCTTTCCTTCCTTCCTTCCTTCCTTCATTGGAAAGGGAGGCACTAGGCCTCTGATTTAATTGGTATGGGTAACATCATCTCTTATGGTATAGTAGTATACCATTACATTCACCATATTCCACAATTTGTTCAATTAGATGAACACTTTCTTTAGTTTAAGGTCTTTGCTGCCACAAAAATATTGCTAATAATTCGGATGAACCTTCACTGCAACTATAAGCAGATGTCACTTGATGCATTGTCCTCTCTCGATGATCCTCACAAAAACCTGTTGAAACAAGGGGAACAAAAACAGTGACAGCCTCACATAAGCTAGTGTAAGAAGCAAGGGAAACAAGACAAGAAATTCTAAAGTGCATTCATAGACAATAGGGGTCTCTCTTCCTCCTGAATCTGGGTCATTTTTTGCTTGGCATAACTATAGAGATTAGCTTTATCACTCCCCGCTTTGTGTATAGTTTTCTTCATAAGTAAAATTTCTCACTGGTTGTAATAGGAAATAGTGTCTCTCCTGTGATTTAAAACAATAATCATTTCCTTTGAAAATTACTGGTTGAAAAGTTCGTTATCATTAATTAAGATTTATTGTACACCTGGATGCAAAGGGCTAAATGGAGTCAGAGGTGGAGGAAGGAAGGAAGGAGAAATGAATGACAAAGATAACATCAGATATAGTACAGCTCTGCAGCATCAAATTGAAAAGCTCTTCAAACATAAAGTAACCCCTCATTTAGAAAGGTGGTACTAGGAAAGTGAATCAATCAAAAGACATTTACTGAGCACATCTACTGAGCAAGTCTATGAATCTACAAATCAAGACATGATTCTTTCCATAACTCAAAGAGTTTGCAAAGTACTTGGAATTTTTTTTTTTGGAATTTTTTTTAAAGAAATTAAATAACTCACCTGGGTTGCACAGCTAATATAAAAGTGTTAAAGGTAGAATTTGAACCCAGGACTTCCTGACTCAGAGCCTAGGACTCTATCCACTAGGTCATGCAACCTCTTTATTTGCTGAAAATATGCATACACATGCATGCACATATATACATATACACATGTATACGTGAGTCTTTATGAAAGGCAATGTGACAGTGGGTAGAGAACCAATCTCATATTCAAGAAGACCTTTCTTCTAGTCTAATTCTAATTCATCTCTAACACATACAGTCTGTGTGCACTTAAACAAGTCTTCTTCCTCTCAATGTCTTCGACAGCTCTCCAGAATTAAGTTTCAGAGCAGGTGACAATGGACACATCGATAGAGTTTTTTCATTAGAAGATCCTTATATTAATGAAATCACAGGTACAGATTCCTTGTCCCCACCTCTATTCCTGAACTCTCCAGGTATGGAAATTTCCTCCATAGATTCAGACTGTAAACTTTTGTTTAATTAATAGTCTTAGTGAGTACCTAGAGGCACTAATAGATTAAGTGACTTGTCCTTGTTCAAAGAGCTATGTGTTAGAGAAAGGTCTTCTGTCTACTGTGCCATGTTATATCATAGACAGTATAGATACACAGGGAATGATAATTGATCATACCAAGAAGTGTACTTTAATGCATCTGTGATCTCACAGATGGTCAAGTCTCACAGTTGGTAAAGATCACAACCTATCTGTGCTTTCTCATGTGGTAGGATTTTGTTTATATCTTCCCATAAATCCTCTAGAGGAATAGGATAAACTAGAAACATTCTTCCAGATTTCCTAGCATTATGAGGGTACCATTGGCCCACATGAGCTATCTAATGGCTAATGATCCTTTACCCTTTATATTATATAACATTACATACACATATTCAAACATGAACTTAACTTATCAATAAACGTGAACATTTCAATATGCAAAGAACAAAAAGAGTATTATATAGAAAATCATGAACTTATGTACCAGTAGTTGTATTTTATTAAGTTTCATAAATTGCATTTTAGTAACTTAACATATGTTAAATGTAACACTTCAAAATTGTCCTATTTGTGCCTCCTTCTGATTTTTTTGATTTATTCTATTTATTTTTTACTCTTGTATTGACATATTTTTCTTTCTTCCTTTTTTTTAACTTTTCTCTCCCCCTCATATGTCTTCCCTTGTAATAAACTTTTCCTTTACTGATCAGAAATCACTTTACCAATGTCACTGTGTCACTTCTTGTGATCAATTTGTCATTTGTAATATATTGCTGCCTATGTTCACTATTTGTCTTTCCACTGTGAATACCCCATGATTTTGCTTCTTTAGATACTGAAGTATTCCAAGGTTCATGATCTTATAGTACAACTAGAAGAACATTCATGTGAAAAAATGTGGGTTTTGAAATAGAAATAAATATAATCAAGGAATTTTGAACCAGATACCTGGTAGATATCACAAACTCAACAGAATTCATTATCATTCCCCTAAAACCCTCACCTCTTCCAAACTTTTCTATTACTACCAAGAGCACCACCACCATCCTTTTAATCCCATAATCTGCAGCCTTGTGTTTTCCTCAAATCTACATTCTCACTGCCTTTGCATAGCCAATCAGTTGTCAACATTATAATTCCTACCTCCCCCCATAACATTTCACTTACATTCTCTTATCTCCACTCATACAAAGCACCACATTAATTTCCTTCCCTTGATGGTTGCAATTGTCTTCTTATTGGTTTCCCTGCTTCAAGATTTTCCCTTCTCTAATCCATCATCCATACAGCTTCCTAAGTGATTTTCCTAAAGTGCAATTCTGATCATGCCATTTCCCTGCTCAATTAATTTCAGTGGCTTTTTATTACCTCTAGGATAAAAGATAAACTCCTCTGTTTGACATTTAAAGAAAAAAACCTTTAAACTTTTATTGCTTCTCAGGTCTTCTTAAACATTTTTTCGCTATGTGTGTTCTATAGTCCATTCAAATTAGACTAATACCTGCCACTTCATTTCCAATTTCCGTGACTTTTCTGCCTCTGATGGATGGAATGTACTCCCTCTGCACTTCTGTCTCTTACATCCTTAACTTCCTTCACTATACAGTATAAACACTATATCCTACATTTTCTCCTTCCTGATCCCCTCAAAGTTTCCTCCTTTACCAACTGTGTACATATATATGTATATATGCAGATATATACATATATAGCCTATTTAAATATAGCATATTTATTCTGTATATATTTATTTTATTTATACTTATATGCTTATATATGTATATGTGTATACACATATACATATACACACATACACACGTATACATACACATATACATATACACAATACATACATGCATACACACACACACATATATATATATACATATATATACACATACACACACATATAAATATATGTTGTCTCCCATGTAGATTATGGGGGGATATTTCCAAATTGCTTTCCAGAATAGTTAGACCATATCACAGCTCTACCAACATTTCATTAGTGTGCTTCTTCTCCTATAGATGCACTAATGATTGCTATTTGGAGCTTTTGTAATCTTTGCCACTCTGATGGATATAAAGTTATCCCTTATTTTTGTAACATGACTGGTCCACTTCCTTTCCCAGTCACTGGGTTGTTTCTTGGGACACATTAAAAAATAATTTGTAATATGCTGCAGCCTATGTCTTCCATGTACTTCCACTGTGAGTACCCCATGATTTTTATTCTTAAATACTATAGTATTCCATGATCCATGGCCTTATAGTACAACTGGAAGAACATTCATGGGTTTTGAAATATAAATCTTAATCCAATTTCAGAAAAAGAAATCAAACAAGTCATAAATGAACGACCAAAATGGGGAGGGGAAAATCCCTGGATCAGAAAGGTTTGCAAATGAATTCTGTCAAACATTTTAAATACTGTGCCTTCAATAAGTCAACGATCATTTATTAAGTACCTACTATGTGCCAAATACTGTGCTAAGCACTAGGGCTACAAAGAATAGCAAATGATAGTCTCTGATCTCAAGTTAAATGTTAAATGAGAGTTTACAGTTAAATGAGAGAAACAACATGTAAACTATGAACAAACAAGTTATATACAGTATAAATTGGACATAATCAATACAGGGAAGGCACTAACATTAAGAGGGATCATGAAAGCCTTCTTGTAGAAGATGGGATTTTAGCTGGGATTCATGGGAAGCCAGGGAGGCCAGGAGCAGAGATGAAGAGGGAGAGAATTCCTGGAATAGAGGACAGTCAGTGAAAAATGCACAGAGCAGAGACATGGATTGTCTTATTCAAAGAATAGTAAGAAGGTGCGCATTACTGGATTAAAGAGTATGATGAGGGTGAGGGGTGTAATGCATTAGAAAACTGGGAAGGTAGGTAAGGACCATATTACAAACGGTTTGAATGTCAAAGAGAGGATTTTATATTTGATCTTGGAGGTGATAGGAAACCACTGGAGTATATTGAATTAGGGGAGAATGTAACATGGTTAAACCTTTAGGAAAATCAGTTTGATGGCTGAGTGTATCTTGGATTGAAATGGAGAGAGACTTGAGTCAGGGACACTCACAAGGCTATTACAATAATGTAATATATACAATATTGTATGTAATATGTACAATATTATAATATATACAATATTGTAATATCTCACATATATAGATATATATGAGATAATAAAGATAAAATCGACAAGACTTAGCAACAACTGCTTATGGGAGTGAAATGAGAGAGTGAGGAGTTGAAGGTGACCTTTAGGCTGCAAGCCTGGGTGACTGGAAGGATGGTAGTATCCTTGACAGTAATAGGGAAGTTGAAAAGTTAGGGAAAGATAACAAATGCAAATTTGGACATGTTGATTTTTAACATGTCTATGGGACATCTGTTTTTGATGTCCAATAGGCAATTAGAGATGCGAGCCTCAAAGTTAGAGTTTGATAAATAGATTTGAGAATCATTAACATAGAGATCATAACTGAATCTGATGCAATGAAAATTATTCTTAAAAAAAGGTGGATGCTGGAGAAGCTGACAAATAATATCTAGAACAGGTACATCTTGATTCAAAGAAGTAAATGATTGCTAAAACTTTTCAAGAGAAATCAAAGACTCACAGGCATAGGATGGAAAAAAGAGAGACTGTAAGAGTCCCACAGCTGAAATGATTTCTCATATACTAAAATGTTTCTCTAACAATCAACTGCCATCCACAGGACAGGCAAGCCCATCTGAGGCAACAAAGTACCTTGAGAGTGAGACCGAAGGGAGTGTCTGCCAGGGGAATCAAACTACCACAACCATACCTACCACCATCTTCCCTCTTATTCCAGTGTAGTCATCTCAAGATCCAGAACTCCTAAGCTCCAGGAATAACTTAAAACATTATTTCTGATTCCAGCCTGGCCCCACAACCACCAATGAAGGACACCATCTTGGTGAAGAAAGGCTCATCTTCCCTGAGACTATTAAAACCAACCTATGCTCCAATCTCTGTTTCATGAGTTGCTAGACTATACTTGCTTCACTCCCAGCTCACTTTCCAGAATTTTTCACTTCTTCCCTAAATGCCTTGACCCCACAGGTATCCTCCACTCCCATATACACCTTTTCTAGCTTCCTTTTATATGCTGTATCCCCCATTAGAAAGACAAAGTAAGTCTTCAATAATTTTTTTTAATTTTCATTTATGCATTCTTTCATTTTGTGCCTTATTCAAAATAATCCCCTAGACTATAAGGCATAATTGAACACTGGTGATATGAACAGTTTTTGAGGAAACTTATCATTAAAAGATATTGCTCTTTATATGTGCTATAAGAAATGATGAGCTCAATGATCTTAGAAAAAAACATGAAAGGACTTGCACAAAATAATGAAGAGTGAAATGAGCAGAACCAAGAGAAAATTGTATACAGTAACAGTAATATTGGTTGGGTTTTTTTTTTTTTTGGCTAAGCAATGGGGTTAAATGACTTGCCCAGGGTCATATAGCTAGTAAGTGTCAAGTGTCTAAGGTTGGATTTGAACTCAGGTCCTCCTGACTCCAGGGCCAGTGCCCTATCCACTTCACCACCTAGCTGCCCTATCAATATTGTTTTAAGAATGGTTTTGTGACAAATAAGTCATTTTGACAATTATAAATACCCAAATGAACTATAAAAGACATATGAAGAAAGATGTTATCCATATCCAGAAAAAAGAACTGATAAGTAGAGGTTTGTATGGAATAATTTTATGTATGCCTAGTTGTGTCTAATGGTAGCCATCTCTAGGGTGGCGAGAGGGTGGGGTAAGGGGGAGAAGGGAAGGAAAAAAAAAGAAAAAATTACTTGATAACTTTATTATATATTTAAAAGAGATGGCAAATTGCACATGATAGATTTGCAGTTTCATGTGCAATAATGTTTTTATTATACTGTTATGAAAATTCTTGTTTTATTCCATAAATTAAAGATAAATAAATGTGAGGGGTGGGGGTGGGAAAGATATTGTTTGACTCCTTAGTAGGCATTCCCCAAGGACCATACCAATCAGAAACCTTCTCTTCTACAGTTCCAAAAATTCCTCCTTTAATGTATATGTGAGCTATTTTACTCCCTTTTGTACCTGCCCATTTGTATCTGGGTCTAGGAACAAGTATCTCATCTATGACTCTGGGAGATCAGGGATCCATGACAGTGACCCAATTTATGTCTTTCTGTATTACATCTAACATGCCAGACCTGGGGAGCAGTCACTAGTTTGCCATATTACAAGCAAAAGTTGTCATTAATGAGAAAACAACTGTAGATTAGGCTGGTTAGACTCCTGTTTGAACATGTCTCTGAGGTAACCCCTAGACCTAATTCTGTCAGTGCAGCACCCAAGGAAGAGGTAAATGTCCTAACAAACTTTTTTAAAAAGGTGGGGCTGAGGCAGCAGTGGGCCTCAATGACAGAACAAAACCCTTTCTAAACATACTGAAGGTTGAGTTCCTACCTCCTCAGTTGGGGCATAGTATGCTTCACTCCCAGCTCACGCCTCAATTTCTTCAAAAGGAGCCCACCTGACTGGGAAAGGGCATGGCTTATGCTACGTTCTGAAAAGGTAACAGAATGCGGTGCTGGACTCGGGCCTGAAGACCCCCTGGGGTAAACAAATGAAGAGGCATGAGACAAAGGCCAAACCACCAGTCCTAAGCCAGGCACTTGTAGTCAAGGATTAAATCCAGAAACATTATCGAGGTATCAGCAGGAGAGATCATGCTGGGGCATCAGCCGATGACAATTTGTTTTACTGAGCAGCTGTGTTTAAGAGGACATCTTTTCATGACTATGCTATGCCACCCACACACTGCTCCTAGATGAGTTGTACTGGTGCTGCTCTGGCACCCAGCCCTGACAGTTCTGCCAGTTTAGAGCCTCCAGGGGGACATATCTGATGGGAGCCCAAGCAGCAAGAGTCAACAACAATCCAAAGTTCTGAGTTCCAATTCATAGCAAAGTCATTGTAGGCAAGTCACCATTTCGCTGAGCCTCGATTCTACCATCTGTAAAATAGGGGAGATGAGACCTGCTCTGTCTGTCTCTGTGATCCTCATATACCTTTTTTTTTTATTTATGAACTTCACAGGGATATTATGAGGAAAGTACTTTTCCAATTTCCGGAAATTTAACTTACTATTGTAATGCTGGGGCAGCTAAGTGGCACAGTGGAAAGAGTGTTAGGCCTGGAGTTAGGAAGATTCTTCTTCATGAGCTCAAATCTGGCCTCAGATACTTACTAGCTGTGCGACCCTAGGAAAGTCATTTAACCCTGTTTGCCTCAGTTTCCTCATCTGTAAAATGAGCTGGAAAAGGAAACGTCAAACCACTCTAATACCTTTGCTGAGAAAACCCCAAATGGGGTCACAAAGAGTGGGACACAACCAAAAAATGATTGAACAAAAACAACAATTATCATGCTAGAAATTTCTGTTAGCAAATGTAAAGATATTCCCTCTTCAGCTCTTCCCCTTACTGCTGGTGTTCAGTACATCATGGGTCTTAGCATCCTTCATTTATGAAGTGAAGGGGTTGGATAGGGTGGTCTCTGGGGCATCTTTAGTTCTAAATCAAGTATGCAGGAAAATAGGTTGAAATTGGAGCCAGAGTTCAAATCCTGATCCTACCATTTACTACCGGTGTGACTGTGGGTAAATCACCTACCCTTTCTAGGCCTCAGTTTCCTCAACTGTAAAACAAAGACCCTGGACTAGGTGGCCTTTAAGGTTTCTTCCAGCTCTAAGTCTGTGATCCTAAGAAATTATAGGATCCTATGCAAGCTAGGGAGGCAGCTAGGCGGCTTGGTGGATAGTGTGCTGGGCCTACAGTCAGGAAGACCTGAGTTCAAATCTAGCCTCAGATACTTATTAAGTATGTGACACTGGGCAAGCCACTTAACCTGTTTGCCTTAATCCATTGGAGGAAGAAATGGCAAACCACTCTAGTATCTTTGCTGAAGAAAACCCCACAGACAGTGTTGGTGTGCTATGATTCATGGGGTCACAAAGTGTCGGACGTGACTGAAAAACAAATGCAAGATAGGATTGGATTTAGTGCAATTCAACAAACATTAATTACCTACTATGAACCAGGAGATACTAAATAAAATCTGAAACAGTCCCTGCCAACAGGGAATTTATATTCTAAAGAACACAAGAAATATGAATATAGATACAAGATATATATAAACTAAATAAAAAATAATTTGGGCATGGAAAAAGAAGCACTAATGGCTAAGTGCATCCCAAAAGATCCCGTGTAAGAGACAGCAATTGAGCCAAGCCTTGAAAGGAATTAAGAATTCCAAGATTGGGAAATAAAGGGAAAGAGTATCCCAGGTGTTGGGGGAAGCCCGCACAAAGACACAGAGGGAAAAATGATTCGAGTGGACTTGTCACCTGCTGAGTCATCCTCCTCTCTGAGATTCTTGCTTTGTGGATGACCTTTGGTCTTTGGCTCCCTCTACAAGCTGCACAAAGTCTCTGGGACGGGACATACCTGTGTTTCTGGTCGCTAGCCCAGGGACCTATTGGTTTGTTTGAAAACAATTCCATGTTTGGTCTCCTCATCAGGATACAACCCATTTATGATTTCAAGGCAAATGTTTGTTATTGAGATGAGGGAGAAAGAACATATGTGCACCAGGGAAATATTGTCTCTCTACTTACTGTCTGGGAAGAATCTGTCTCCCTTCCATTCTAGCAAAATTGTTTCAACTGGTTTGGGAGATATATTTATGAAACTGAATGCGAATCAGTGAAGTCAGCATCAACTGCAGCTCCTTCTTGATAAAGCTAATTTGAACAAATGATTTCTCTGGTGTCACCTGTGATATCTTAACATGACAGTGCCTGCCACTTGCCAAGTGAAAATATACTGAACAGTATAGCAAGAGAAAAGTAAGTCAGTGCTATCTCTATGTCTTGCCTTTCTAGACCAGAAGAGAAATGTTCCAGCTGAAATGGAGAAGTGAGTAGATAAAGAGTATAGTAGATCTCAGTGGAGAAAGCTGACTTATGGAGGGTAGTTCTGTTATCAGAATACTTATCCCCATGCCTTTCTTTACTCAAGTAAGCTAAAGACAGCAAGACATATGACCTTCCAAAATTTAACCCCAAGCTACCTTTATAGTCTCATCATTCTAACCCCTTCGTCTATGATCTATCCTGATGATCTGCTTATAGCCCACCAAACATCCCCTATTCAAGGCAACAATAACTAACATTGGTTAAGTACTTAAAATGCATAAAAAAGTGGTTTGCCATTTTCTTCTCCAGCTCATTTTACAAATGAGGAACTGAGGCACACTGTGTTAAGTGACTTGCCCAGAGTCACACAGCTGGTAAGTGTCTGAGACCAGACTTGAACTCAGGAATTTAAGCCCAGTTCTCTATCCACTGCACCACCTAACTGCCATAAATGATGAGATTGGCACACACATTGTCAGAGCCAGCTCAGTGTTTGGAAGGCTCCAAAGGAAAATGAGGGGGATGAAGTGTTAGGCTGCCTACAAAACTGAAGGTTTACAGAGCCATTATTCTGCCCTCATTGTTTAATTCCTGTAAAACCTGAACAGTATGCCAGCGCCATGCCAGCAACCTGAATAACTTCCATCTGTATTGTCTTAGGAAGATTCTAGAAACCACCTGGCAAGATAATATACCAGACACTGAGGTCCTTTCTTGAACTAAATTGCCAAGCACTCAAACTCTGCTTCAGAGAGCACAACTCTGATGGGCTGGCCACATTGATTGATTGCAAAACGTGTGCTTGCCAAAAGGACTAGTTTATGGAGAACTCATACAAGGCAAGAGCTCACACAGAGGTCAGAAGAAGCAATACAAAGACATTCTCAAGGTCTCTCTGAAGAACTTTGAAAGCAATTGTGAGCTATGAGAGACACTAGCACAGGATCACCCAGCATGGTATCCCCTAATCAAAGAAGGTGCCATACTCTATGAGCAAAGCAGAATTGCAGGAGCTCAAAAGAAACATGAGATGTGCGAATTTAGAGACATCTTCACTCCAAATGTTCATATGGAATATTTCTGCTTTACCTGTGGTAGAGCTATCCCAGCTCATATTGGTCTGATCAACCACAGTCAGACACACTGTACCTTAACCCCGACATAGTGAAATCATTTTGGTCCTCTTCATGCATGAAGAATAACAACCAACCATGTATAAGGATTTGTGCCAGATTCTGGGGAAAGATAAAAATGGAAAATTCCGGCCTTCCTTCCACGAATTTACCTTTATTGGGGAGTAGAGGTGGGGGAAAGCTTGTACAAAAAGTAAATAGAAGTTGTATACAAAATAATATAAAATAATTTCAAAAGGAAATTGAGGGAATTAGGAAAGAGCTCTGGTAGGAGTTAGCACCTGGGCAATCTTTTGAAGGATTCTATGAGGCTGAGGAAGGGGAGGCAATGATGGGCCATTGCAAACATATCCTATATGGGCAAAGGGATAAAGGCTGGAGATGAGATGTTATATAAGGGGAACAGCTATTAGGCCAGTTTCACTGAAATGGGAAGCATATGAAGGGGAAGAAAATGGATAGCTGGAAAAAAGGGTGGAGCCATACTGTGGAAGGCTTTAAATGCCAGTATGAAGATTTTGAATTTTATCCTGGAGGCAATAGGGAATTACTGTGATGTTTCCTTCATGTGAAATCCATATCCCACTGAAATCCTGTCCAAATTCTGTCATTCTTTAAGACATTTTAACCAATAATTCTTGCTAATCAGGTACTAATATCTGTTGTTTCTATGTTCCTGAAAGACTGCAAATACTGACAATATCCTAAAAATATTATACCCTGGGCCAAAGATCTTGTTGCCTCATCTTAGTTAAGACTATGATTCAGGCTATTTCAAGAATTGCCCATGTGGAAAGCTTGAACAAATAATAAAAAGTCTAAGGAAGAGTTAGAAGAATGAACCTAATTTAATATATTCAATTTCATGGAGTTAAATGAAAAGTCACACACTTGGGTTAAGAAGTCTATTTCCTAAGGTGTGAGGGCATTAGAGAGGTACAGCTAAACATTTTTTTAAATAATAAATTTATTTATTTATTTTTAGTTTTCAACATTCACTTCAATAAAATTTTGAGTTCTAAATTTTCTCCCCATCTCTCCCCTCCCCCACCCAAGATGGTGTGTTATTGATATAGCCTCAACATATACATTCATATTAAACCCATTTTCACATTAGTCGTGTTGTAAAGAAGAATTAGAACCAATGGGAGAAACCACATGAAAGAAGAAACGAAAAAAAGAGAGAAAGAGTAAATAATATGCTTCGATCTGCATTTAGATTACATAGTTATTTTTCTGGATAGGGACTGCATTTTCCATCATGAGTCTTTTGGAGTTATGTTAGATCCTTGCATTGCTAAGAAGAGATATGTCTATCAAAGTTAGTCATCACACAATGTGGCTTTTAGTGTCTATAATATTCTCCTGGTTCTGCTCACTTCACTCAGCATCAGTTCATTTAAGTCTTTCCAGGTTTTTCTGAAGTCCTCCTGCTCATCATTTCTTATTGCATGATAGCATTCCATTACATTCATATACCACAACTTCTTCAGCCATTCCCCAACCGATGGACATCCCTTCAATTTCCAATTCTTTGTCACTACAAAAAGAGCTACTATAAATATTTTTGTACTTGTGGGTCCTTTTCCCATTTGTATGATTTCTTTGGGATATAGACCTAGAAGTGGTATTTCTGGGTCAAAGGGTATGCACAGTTTTATAGCCTTTTGTGCATGGTTCCAAATTGCTCTCCAGAATGGTTGGAAAACATTTTTTTAAGATGGGGGGAGGTTAGTGGACTACAAATTCTAAATGGGCTAAGAATAGAAAGTGGCATGATGCGTTTTTAGGCTGCCCTGAGAGGTGTGTCTACAACAAGGGAGGCGATAGTCTGCTGTGTACTCTTTCCTGGTCAGAACTCAATCTCATCTGGACTATTGTATCTACTTCTGAGTGACATGTTTTTGGAAGGATATTAAAAATCTAACAAGTATCTAGTGGATAGTGGCCAGAATGGAGATAGGACTGAATGATATGTCACATGAGGATTGATTGAAGTGGTGCTGTGGAAGAGTGTTGGTTATGTAACCAAAGGAGTGGGGTTTGGATTCTAGCTCTTACTATACGATCTTGGACTAGTAACTTGACTTTCCCAGGTCACCAGTAAAATGAGGGGGTTGAACTCAACTACTTGTAAGGTCCTTTCTAACTCTAGATTTCTGATACTGTGATTCTTTAAGGGCCAAGATCACTTGGGATTAAAAGAAACTGAAAAAGTAGATGTAAAGAATAAAATTAATTCTCAGACATGGCTAATAGGCTGAATTTTTTTTGCTTTGACTATTCATATTTGTTACAATGGAGCATTTTTATTGGAAGGGGTACGTTGTCATAACACATAAGCTAGAAAAGAAAATAGACAAAATATTTTTAATGCAGAATAAAACAAAACGAAGTACAGAAAGGGATATAACCAAAGAGATTTATCTTATTACTACTTTGTTAAATATATACGTATATATGCACACAGGCATATGCTATATATGTATATATAGAGATACATAATATAATATATTATATATTCTTTTGCACATTTTTATGTATTTTATTTTTAATTTATGGAATAAAAATAAGCATTTCCATAACATGGCATAATAAAAAAGATGCACATAAAACTGCAAATCTACTATGTACAACTTGCTATTCTTTTTAAATATGTAATAGTTTTCATGTAAACATGTTTTTTCCCCCTTTTTTTCTTTCTTCCTCCCTGCTCCCTACCCTAGAGATGGCTACAATTAGACACAAAAAGTATACATGTAAAATTATTCTATATGTATTTCTTTTAAAAACTGTGTGTAACAGTTTTTCATTTCTTATGCAGTCCTCTTTCTTGTACTTTGTATATTGAAATGTTTTTATTTGCTTATGATTGGTAAATTGGAGAAAATAATAGCACCTACTTTCTAGAATTGTTGTGAGGATAAAATGAGATGTTTGTCAAGTGCTTTACAAAGTATTACTATGTGTGACATCTAGGTGGCAGAGTGGGTAGAGTACAGGACCTGGAGTCAGATAGAGCTGAGTTCAAATTTGACTCCAGACACTTACTAGCTCTGTGACCTTGGGCAAGTCATTTAACAGCTGCCTGCCTCAGTTTCCCTATCTGAAAAATGGGGATAACAATAGCACCTACCTCACAGGGTTGTTGTGAGGCTCAAAAAAGATAACATTTGTAAAGTGCTTTATGAACTTTAAAGCACTATATAAATGCTAACTCTTGGTGTTGTTGTTATTATTAAGTTCACAATTTTAAAAAGAACATTATGGGGAAAAGAGAGGGAGTGTGATAGCCTAGGATGTGTGGCCTGCAGAGCATTACCTTTAATGGGCAACATGACATTTGGAATAAGAATAAGAGCTGGGGAGCTGATACAGGGCTCTCTCTTACTCTTTAGGGCATTGGTGGCTTTTAGTTGCAATAAGGCATGTACTATCTTTGAGTCTTCTGGGGCCAAGAGCAAAATATGCATTGAGTTTTTTAAATTTAATTTTTGATTAATGTAAATCTATTTTCTTCTCTCCCACTCCATTACAAAAAGATAAACAAAATCTTTTTAATAAATCTTCATGGTCAAACAAAATAATTTCCCTCACTGGCCATGTCCAATAGTTAATAGCCAATAAACATTTATTAAGCACCAATATGTGCCAGGAACAGGGCTGAGAATTGTTAATATAAATAAGAAAAAGAAGTTTACTGCCCCATGGGGGGAGACAAAAGGCAGGGCCACCAGAGGATATGATGTTTGTGGAGTAGAAACAAGCTTCTGGTGGGAAATGAAGAGTTGCACATTCTGAGACCTGTATAAAGGACAGTTTGGGGAGGAATTTATTCTGCTCTCTAGCCCCCCACAGAGGGAAAGAGGCAACTGAGGGTACTGAGGAGGTGTTGAGTACCAAAGCTGAGGTAATTTCTCTGATGATGAGATTTCTGGTAATGAACTTATCTGGTGGTAAGCATGTCCAAAAAAAAAAAGTCTCACTGTGCATGCTGAGTCCATAACTTCTCTATTTGGAGGAAGGTAGCATGTTTCATCATGAGTCTTTTCTTTTCTTTTAAGCTCTTTTTTGAGCTCACCCCCCTCCCAGAGTTTATTTTGCTTATGACTAATACTTCCTTTAACTCACCTTCCCTCTCATTGCTCAATTTCCCTACTCCCTTTTCTCTTATTTCGTTGTTGAGTGACATGGATTTCTATACCCAATTCTCTCTCCTCTTCCTCCTCCTCCTCCTCCTCCTCTTCTTCCTGGCCAGTTCATATGAAAGTGAAGTGTAAGTGGTGTCTGTTCCACCCCCCCCTTTCCTCCTTGTTTGTAGAGAATCCTACCTGTACATCCTAATTATGTTAGATAATCTCCATTTCTCTTCTCCCTCTCCCTTCACGATACACTTCTCTTCCCTTCCCTTTCCATTCTATTTTTATGATCATCAAAACATATCAGAAGCACCCCTAGGCCTTCTGTCTGATTAAATTCCTTCTTTGATCCCTGATGATGAAAGGGTTCTGAGGACACATATACATCACCTCCCCTTACTAAAATGTAAATAGTCTATCTTTGTTATGTTTCTCTTGGCTCCTACATTTATATTTCAAAATTCCACATAATTCTGGTATTTTCATCAAGAATGTTTAAAAATTGTTTCATTAATGATTCATTATTTTTTCCTCAGTAGGATTATATTCTGTTTTTCTGGGTAAGTTATTCTTGGTTGTAAGTCTATATATTTTGCCTTTTGGAATAACATATTGCAAACTTCCTACTCTTTTATAGTGGTGGTTGCTAAATTGTACATTTGAATTCTTTCTTTTGGTCTGCTTGTGATATTTTTTCTTTGACCTGGAAGCTCTGCATTTTGCTCTGATGTTCCTGGTAGTTTTCATTTTGGGGTTTGTTTCAGGAGGTGAGTGGTGGATTCTTGTGATTTCCATTTTATCCCCTACTTTCTAAAAAGACTTGGGAAGTTGACTTTTATGATATCTTGAAATATTATCTAGGCTCTTTTTTTTTCTTTTCCTCATGGTATTTAAGTAGTCCAATGATTCTTAAATTATCTCTCCTTGATCTATTTTTTAGGTGATTTCTTTCTTTCTTTCTTTCTTTCTTTTTCTTTTTTTTGCTGTGAAATACCTTATGTTTTCTTCTGTTTCTTCAGTCTTTTGACTTTGTTGGAACATTTTTCAAGGGGTTCTTAATTTCTGTTTGATCCACTTTAATTTTTAAGGATTTTATTGTGTGGTAAGGTTTTATAATTCTTATGTAAAGCTGCTAACTTTATTTCCAATTTTGTCTTCCATGAGCTCTCATTTCTTTTCCAATTTCTTCCTCTTGAGCTTTCATTTATGAAATCATTCTTTCACAACTCGTAATTCATCTTTTCCAGGAATTTCAGTTGAACTTATGCTCAAAATGCATTTTAATTTGAGGCTTTCTTTTGGTAGATGTTTTGGAGTCATTCTAATCTTCTGGGTTCCTGCCTTGAGTATAGCTGTGACCATAGCAGTTTTTTTTTTTATACTGCTCATTCTTATGGTCTACTTTCTGACTTCAGACTTTTGTTAGCATTGGGTTCTGAACACTTCTGAAGGGAAAGTCTGGGTTGGTCCTTGTTGCTGCTTTCTTGAAGTATTGAATGGTTTTCTTAAAGTATTGAATGGTTTTCTTAAATTCAATACTTTCTTAAAGTATTGAATGATCTCAGGGATAGCTCAGGCTAGGGAGCCTGAAAGCTTTGAGTGCTCCCAATGTAGTCTGATCCACGCAAAGTTTATTCAATGCCCTTATGGTCTTAGCCTGTAAGTTTCTGACCGGATTTGGGTCTGAGCAACATGCCTATGGGTTTAACCCATTTAGAATTCCAGTAGAATGCTGCTGTACTCAGTCACTATCAACCAGCTCAAAAGTTCCACTGGTTAAGACTGTAGCAGGCTTTAGATTTTACTGGGAGGTACCCTCCAGTACATTGGTGGGGTCCCAACTACACAACTGCTGCTGGCTTCTGGATTTGTTTTTAGTTCAGTACATGGCCTAAGGCCCACAGCCTCTCCTTATCTTGGAAGGCTACATGTAGGCACGGTTGTCCTCCTCTATCTGCCCTGGATCTGTGACCTGGAACTGGGTAGTAAGTGACAGATCTGTCAGTTAGTATCTATACTTGCACCTTACATAAGATTATCTGCTTTTATGTCTGGTCTGAGATTTCTTCTACCCTTTGTGTGTAGCTCTCCCTGGTATGGAATTTTCTGCACAGCTATTTCTGGCTAGACCTCATCCCCAGTGTCTGTAGACCTTTCTATCTTTCTATGCTGCCCTGACATGGAAAAAAAAAAATGACTCACTGTGATTTTTTTCTTGCATTTCCTGATCAGTATTCAGTTGCGTACATTTTCTAGATCTCTGTGGAAGAGTTGTTGGGGGTGGAAGAGGTGTGCTTCTTCATGCTATTCTTTCATCTTAACTTCATATCCAAAATGTGCTTTGTGAGGCTGTTGCTCCCTCATGTTTCAGAGCTCCCAGTATCATCTTGCTAAGAAAGAAGTATATAATCAATTTCATTCTTATGATATAGGTTGGAGCAAAATGACTTCCCTCTAGGAGATTCTACAATTCAATGAACCAGATATGAGTGGATTTTAAGTATTAATGCTGTTTCCCCATGCATAGAACTCATTTTGATATACAGGTATATTTATCTTTTGTAATATCATCCCCAAAAATCAAGGTGTATTTTGTCCCTGGGTGTTTAACAAATACACTCATTAATTTCATGATCTCTGTACCTAAGACTTACTGAGTATTTAATCATCAATTCAATACAATAAGCTTTAATCAACTATTTTCTTTGAGGCCCCATGCTAAAAAACAAAAACAAAAATAAAAACAAAAACAAAAAAACTAAACATTCCTACCATCAAGGAACTTAAATACTATTGTAATAAAAATCTGTTATTATCTATGGTGAGGTCAGTTTACATCATATGTATTTCCCAAAAGATTCCTCCTATCTCTCAGAGAACCATACCCTATAACAACAAATTAAAAAGAGGGCAGGAAAAGCAGTTCAACAAAAGTAACCAACATGTCAAAAAAAAAAAAAGTCTGATATCACACACAATATTCTACATCCAAAATCTGCCACCTCTGCAAAGAAGTGGGAATAAATGCATCCTCATATCCTCTTCCTCTAGAGTAAAGTTTGCTTCTTATGATTTCAAAGCCTTCTGCTTTATTTTATGATTGTTATTTCCATTGCTGTAGTCACTGTACATATTGGTTCCCTGGTTCTGCTTATTTCATTTTCCATCACCTCATGTCTCTTCCCATGCTTCTCTCTGTATTCATCATAGTCATCCATTCTCTCAGTACAATATTCTATTACAATGAAGTACCAAAGCTTATTTAACCATCCCCCTCCTGGCTCTTCTGACTTCTGGACTTCAAAACCATGCATTAGCTGCTGTCTCACTCTGGATTTCCCTCAAGTTTCTAGGGTCTTTTCTCCATGAAACAACCAACTATCCCTATGGTCTTCTCACCCTGGAATATCCTTTTCTCAAACAGGCCCCCTTCTCTCATTGATGAGTTTCCTCCTGCAGTCTCCATCCTGTGACTGGCCTGGGCCAGTCATTCTTTTTTCCCCTTCTGACTCTGTTTCTGACTTCTGAACTTCAAAACCATGCCCCCCATGACAATTAGCTTCAAAACTTACACTTCTACCCTCCTGGGACTCTTTTTCAGATCCCTTTTATGTATGTTGTCTCTCCTGTATTGAAATGACTGTCTTTTTTATTGCATTAGTATTACAAGTGCATGGCACAGTGCCTAGCATATGGTGAACACCTAATAAATTCTTGTTTCTTTCCTTCCCTCCTTCCTTCCTTCCTTCCTTCCTTCCTTCCTTCCTTCCTTCCTTCCTTCCTTCCTTCCTTCCTTCCTTCCTTCCTTCCTTCCTCCCTCGCTTTCCTCCATCCTTTCATTTCCCAATCAAGGAGCATCTATTTGGTTTCCAGTTCTTTGATACCAAAAAAATGCTGCTATAAATATTTTAGAGTGTATGAGGCTTCCTCTGAATGTACACCTAGTCATGGAACTTCTGAGTCAAAGAGTATGGACATTTTGTTCACTTTCTGAAAATTCCAAATTGATTTCAAAAATGGTTGGACCAATTCACAACTCCAATAAGAGTCTGTTAATGTGCCTTTCTTTCCACAATCCTTCCAACTATTGACTACTCTCATATTTTGTTAGCTTTTCCAATTTGTTTTGTGAGCTGATACCTCAAATATTATTTAAGTTGCATTTCAGGAACCCAATTGAGATATTCACTAACTTGGACGCTCCATAGATGTCTTAATAATATAAGGATCTAGTCTAGAAAAAAGTTAGTATTATTGTTTGTTTTTTAGATAATTTTAGAGATGTCATAATATATAGTTAGACTTAAATTGGAAGGAAACATGGGTTCAAGTCTTACCTCAGACACATACTGGATGTGCAGCTCTGAGCAGTCACTTAACCTATTGGTGCTCTAGGCAGTTCTTTAATACTATAAGTTGCAAAGACAGTGCCAACTTACCTTGGATTTCTGTGAACTAATCTGTATACTAATAAAATCATAGGTTAAGTCCATTTTCCTATCTGTTGTTGTTCAATCATTTCACTTGTGTCTGACTCTTTGTTGACCCTGTATGGGGTTTTCTTGGTAAAGACACAAGTGGTTTGCCATTTCCTTCTCCAGCTCATTTTACAGATGAGGAAACTGAGGCAAACAGGGTTAAGGAACTTGACTAGGGTCACACAGCTAGTAAGTGAGTGAGGCCAGATTTGAACTCAGATCTTCCTGACTCTAGGCCCAGCACTCTATTCACTCCATCACCTAGCTGCCCCTTTCCTATTTGTATTCCTTTATATCCAGACTGTAAATGGACAGTCAGTTTTATAGTAATTTTCCCTTAATAACCATGTCAGTTATTTTTGAGATATTGTTTGTATGTTTGGGCACTTAAGAACAAATATATGTTGCACTACTGTGCCCATTATCTGTATGGAAGCTGATATGAGTAATATGGATGATTGATCCTCAAAATAATGAAATCTAGCAATTTTTATAGGTATTTGTTAATACACAAGAGCTATAGATTTTACTAAAAAAAATCCCCAGTGACTTGCTGGGGACAGCAAAAGTTTAATTGGTAGATTATGAGAGAAGAAAGAATTGGTCCCCACCTTCAGTTCAAGTGATTAATCACAAGATACAAACACAGATTACGTTTTTGTCCCTTTACAAAGTATAAAAACTGCTCTCTCTCTCTCCCTCTCTCTCTCTCATTGACATCAAAGGGAGGAAGAATGATTGACTACATCCATGGATGCATCTTAAAAGATATAGTTCAGTGAGTTTGAGTCATTTCAGGTGTGAGCCAGCAGATAGAGAAGAAACTCTTTGGAGAGTGGAAAGGAGGGAATTTTTCTCTCTGTATTCTATTCTATCTAGCACTATAGTTACTTGCCTGAAAGGTAATACACCATGAAGCAGTTGGAGAATAAGTTTGAGAGAGGTAGAGACATAGTTGATGGGTCAGAGAGACACATTCCATTTAGAAGCAGATACAGAGAAGTGGTTATTCTGAGCTAGAAGCAGCTTCAAGGTGTGTGACCCCTGGCAGAGAAGAGAGCTAGCGATGTACTCATGAGAGGCACTATGTCCTTTGAGGAGCCAACCCTGGAAATACCAGTAAGCAGTCTTCCCAATAGAGATTTTATGTCCAGGAAATAACTTTGGGAAGAATCCACAGGGAAAAAGGCACATTGAATTTATGATATTTTGGAGTAGTAACCTTAACATGTTCCTTGCATGTGTGTCTTATTAGCATTATACTCTAAGTTTCTTCTCACTTTTACCATGGACACCATGTGTACTTGTGAGAGTGTATGTGTTAGGTTTATAGGGGAAATTTTTATAGCTACTGCTTTTACTACACATCATACTTTGGTTTTGAGCCAATTGTATCTATTGTCTGACTATTAATTGAAATCACACTGGTGGGGGCTCATGAATATAACACTATAAGTATAACCCTTAAAATCCAAAGTATTCTTGGGGAGTTAAATTAAAGGTAGCATTACACATGTAATAAATATTATCTATTTCATCTTTTGGGGTCACCTCTGTCTTTTGTTATCTGCCAAAACATAATTGTGCAAGATAATTTATCTGATACTTTTTTTTAAATGATATGACATTTGCTATTCAGATCATGGATCCTTTTCCAATTTATGTGATATATGGAATAGATGGCAGTCCAAACCTAATTGCTGCTAAACTGCTTTCAAATTTTTTTTTCTAACAATTCTTATTAAAGAGGGAGTTCTTCATAAATGACTTTATATTTTCAGATTATTGAGATCAGGTTTTTTTTATCATTCTTTGTCTATCTGAGCTAACTTTCTCTCTGCCTGTCTCTCTGTCTCTCTCTCAACAGATAGTTTAAATAATTGCTGTGTTATTAGATAATTTAGGGTCTTGAAGTACTAGTTACCCTTCATTCCTATGCTTTTCAAATGTTTTTCTTAATTTTCTAGATCTTTTTTCTTCTAAATACATTTTGTTATCATTTTGTCTAGCTCCACAAAGTGTTCTTTGTTAGTTTGATTGGCATAGCACTAAATCTGTACATTAATTTTGGTAGCATTACTATCCTTTTGCATTGGCATAGTTAAGTCATAAACACAATCCCTTCACTTATGTAATTTAAAAATTTTTTAATTTATTCTGAACTTAAGAAATGAAACAAATATTTCCATAATGTAGTAGAAAAGGAAAAAAAGAAGATTGCACATGAAACTGCAAATCTATTATGTATAACTTGCTATTACTTTTAAATATATAATAAAATTATCATGTAACTTTCTTTTTTTCCCTTTTTTTCTTCCCTCCCCTCTCACTCTGTGCCTCCCACCCTCCCTACTGCCCCTGCTGTAGATATGGCTAACATTGACAGGCATCCCTGCAATTTCCAAGAATCTATGTGTCCCAAAACATTTATCCCTTCATTTATTCATCATTCTTTATTTTATTAGAAGCTTTTTAAAATATGTATTTATACAAACCTTGAGCATGCCTTGGTAGATTAATTCACAGATATTTTTGTTATAAAGGAGCTGTTCCTCAAAAGTCCAAGACCTATTTACCCCAAAGGAGTTAATAAGGAGAAATTAAACTAACTATAAAAAATGTAGCTATTCCAGGTAATTCCTTTAAAAGGTGCAAACAAGTCCCTTAAGTGAGTCAGAAAAAAGGAAGTCCTTGGACAAACCATGATTGAGCTTTGTCCAGGTTAATCATTAAGATTCACAACTCAGGGGCAATGAAGGCAAGAACCAAGAACCAGTCCTAGTTCTTCACACTTGAGAAGGAGGAGTAGACATTTTTCTCCTCTTTCTCCATCTTCTCCTATTAGCCACAGCATCTAACAACAAAGGTACTTGTCCAGAAGATTACCCCATCCAGCAGTGGAGGAATAAGTTTGAGAGTGTGAAGATCAGTTGAAGGGAGCAGAAGCACAGAAATCAGTCAAGAAAGACATGGATACAGAGACATAGTCACTTGAGCCTGGAAGCAACCTAAAGAAATAGAACCTCTGGCAACAGAGAAGAAAATTGTCTACAGATTCAAGAGAACTGGCCCCAGCAAAGAAGGCACTTTGTGGAAAGGTGCAGACCCTGTCAGGCCCCTAATTGATTTGCTCTAGAATCTGTGAAGAAGCAGAAAGCCATGGGAGTGAAATGGGCAATTGTATTACTTAGCAACAAGTGAAGGAGATTTACAAACAGAACTAGAAATAACCAACAGGTTTAAAATCACAGGTAAATTGACGAATGCCAACAGAAATTTTTATTACTTGTTGTGGGGTAGAGTATGTTAAGACTTTCACAGACATGTTTTAACTTAGCTACAAGAGAACACCTGGCTCAAGGAGGCAGATTTTTTTTTTCCTGAGGAAAAACGTCTCCTTTGTGACAGACTTCACTTAAAGTAAACACAAAGTTGGCATAATGTCTCCTTTCTAAATATACCATCCCCTCTCCAACCCCTCTCCCTCTGAATATAAACATAAATCAGTACAGCCCATTTAGAAACATCTGGTCCAACGAGAAGTCCAAATTGGGAGAAGGCACTGGAAAGGAAATAAAGCATGGTAAGTATGGAAAGAAAAAAAAAGATATCTGTCCTGTATCCACTTTATTAATTTTCTATTGGTTTCTTAACATTATTTATTAATTAAAAACACATATTAAGCTCCTATTCTGTGCATAGTAATGTGCTAAGGTGGCAGAGATATGAAGTTTAGGTAAAATTGTAGCCCTGTCTTTATGGAAAATCTAGGAGAGGGATAAGACAGAAACAGATTACTGTAACACACAAATATTTCATGCTAAGTATATTCTAGAGGTGTTATATGGGATCTTCAGGGAAGATCTTTATATGTAAAAAGAGATTATGGAAAGCTTCATGGAAGAAAAATAATTTATTTTTTATAATTTTAAAATATTTTCATTTAAAGTTTTGAGTTCCAAATTCTATCCCTACCTCCCCAACTCCCTTAACCCTACCTGAGATGGTAAGCAATCAGATATAAGCTATACATGTGAAATTATGTAAAACATTTCCATACTAGTCATTCTATACAAGAAGACTTGAATAAAAGAAAAAATGAAAAAAAGTGAAAAACAGCATGTTTTGTTTGTATTCAATCAATATCAGTTCTTTCTCTGGAAACAGTAGTATCCTTCATCATTGGTCTGAGAATAGCTAAGTCATTCATGGTTCTTCATCAAAAAATAGTGCACAACATTCTCCTGGTTCAGTTTACTTCACTATTCATCAGTTCATACACGTCTTTCCAAGTTTTTCTAAAATCATCCTGCTTGTCTTTTTTTATAGCACAATAATAAGAACAAAGAATTTAAACTAGACTTTAAGGGTTTGTAGAAATAAAGCCAGGTCAATTTTGAATTTTTTTTTCAATCTTTCATTTTTCCTGAAATAGTTGTAGCAATCTTAAAAATGCAACACTGGGAAGGATCTTGAAACATAATCAGGGTTTTGCCGGCACCAGCTGAGACTTCCTCATGAAAGTCAATTGTTAAATTTTCATCATGAGCATTCAAACTTCAGAAATTGGCAAATGCTACAGGTCAGGGCTTGAGTTATTATTTTGTTGATCATTCAATTTTAATAAAGTAATGAAGGCAGTCTTAACAATGTAGATTAAACTTAAAAGTGTACCTTGAATTACATCTTTTTCAGAGATCCACTTGTGAAACATTTACCAGCACACACCTGAGTATCATGTAATTTATTCCCTTACCTACTGATTACTCTGCACTCCAGAGAGGTTGGTCATATGGGTTTTGACCTGAAATGATCCTTAGAAATTATCTAGCCTCACGTCCCTTGTTTGACAGAGGAAAGTTAAGAATAGAGAGGTTCAACTGACTTGTCCAAAGCCACACAGGAAGTAAGTAGTAGATCTGGGAATGGAGTCTTGTTTTCTGTGTAGAAATTTAGAGCTCATTCCACCATGATAGGTGATTCCACAGACACACCCTCCCCCTTAGGAAAACTTGTTAACTTAATAATACCCCTTTTTATAACTAACACCAATCCTACCATAATGCAAGTTTATGTCTGTACTCAACAGAGGAGACTATATATGGAAGGCAACTACTATGTGTAATGCACTGGACTAGGCCCCTTTGGGGGATATTAAAAAAGAATCATAAAATCATGAGGTCTATCTGAATTCATGGAATATGGTCTAGTAATCTAGTCCCTTGAAACTAGAGACTGAATATTTTCAATAACTGATCTTCCCACAGATCAATAATTGAATTAACATTTCCTTTACATACATAGATGCCATACCATTTGCTGTACATATATTAAGCATTTATATTATTTAATTTTTGTGGTGACTTAAAGATTGATATAGTTTCTTTCTTTCAACCATGTCCAGTTTTTTTGTTATTTTTTTTTCTGTTGACTTGTCTGAGATCATGATTACTGCCCATGTATTGTATTTTGATTGTTTGTTTTGAAGTAATCAGGGTTAAATGACTTGCCCAGGGTCATATAGCCAGTAAGTGTCTGAAGCCAGATTTGAACTCAGATCCTCCTGACTCCTGGACCAGTGTTCTATCTATTGCACCACCTAGCTGCCCCACTACCCATGTTTTCTTAAGAGTTCATCTGATTCACAGTAAATTCCTTCTCAAGTCCCTCATTTTAATGCTGTGTGTATCTTTGTATTTCAAACATCTTTATTAAACAAATATCCTATTGGATTCTATTTTTAACCCATTCTGATGCCTGTTTTGTTTATGTTTGAGTTCATCCTATTCATACTCTCAGTTATGAGTATTAATTTTGCTTTTTTTCCCATTACATCCCCATAACTTTTCCCCTGTTTCTCCTCTTCTCCATCTTCACAAAGAGAGAGAAGGCAACAAAAAAAAGAATGGAATAAACTTTAAGAATCAATCATTGAAGTGGTCTGACTCACCTCCTTTCTTCACTCATCCTAGATACCAATTACTGATTCTTACATTTTCTTTCCAGAAAGTCTCTCTTTTAAAAAAATCTGTCCTCCATAGTTGAGGATGATTTTGTTTGTAGGTATTTCTTCTCATCTCTACCTCTTCCCTCAATTTCACATTTAGCTTTCCCCATCTGTTTCCCAGTTGAATTCAATATATTTCTACTCTAAATTCTGTGTGTGTGAATGTGTTTGTGTACATATAGTCAGTTGTCCTTTGACTGGTTCAGAAAAAAGTGAGGTTCATGATATGTCTACTACACCTACTCCCTCCTCCAACTAATGTGTTTGTATACTCTTCTGGTTCATCCTAGCTATGAGAAATAGTTAGTTTGATACCTTTATTCCTCATTTCTTCCCTTACGCATTCTTTCCCCCCACCACATGCTTTCTTCTTTTAAAATTATTAGCAAGGGTGAGGGAAGGGACAGAATCAAGATGGTAGAAAAAAGGTAAGGACTTGCCTGAGCTCTCCCACATTCTTTTTGAAACAACTATAAATAACACCTCAAAACAAATTCTGGAGTGGCAGAACCCACAAAAGGATGGGGTGAAACAATTTTCCACACTAAGACAACTTAGGTCAGCAGGAAAGATCTGTCATATTGGGTGAGAGTAGAATTCACTACAGTGCAAGCTGGCAGGCCCAGTACCAGCAAACTAACAGCACGCCTTGGGAGAAACTGAAATAGCAGCAACATCAGTTTCCAGACCTTTTAGCCCACAGACAGTAAGTGCCTGAGGGAGATTACAGGGGTCTCTTTGCTGGCACTGGTCCTGGATTGCATTGCATTACCCATACATGGATTCAGGTCACAATCCTCCATTGCAGTCCCAGAACAAGGAGGAGCACAAAGATTGGAACTGCAGGGGATTGGGGACCCAGGTCAAAGTTCCAGAGAGGAAAAGAGTGCTTGTGGTCATTTACAGACCAGAGAATAGGCCAGGAGAGTAGTAAACACACCTTTCCTTAGATCATACCACCTTGGAAGAACTGAAAACTTATAGACTCCCAGGACTAGCTGAGAGAAGCAGCAAGAAAGGCCTGAAGATTGGGACAGTGCCTCTTCACCCTAGGAGCGAAGACCCATTTTAACCTAAAATTAAAAGTCCAGTAATAAGCTAGAAAATAGCAAACAGCAAAAAAAAAAAAAAAAAAAAAAAAAGAACCTGATCATAACAAGAACCTGACCATAGCAAGTTAGTATGGTGACAGAGAAGAACAAAATGCAAATTACAAAGAAGACAACAATATCAAAACTGCTACAATCAAAACATTAAAGGAAAATTGGTCTCAGGTATAAAAAGAACTCCTAGAAGACCTGAAAAAGGATATTAAAACTCAAATAAGAGAGGTAAAAGAAAAATTGGGAAAATAAATCAGTGGCACAATAAAAATCATGAAGAAGAGTCAACAGCTTGGTAAAAGAAGCACAAAAAATATTGAAGAAAAGAATACCTTAATAACAAATGGTAAAAAAGGCACAAAAATCCAATGAAAAGAACTCCTTAAAAAACAGAATTGGCCAAATAGAAAAAGAAGGACAAGAGCTCACTGAAGAAAATAATTCCTTAAAATTAGAATTGGGCAAGTGGAAGCTAATGTCTCCATGAGACTTTATGAAATATGAAGAAACAATAAAACAAAAGCAAAAGAATTTAAAAAAAAGAATAGAAGAAAATATGAAGTGTCTCATTGAAAAAACAACTGACCTGGAAAATAGATTTTAAAAATAATTAATTAATTTTTAGTTTTCAAAATTTATTTTTATAAGATTTTGAATTCTAAAATTTTCCCCATCCTTCCACCCTCCCCAAGATGGTATGCAATCTGATAAAGGCTAACACATTACATAGTAATATGATACATATGTACATGTTACGTATGTAATATGATACGTATTACAATCACATTAAACATATTTCCACATTAGCCATGTTGTGAAAGAAGAATCAGAACAAAAGGAAAAAACCATAAGAAAGTAAAAACAAAAATTTAAAAAAGAGAAAATAGCTTGCTTTGACCTGCATTCAGACTCTATAGTTCTTTCTTTGGATGTGGATAGCATGTTCCATCATGAGTCTTTTGAAATTGTCTTAGATCATTTTATTGCTAAGAAGAGCTAAGTCTATGAAAGTTAGTCTTTGCATAATGTGGCTGTTACTGTGTACAATGTTCTCCTGGTTCTGCTCACTTCACCCAGCATCAGTTCATCTCAGTCTTTCCAGGTTTTTCTGAAATCTGCCTGCTTATCATTTCTTAGGGAGCAATAGTATTCTATTACATTCATACACCATAACTTGTTCAGCCATTCCCCAATTGATGAGCATCTCCTCAATTTCCAATTTTTTGCCACCACAAAAATAGCTGCTATAAATATTTTTGTACATGTGGGGTCTTTTCCCTTTTTTATGATCTTTTTGAGATACAGATCTAGTAGTGATATAACTGGATTATGTGCACAGTATGTACAGTTTTATAGCCCTTTGGGTATAGTTCCAAATTGCTCTCTAGAATGGTTGGATCAGTTCACCAATGTTCTTCCAACAATGCATTAGTGTTTCAATTTCCCACATCTTCTCCAACATTTATCATTTTCCTGTTTTGTCATGTTAGCCAATTTGATAGGTGTGATGTAGTAGCTCAGAGTTGTTTTAATTTGCATTTCTCTAGTGAGTAGTGATTTAGAGCATTTTTTATGTGACTGTAGATAGTTTAAATTTCTTGATCTGAAAACTGCCTATTCATATCCTTTGACCATTTTTCAATTGGGGAATGACTTGTATCCTTATAAATTTGACTCAGTTCTCTATATATTTTACAATGAGGCCTTTCTCAGAGACACTGGCTATAAGAATTGTTTCCCAGCTTTCAGGTTCCCTTCTAATCTTGGTTGTATTGGCTTTGTTTGTGCAAAAACTTTTAAATTTAATGTGATCAAAATTATCCATTTTGCATTTCATAAGGTTCCCTTTCTCTTGGTTGCTCATAAATTCTTCCCTTCTTTATAGATCTGACAGGTATACTATTCCTTGCTTTCCTAATGTGCTTATGGTATCACCTTTTATGTCTAAATTATGTATCAATTTTGACCTTATCTTGGTATATGTTATGAGATGTTGGTCTATGCCTAGTTTCTGCTATACTCATTTCCAGTTTTCCCAGTGGCTTTTGCCAAATAGTGAGTTCTTATCCCAGAAGCAAGAGTCTTTGGGTTCATCAAACAGTAGATTATTATAGCCATTGACTCCAGTGTTTTGTGTACCTAGCCTATTCCACTAATCCACCACACTATTTCTTAACCAGTACCAAGTAATTTGGTTGATTGTTGCTTTATAATACAGTTTTAGATCTGGTACAACTGGGCCACCTTCTCTTGAATTTCTTTTCATTAGTTCCCTTGATATTCTGGACTTTTTGTTCTTCCAGGTGAATTTTGTTATTTTTTTCTTGCTCTATAAAATTTTTTTTTTGTAGTTTGATTGGTACGGCACTGAATAAGTAAATTAATTTAATTAGAACTGTCATTTTTATTATGTTAGTTCAGCCTACCCATGAGCAACTGATATTTTCTGGGAAATAGATTGAAAAGAAATGATTGAAGAATTATTGGACTGCCTGAAAGCCATAATAAAAAAAAAGCCTAGAAATCATTTTTTCAAGAAATTATCAAACCAGAGGGTAAAATAGAAATTGAAATAATCCATTGTTCACCTCCTGAAAAAAATCCCAAAATGAAAACTCCCAGGAACATTGTAACCAAATTCCAGAATTCTGAGGTCAAGGAGAAAATATTGCTAGTAGCAAAGGGGGAAAAAAAAGAATTCAAATACTGTGGAGTAACTGTCAGGGTAACACAAGATCTAGCAACTTCTACATTAAAGAATCAGAAAGCTTGGAATATGATATTCCAGGGAGCAAAGGAGATAGGATTACAACCAAAAATCACCTATCTAGAAAAACAGTATAGTCCTTCAGGGGAAAAAAATAGAAATTCAATGAAATAGAGAACTTTCAAGCAATCCTGATAAAAAGTCTTAAACTGAATGCAAAACTTGACTTTCAAATGCAAGAATCAAGAGAAGTATAAAAAGATAAAAAAAGAAATCATAAGGGATTTAATGTTAATCTGTTTATATTCCTTTATGGAAAGGTAATACTTAACAACTCCTAAAAAAAATTAACTCATTATTTGGGCAGTTAGAAGTATACATAGAGAGTGGACACATGTGAGTTAGATATAATGGGATGCTATCTAAAAAAATAATTAAGGGGTAAAAAAAATTAAAGGATAAAAAAGAGGAATGCATTGGGAGAAAGAAAATGGGAGAGGTAGAATGGGGCAAATTATCTCACATAAAAGAGACAAGAAAGAGATTTTGCAGTGGAGAGGATGATGGGAAGTGCAGAAACACTTGAACCTTACTTTCATTAGAATTAGCTCAAAGAGGGAATAACATACACACTCATTTGGGTATAGAAATCTATCTTACTATATAGGAAAGTAGTAGGGGAAAGGGATAAGAGAAGGGGGGAGCATGAGCCAAGACGGCACAGTAAAAGCAGTGACCTGCTTGACCTCTCCCCCAAACCCCTCCAAATACCTATAAAAATGGCTCTAAACAAATTCTAAACCAGCAGAACTCACAAAAAAGACAGAGAGAAACAAATTTCCAGCCCAAGACAACCTGGATGGTTGATTGGAAAGGTCTATCGGCTGGGCTGGGAGAGGAATGCAGTGCAGGGGGGGTGCGCAGGCAAAATAGGCCTCCACAAACCTGGAGCAGTCCTCAGAGGACTGAATCATGGACAGCTGTGGTGGTTTCCAGACTTCTCAACCCACAAATGCCAAAGACAACTTAGAAGGTCACTAGGAAAAATCTGTGACCACGGTGATAGAGAAGCTCGGTCCCAGCCCCAGTCCTGGCATGGGCCCAGGGTGGCGACTACTTCCAGAACTCAGCCCACAGACAGAGGGGAAATTGATGGGCTGATCAGAGGAGGATTGCAGGGATCTCTTTGCCAGTGTTGAGGCAAGATTCTCTTGCTTTGCCTGTGGTTGGATCTGGGTCACAATTCTGGGTGGTGGTTCTGGGGCGAGGAGGAATGCTAGTGAGTGGAGTTCATAGTGACAGTGGAGAGAGAATCCTCCTCACAGTTCCAAGGCAGAAAAGAGTGCTTTTGGTCACTCATAGACGAGAGCACAGGCCAGGAAAGAAGTAACCACCTCATCCTTGATTGCGTTATCTTGGAAGAACTGAAAATTTACAGGTCCCTAAAAGTATCTCTGAAAACAGCTGCACAAAACCCCCCAAAGCTTGGGAAAGTACATTCTCCACACTGGAAGCAGACCCCTACCTTAACAAAGAGTTTATAACTCAAGTAATTGGCTGGGATCATGAGCAAACTGCGCAAAAAAAGTCAGACCATAGAATCTTTCTTTGGTGACGAAGATCAAAACATACAACCAGAAGAAGACAACAAAGTCAAAGCTCCTACATCCAGAGGCTCCAGGAAAAATATGAATTGGTCATGGAAGAGCTTAAAAGGGATTTTGAGAAGCAAGTAAGAGAAGTAGAGGAAAAACTGGGAAGAGAAATGAGAGTGATGGAAAAAAATCATAAAAAACAAGTCAATAGCTTGCTAAAGGAGACCCAAGAAAATACTAAAGAAAATAACACCTTAAAAAATAGCCTGACCCAAATGGCAAAAGAGGTCCAAAAAGCCAATGAGGAGAAGAATGCCTTAAAAAGCAGAATTGGTCAAATGGAAAAGAAAGTCCAGAAGCTCATTGAAGAAAATATTTCCTTAAAAATTAGAATGGAGCAAATGGAAGCTAGTGACTTTATGAGAAATCAAGACATTGTAACACAAAAGCAAATGAATTAAAAAAAAATAGAAAACAATGTGAAATATCTCATTGGAAAAACAACTGACCTGGAAAATAGATCCAGGAGAGATAATTTAAAAAATTATTGGACTATCTGAAAGCCATGATCAAAAAAAGAGCCTAGACATCATCTTTCAATAAATTATCAAGGAAAACTGCCCTTGTATTCTATAACCAGAGGGCAAAGTAGAAATTGAAAGAAGCCACTGATCACCTCCTGAAAGAGATCCCCAAAGGAAAACTCCTAGGAATATTGTAACCAAATTCCAGAGTTCCCAGGTCAAGGAGAAAATATTGCAAGCAGCCAGGAAGAAACAATTCAAGTATTGTGGAAATACAATCAGGATAACACAAGATTTAGCACCTTATACACTAAGGGACTGAAGGGCTTGGAATATAATATTCTGGAGGTCAAAGGATTTAAGATTGCAACCAAGAATCACCTACCCAGCAAAACTGAGTATAATCCTTCAAGGGAAAAATTGGATATTAAGTGAAATAGAGGACTTTCAAGCATTCTTGATGAAAAGACCAGAGCTGAATTGGAAAATTTGACTTTCAATTCAGAGACACATGAAGAGGTAAACAGGAAACAGAAATCATAAGGGACTTATTAAAGTTGAACTGTTATATTCCTGCATGGAAAGATGATATTTGTAACTCATGAGACCTTTGTCAATATTAGGGTAGTTGGAGGGAAAATATTATATGTATGTAGATAGATTGATAGATAGATAGACAGACAGACAGACAGACAGATAGATAGATAGATAGATAGATAGATAGATAGATAGATAGATAGATAGATAGAAGGCAGAAGGTGAGTTGAAGATGAAAGGGTGATATCTGGAGAATAAGATTGAGGGTGAGAGGATTATATTGGGAGAAGGAGAAAGGGAGAGGTAGAATGGGGTAAATCACCTCACATGAAACAGACAAGAAAAGGCTTTACAGTGGAGGGGAAATGGGGGAAGGTGAGAGGGAATGAGTGAATCTTATTCTCATTGGATTTGGCTTAAGGAGGGAATAACATAAACACTCAATTGGGTATGGAAATCTATCTTACCATACAGAAAAATAGGGGAGAAGGGAACAAGAGAGCAGAAGGATGACAGAGGGGAGGGCAGATTGGGGGAGGAGGTAATCAGAAGCAAACACTTCTAAGGAGGGATAGGGTCAAATGAGGGGTGGGATAGGATAAAGGGAAATATATTTAGTTTTTCACAACATGACTATGATGGAAATGTTTTGAATGACTACACATGAATGACCTGAAAAAAAAAAAGAGAAGGTTGGGGGGGATTGATAGAAGAGAGGCAGATTATAGGAGGCAGTCGTCAGAAACAAAACACTTGAGGATGAACAGGGTGAAAGGAGAGAGAAAGCAGAATAAACAGGAAGAAAATGGGATGAAGGAGAATACACAGTAACCATAATTGTGGGAAAAAATTTACAGCAAGTTTCTCTGATAAAAGCCTCATTTCTCAAATATATAGAGAACTGAGTCAAATTTATAAGAATACAGGTCATTCCCCAATTGATAGATGGTCAAAGGATATGAACAGTTAGTTTTCAGATGAAGTAATTAAAGCTATCTATAGTCATATAAAAATGTTCTATATCCATATTAACTACTCTAAAGAAAATTTGGAACTATGCCCAAAAGGATATAAAACCATGCACACTCTTTGACCTATCAATACCATTACTAGGTCTGTATCCCAAAAAGATTTAAAAAAGGAAAAGCACCTATATTTACACAAATATTTATAGCAGCTCTTTTAGTAGTGGCAAAGAATTGGAAACTGAGGGGATGCCCATCAATTGGGGAATGGCTAAGCAAGTTGAGGTATATGATTGTGATCGAATACTATTGTGCTATAAGAAATAATGAGCAGGATGCTTTCAGAAAAAAAAAAAAACCTGGAAAGACTTATATGAACTGATGCAAAGTGAAATGAGCAGAACCAGAAGAACATTATATTTGAAAGTCAAATTTTCTATTCAGCTCTGGTCTTTTCATAAAAAATGCTTGAAAGTCCCCTATTTCACTGAATGACCATTTCTTCCCCTGAAGGATTATACTTAGTTTTGCTGGGTAGGTGATTCTTTGTTGTAATCTTATCTTCTTTGCCCTTTGGAATATTATATCCCATGCCCTCCGGTCCCTTAATGTAGAAGCTACTAAATCCTGTGTTATCCTGATTGTGTTTCCACAATACTTGAATTGTTTCTTTCTAGCTGCTTGCATTATTTTCTCCTTGACCTGAGAACTCCAGAATTTGGCTACCATATTCCTAGGAGTTTTCCTTTGGGGATCTCTTTCAGGAGATGATCAGTGGCTTCTTTCAATTTCTATTTTGCCTTCTGGTTCTAAACAATCAGGGCAGTTTTACTTGATAATTTCTTGAAAGATGATGTCTAGGCTCTTTTTTTGATCATGGCTTTCAGATAGTCCAATAATTTTTTAAATTATTCTTTCTGGATCTATTTCGGGAGAACATTATAGAAAGTAGTGGTAATAGTGTACAATGATCAACTGTGATTATGATGTGCTTTCTGAACTACAAAGCATTAAATATCCCTTATAATAATGGCCAGTATCTACCATGATGAAATTCAATAATAAATATATTTTTGTTCATAAGTAATTTTTTTTAAAAAATTGAATACACAGATACAGAATAAAGGAGCTATCATTATTAGCAGCTAGGAGGAGCAGAGGCAAACCTCAAATATTTACTTAATAGTAAACTCAACCATGAATCAGCAATGTGATGTGGCTGCCCAAAAAGTGGGCTGAGCTTTGCTTAAATGATCAAAAGTTATGGGTCCAGTAATGTTTCATATTAGACAGAAAACATCAGAAATGTTGCATGATATTAGGTGACAAAATTTAAAATGGACCTTGAGTAAAGGAGAAAGTAAAAGAGAGCTTTGGACATGGAATCAACAACAGTTTTAAATTCTGGCTCTGTTATTTATTGTTTGCAAAACTGTAGGGAAATGACTTCACCTTTCAGCCTCAGTTTCTCTTTATCTCTAAAATGAAAGAGTTAAACTTGATTCCTACAGCCACTTTCAAGCTCCAAATTTGTAAACCTATGAATGTCAAGGTCTGTATGTACTCAAGGCTCTTCCAGTTTTGGAGGATCTGAAAAAAATGTTTGTACTCTACTGGCAAAGACTGTGAGAGAGGACAGGTCCATGGTTATGCTAAAGTGAGGCATTGGATGCATTAAGATACAAAGATTAAAACTTGATTAATCAAAGTACTAAATAATTTTGATACAAAGATTAAAGACTATATGCTCCTTGAATGCAGAGACTTTCCATTTTTGCTTTTGCATGCCTAGAGTCAAGCAAGGTACTTGGTGCATAATAGGCATCAACTAAATGCTTCTTGAATGAAATAAATTAGCCCAGAATTAAATAGTGCATTCTTGGCATCATAGACCCCAATATTCAGGTCCTTAAAACTTTTAAAAAAGAGAGAGAAAGAAAAAAATAGTATTTATAATTTACAGCTTGACAGTGCATATAGTTGCCAGAAATTGGATACATTTCTGTCTACAATATGTCACTTTAATCCATTCCTTCATGAGTCAAATGTTAGCTTGGAAAGAACAGACAGACACTCATGTAATCAAAAGCAAGCCTTTTAATCCAAACTAGCATGGCTATTCAAATGTCAAAACTGACATAGAGCTCTAAGTAGTAGAGAAGATTGCTATTGGGACAATTTAATAAAATGTGGGTAGACTTATCCTCCAGAAAATAAAAGGAAAAAAAAACCTAAATACTGAGCTATTCATGTAACATTAAAGCTCACAATATGTAATCCTGAGAAGTTTTAAAACTTGGTAAAAACAAGTGAGAGTCAGTATAGTGAAATGGATAGAGCAGGGGTGAGGAACCTGTGGCCTGGAGGTCACATGTGGCTTTCTAGGTCCTTGGGTGCAGCCTTTAGGCTGAGTCCAAGTTTTACAGAAGAAATCCTTTTATTAAGGTGATTTATTCTGTGAAGTTTGAATTTAGTCAAAGGGCTTCACTTGAGGACCTAGAGTGCCACATGCGGCCTCAAGGCTGCAGGTTCCCCATCACTGGAATAGAGAGATGTTCTTGTAGTCATAAAGAACTGGGTTTCTGCAACACAGTATAGCTATATTACTTTATCTTCTCAGTGCCCCCAGGCACCAAGATTGTAAGTTATATGAAAAGTGCCAATCTAGTTGGTTAGAGGTAGTTTCTTCTTTGGAAATTTCTTACAACAATGAAAAAATTCCTTTCCTCCTGACCCTGTATGAAAACAAACAAACAAATGAACAAACACATAACCCGAGTGAAACCTATGCAAGTAACTGGCCATACATAAATATGCTAAAACAAAAACCCCATCTGTATTCTGCTTCAGGCACATTGTTCAGTTCATTTGGCTTTTGGAGAGGTAAATACTGATAGAGAGATATTTTAAAAGAATATTGCAACCATTTAATGAATTAAGCAACTGTACGGCCCTTTGAAGCTGGTATTTTTTTTTTTTTTGGCAGAACACTGTAGTTCGATGTACTAACAGAACGCTGCCTAAAATGATTCTTAAAGGTCTAAATGATCCCATTGTAGGACTCCACACGCTGCTGATCATAGGAATGTGGATGGAGAGAACAAAAACTTTATAGCTGAATTCAGACTCATAGATTAAGGTTGAAAGGAAAGTTAGAGAACATCTTTTTGAATCCCCTCCTTTAACTGAGCCCAGAGATGAGATGAGACTTGCCCAAGGTCACAGAACTAGTAAATGGTGGTGATAAACCCAAGAGGCACCACAACCACTAAATGAATGAGCAGATAATTACTTCATACAGCACCATATTATAAGGACTACAATCCTCAGGGCTGTGAGAATGAAACAGCCATGTTTTCTTTTTGACTTCGACTGTCAAAAAAAAGGGGACATAAAACATTGTTATCGAGATGCAAGTTTGAGTGTACATCCTTGGCAATACAGCTGGGAAGAAGAAATCCATAAGTTGAAACAGATATTTTCTTTTTTTTTAAATCAAAGAGCTTAGAATTAAAAACCTATTTTTCTTCAACATATTAGAAAACTACCTTGATTTATCACTGACAGAATTAGTACTTTGTGATGCTTTCCTGTACAGTACAGAGAATATCATGGACAGAAAACCACATAGAGTTACTAAGTAGGGCTCAGACCTGAGCAGGAGAATGGGCTATATATTATTGTCTTTGGAAAACAGAAAAGTTCTTTTAATGACCTCAAAAATCTCCCTGAAACAAAGGCCCATCTTTCAAATATCAATATTCTTCTGGTTTTACATTAACTATAATTCATGTAATATGTCCCCAAATAGGTCTTTTTCTAAAGTCTCCAAATAATTTTATTGAGAAGCCCTCAAAAGGCAATGGAGAGGCTCAAGGTGGGTGTCAGCAGGCTGCATGCAACGCATTATGAGTGAGGAATTAAGTTTGAGAAATGGTAGAAAGGATTTTGTAAAAGAAATGCACAGGCCAAAAAAAAAAGATGGGCTGGTCATGTGGCAGGAGCAAGGGGTGATAGATGGATAAACTGCCTGTTGGTATTCTTTTGCTATCATGAGAAAACAAGGAAGGCCACAGAATGTTGGGTAGATTCCCTCTGGTGAACTCATAAGAAGACGTAGGCAAGGGTCACACAGGAAAGGCAAGCATCATGATAGTGAATCAAATGATCAGAAAGATTACCTATATTAATAAATACACCAATTTGAGGATGGGATTGACACCCAACGTAGAGAAATTTTCTTCTTCTCTTCATCAGTGTGACCTATGATGTCATAAAGAGCAAGGTATAGGCTCAGATTCTTAAAATCTAGCCACTGCTCAGATTCCTTAAGAACCTAGCCAATAGCTCACAAATGTTCAGATTCCTTAAGAGTCTGGCCAATATGGTGGATCCTTAATAAACCTTTCTTTGGCTGAAAAAAAGAACAAAGTATAGGACATCCACTAAGATGACTGAATTGGTCTTATGTCAAAAGACCCATACATATTTTAAAAAATGAGAATACTAACTCAATAAGGTTCGAATGGAGTGTTCAATTGACTTGGTATATATATATGCAGTTAAAACCCATGGTAATTTAGGAGGCTACTTTCAGCTATGGACCACATGGCAAATCTTGGTTAATAATTCCATTTGAAAATTAAAACTCTTCTGTAAAGAGCAAAGTAAAATTTATTTTCCTAATCTTATTCTAGATCCTTGGTGTTGTCATTGATTCAAGTTTAAAAATGTGTAAGCAAGTAAGTAGAATTGTATTAATTTAGCAGACGAATCTGATTTTTAAATTTCATGCATAGTGAAATTAAATTTTTGTTCAAGTCTGGGAACAATCCTTCACAGTGAAATTCATAATTATGAAATAATACCCCTATCAATATCTGTCATCACATCTGGCAATAATGAAGACAAATTAACGGCAATATTTAGAAAATCTGGAAATATGATAAGCTGAAGCATGTAAAATCCATTCACTGCACTTAGTCCCTGGTGGTCTAAGGAAGGATCAATTTCCTGTCTTACCATTCTAGTGTCTAAATAAAAGGGGGGAGGTTATATCGTGATCTGGGTGCTGGGTTTCTGGCTTATAAACAACAAAGTTCTAAAACTCAGCTCCATTAAGGAGGGAAACCTTTTGCTTCCAACCTTTCCTCTGAGAAGCATTTGTATGATGTGTAGTAGGCCAGCAGCTGCTTTCCATTTGGTTTCAAAGAAGCCTGACAAGTACATAAATTTGCACCTTCAAAGTACTAAGGCTTAAAAATGTGCATGTGCTGTACTAGTAACTTTTTTTTGGTATTAATATTAATAGATCTTTGGCAAGAGGCTTTTTTTTAAACTTTAAAAAAACCACCAAGAATTTACTAAACAAAAACAAAAATCATGGTTTTTGAAATTATCAGATTTAATGAGTTGCTTCTTTTAACCACTTCCATCTATTGAAACTTATTTTGTAAAACACAGAATTACATTCATTTTTCACATGTCATCTCCTTTTCCCATTTCCACACCCAAATACTTGTTGTTCAGTCATGTCTGACTCTTTGTGACACCATTTGAGATTTTCTTGGCAGAGATACTGGAGTGGTTTGCCATTTCCTTCTCTAGTTCATTTTAAAGATGAGGAAACTGGGGCAAATGGGGTTAATGGGTATGTCTGGGGTCATACAGCTAGTGTCTGAAGTCAGATTTGAAGTCAGGAAGATGGGTCTCCTGACTCCAGCCCCAATGATAGAAACCAAATATTTTAAATGGACCATTTTTATTGATTTCTTGACTAAATCTTCTGATAGTTGGAAGAACACTATGGTGGATGTGTAAGTGTAGAATCATTCAGATAAGACATCTCATTTGAGAGATACCTTATTCCTTTAGAAGAGGGAACTAGGGGACACAGCACTGATAAATTATTGGGCCTGGAGTTAGGCAGAGTTGAATTCTAATCTGATTTCATACACTTCCTAGTGTGACCCTGGGCAAATCACTTAAATTCTGTCTGCCTCAGTTTTCTCATCTGTAAAATGGGGAAGAAAGAGAAAGAAATGCAACACATGACCACTGTCCTCTAGATGTAATAGGATGATGAATGTAAAAGTGCTTTTGTAAAAGTAAAAAACTGTATAATGCAAGGTGTTGGGGTACAGCTTAAACTGTGGCATAAATGCATCGATGAGATAGCAAAGTGCTTTTGGCCATTTCTGCTGTCTTACTACACACCCTTCATCAACAAACCTCTATCATGTACATTTAGAGACTCATTAATGTAGCAGATATAATATTCATTCATTTGTGAGGTGGAAAATATTTGGAATAAAAACTGGTAAGCATGAGTTCCAAAGATTTAAGCTAAAAACCAAATTTTGTACACTAATTTCTATTTCTTTTTATCTGCATGGACTTTGGGCCCACGTGGACCCACACAATTACATGTCCTGCATGGAAAACCTATTGAGCCACCTCCATTCCAACAAGGGATAAGACTGTGCTATTTTTAAAAAGGCTTTAGTACTCATTTTCAATAAAAAAAGAAATCTGGCATTATAAAAATACATAAAATAGTCATGATATTTATACCATTAATTTACAAAAGATACAATTTTGCATAAAACAAAGCTATAAAATAGTTTTAAATGATATTCTTATATGCAAGTTATTCCCTGTATAAAATTTTATAACATTTTTGGCAGTTTTAAAAATTTGTATAAATAGGCATTTTGGGGTATCCTTTAAAAATTCAGTTTCCTTTAAAGTCATAGGATTTTCTTTCTTTTAAATAAAAGTCTCCTTGAGGTAGTATGTTAGAAGATTTCTTTGGTTCCACTCAATAGTACTAGTGCAGCTATGTGTCCAGGTCGTAAGACTGAAAAGTAGGAGTCCTATAGCCTTCCGAGACCTGTTTATAAGTATGTGTGTGATTTTCTCCTTGAAAAACTGTCCTCTCTCTCCCATCTCCTTCTAATTCAGAGGAAAAGTCTTGGGAGTCATGAGAGTTCATATGTAAAGTTTTTGGCTGTCCACAGCTTGAAAAAGCATCCAGTTGAGGCTTCCCAAGAGGCTTCCCAAATGTTCCTGTAACGAAGAACACATATAAACAAAAATGATTACGATAATAAATTCTCCTACTGATGCAATATGGCTGTGGATCATGGGACTCCATGACCTCAGAAGAATCAAAACTGTGGATGACTTAAAAGGAAATGAAAAGATGTGTGTGTGTGTGTGTGTGTGTGTGTGTGTGTGTGTGTGTGTGTACAAGAGATTACTAATATTGACTTACATTCAAAAAGTGTCATGAAAGGTAACTTCAAGGACAAGGAGGTGGGATATTTAAGTATCAAGAATGAAACTCAACAGATAGAAAGCCCAAGTGCTAGACTAATATCCTTAATAAATGAAAAAGGGTGAGCAGAAGGCCTCCAGCATATTAGGAACCTTCCTGGGAAAGAAATGGAAGGACAGGGTGAGGAAGCCTGGAGTGTTTGGGATCTGGACTGGTGGAAGAAGTACTTAACTAATGAAGTCCTAGATCCATCTACATAGCTCACATTTATATAGCCCTTTAAGGTTTAAACATTTAAAGATTCAAATTTTTTAATGTGCCAAATGTCTTAAACAGAAATTTTCATGGATCCTACCTCTGGTGTGATTATCCCCCAGTAGACAGGCAATATGGGTGGGGTACCTATATACTGGAATTTAAGAAATCAGGTGTGTTTTCCATCCCTCTTTAATCCCACCCACTTAGTAAATGAATATATGTTTTATCTTCTCTCATCTTCCATTAATATTTGACTAAACTCAAAACACTAAAACCTACATCTTACTGCCTCCCAGTTGCTGGCATTCTGCTCTGATGGTCTTTTCTGCCAGAATGGACCCAAACTTGTCTGGCTTGCAATTCTTGCTAGGTAGACCTGTTGTTTTCCACCCTTCTTCTGCGGATTCGGTTATTAGCTACTAGACATCTCAAACCACAGTCGGGCTGCACACTCAGCTCCACCCCAAAGCACTTTGTAGCCCAAAACCACTTTTTCCACATGGCTGAAAGGCTGAGCTCCTAAGCCACACCCTGAACTCTCATCTCTTTGGGGATACCACACACAGTGCTTCCCAGAAAGTTTCTAAAAGTGGTCTCCCAAATCTAGATTAAGTGTATAACAAAGTAAAAAAAAAATTAAAAAATTCCTCTCCTTTGAGTCTGCCTAAAAGAATATTTACACTATCATAAATGAACTTATTTCTCCATAAGGAAAGTCATAACGTAGCAAAAGGCATGCTAGCTTTACTATTAAAATCCTGGCTCTTCCTCATACTAACTTTATTAACTTGGACGGTCACTTACACTTCTGGAACTTCAGTTTCCTTATCTGTCAAAGGAGCAGTTTGAATTAGATGTTCTCTCAAGTATATTCCAACTCTAAATATATCATCCTTTTTCATAAGTCTGGCATTTAAGTTCTCCACTGTATTCCTAGCACATAAGCTAAGGGCATTACTCCTCCAGTGGCTTAATTCAGCTGAGAAACTCACCCATAAAACCATTACTGGGTGCAGTAGATGATGGTTCTTGGATTGCATTAAAATCCACAGTATTGTTGTTCTGAGACAAGCTCTTGATCCCAGATCCTTCATTTGGAATGTAGAGAGAGTTGACCAATTTACTCATGGGAGATAGCATTCCAACACTACTCATATTTTGGTCACAGGATTCCTCTGATGTTTGTGAACATGGGTAGCACTCTTTTTTCTTTATGTAAGTAGACTCATAATGATCTAAGCAAGCAGTTCTTGGGTCCGAGCTGCAACCTTTTATATGTTTAAAAAAAAGAACACAAGAGAAATTTCAGTTCTGAGAGTTAGCAATGCTAGTGATTCCATGGAGATACATGAAAGTTCAATCTCGACTTGAGCTATAAATCTACATACCTGGGTGGTAAGTATCAAAAGAATCAGAGCCATATACAGTCCCCTTCAGATACCCAGTGCCTGTTGTTCCAAGGTAGTGGCATAAGAATGGGTCTGTGACACCTTCCACATCTGTCTCACTGCTATTATCCATATGACAAGCACCTTGAAATTGGAAAGATATGAATCATCATCATCACATCATCACCATAATAGTTAACATTTATATAGTGTCTACTATGTGCTAGGCACTGTGCTATGTGCTTTACAACCTTTACAATTATTATCTCATTTAATCCTCACAAAAACCTTGTGACGTAGGTGCTATTATTATCATCCCCATTTTGCAGATGAGGAAACTGAGGCAAACAGAAGTTGCTATTTTTTTAAGTGACTTGCCCAGGGTTACACACCTAGTAAGTGCCTGGGGCCATATCTGAACTCATCAGATTTTCCCAACTCCAGCCCTGGTATTCTATCCAGTGTACCTCCTAAATCAGTCACCTACCTGCAAATAAATATTTTCCTATTTGCATTTTCCCCAGATAAGAAGAGAACATTTTAATTAGGTCATCATAAAAAACAGCTCTCTTGTATCATTGGGGCAAATCTACAACTACTTCTTGAAGTCAAAGAAAAATGTTAAGATGGGATTGTTAAGAAAGTTAGCATGGATCACAGATTTAGGGCTGGAAGAGAACTCATAAGCCTTCTCGTACAATCTTCAGTTAAGTGATTGTCCAAGGTTACTTGTGGTTCAGTGGTGGGATTTGAACCTAGATCACCTTACTCCAGGGCCACTGTACAGTTCCCTGTTTCCTCTGATGAAAGCTGAATCAGAATTAGTTTTTTCTTACTAAAAGAATAGTAATCCAGTGAGTTAGTAGAGGGTTTGATACATATCAGCACTTCCTCTAAGATAAAATATGAAGTCCTGGGTTTGGCACATATAACCTTTCCCAGTCTGATCCCTGCCTACCTCTCCAGACCTATTACTCATTATCCCCCTTCACACATTCTGTGGTCTAGCCAAACTGAACTATTTTCCATCGCTAACACACAATATTACATCTCCTGTCTCTGCGTCTGTGTGAAGCCTGTCCCTTAAATTTCAAATTCATTGCCTCATTGCCTCTGTCTTTTATCGCCCCTCATTTTCTTGAGAGTTCAGCTGAAGTGTTACCTCCAACATGACACCTTTTGGGATAAACACAGCTACTAATGCCTCCCCTTCTCAGAAATTAACTTGCATTTGTGTGGTATATATTCTATATTTATTTATATGTGTACATACTGTCTTCTTCTAAAAGATAGTAACTCCTTGAAGGATGGGACTGCATCATTTTTTATTCCCAGTGCTTACTACAGAATAGGCGCTTAATAGATGTTTAGTAACTGACACTCTCATTTAAACAAGCAATAGTATGTGGTCATTGCCTAAAAAAGATTTAAGATTACAAAAGTAGGGACTCTCAGTGTTGCATGAAGGAAATCAAGTTCATTTAGTCTACTTGTCTTGATGTTAGACACAATGAAAGATTTCCTGATAGAGGAAGGAGCAAGATTACGTAATTCACCTTCACACCAGTGACCTTGGGCCGAGTACTAAAATTTCTGTGCTTTAGTGCTTGGTAAAGCATTTAGTCTAACATCCATTTTTATTTCAAATACCTACCATTGCTGTCACGTTGTAAAAGAAAGCCACCCCCTGAAGATGTGATAAATTGGTGATGGCTTCCATTTTCTGATGAGCCGTACCCATCCTGTCTTTCAGCTAATGTTCCCTGGGATGACAAATAACTTGGGATATCAGCTGGTAGATTTGTTTCATCTGTGATTAAAAAAAATACAGCAGGGATTAAAAATACATATATTAGATTACATTATAATTATACCATAACATGATATTGTTATAGACAATATTCATAATTAATATATAATTATAATATTATAAATAACATAATATTTAAAATACCAAATACGGTTATAATGTCTGTTAATCTCCCTCTGAACAACAGCCAATATTATAATGATTTCTAAACTTTTAAATATAGGTTTAATGAAATGAAGATTGAGTTTTTCTAACAAAACTGGTTTAGATCAAGTAATTCTCTCTTAAGCAAGCTAAGGGGCTATGATTATTTAAAGAATAGAATCTGATTTAAAAGTTAACCTTAGGTTATCTCACCTAATCTTATAGTCCCTCTTCCTGAAAAAAAATGCTAAATCAAATGAAGAGTTTCCTTTCCACACCATTACAGGATGTAGATGTACAAAAAGCCAAATTAACCCCCACCCCAAGGAAAGACCATATAGTAAGAGTCTGATAAAATACTTTAAGTATTCATAGCACAGGTAGAGACTCTCCTATCTTCTGACAGCAATGGTAAAAATTATGCTGTATTTTAGTGTGTGCTTTGAAATGTACACAAAAGGCAAACACAAATGCATTTTGGGCTGGGGCAGGGCAGAGGATAATGGGAGTGATGCTATTTTTCACTGATCATATTTCTACAGACTGAAACAAATGAATCACCCTTCTGACTGAATGAGACATAGAGATACACAAATATGTTGGGAGAAGAAAATTACTCCTGAACCACAAACACACATGACTGCTGTACCTGGTGCCAAGCTTCTATTTACACACCTGTGTTTGTAATGCTGCAATCTTCATTTCTCCTCCTTGTGTGGTATATGATGACCACCCACACTAAGGAAGTGCCCACCACACAGCAAACCACTGCTATGATCACAACTCCCACGGTGGCCCATCCATCATCGTCTAATGATGGGGCAGCATTCTGGGGAGAATCACAGGTGGGAGTGGGAATCACACTAAGACGAACATTCCCTCTTTCAGTTCCAAGTGTGTTAGACATTTTACAAGTGTACTTCCCAGCATCCTCCACATCTGTGTCCACGATGATCAGCAGTTGATTTCCCGCAGCAAAAAAATGCCGTTCTGTTACAATTAGAGGACTGTCATCTTTAGTCCAGTTCAACTTGGGTGGAGGGCTACCACCGGCAATGCACTGTAAGACAGCAGTCTCCCCTTTGGTCACAGTTCGATCTAATAATGGCCGCAAAAATGATGGAGTTTCTGAAATGACATTGTTGTATTTTTTTCCCAGTTTCTCACACACGTAAGTTTTCTATACCACTAGATCCAGTAAAATAATTTATTTTAAACTAAAATTTAAAATTTGTAACATTCAACAACTGAAGCATTTTCTTTTAAATGCTTATTTCTTCCTGAAAGTAAGTGGTATTTGCTATTACATTATCCTTTTATCATTCACTTGTGCACGCAACCAGGCTAATGTGTATTAAGGTGGAATATTTATTAATATATGCTCTGACTCGTTGTTGTACTTTATTTTGTTTTTGCTCCAGAGCAAGGGAAATGGCAAAGATGAAGCAAAATCTTATTAGTATCTGAATTAAAATGTGTAGGAAAATAAGTTAATATTAGATTTGCCTGCTGATTTAATCTAAATGGTCAGTTTTTAAATGAAAACTTTCTGCTGAGCAGGTATTATAAGGAAATACTGATAATCATTTTTCATGGTACTGAAAACAAATTCTGAAAGCCAATTATCTAATGTGGGGTTACTTTAGTTACTTCTACAGCTATACGAGAGTGTCTAGACAATCATTTTTTATTCATACTGTACAGTACTATTTCTCACAGTCAGCATGTGTTGGAAGTGGCCTTGGATCCAAGTTTTTCTCATTCCTAGACTAGCTCTCTAGCCATGCTGCCTCTCAAGAGCTAGAATAATATTATTAATAAAAGCAGCTGACTTTTGCATAGTTCTTTAAGGTTTATAAAGCACTTTGCTTTAAAAAGAGATAAAAGGACCATTAATTCCATACTAGTTTTTACAAAAGTATGGGCAGACAAGAAATGAGTAGCCAGAGCTCTTAATAAATTGCTTTTATTTGTTCAATTATTTCAGTTGTGTCCAGCTCTTCATGATGCCATTTGGGGTTTTCTTAGAAAAGATACTGGAGTGGTTTGCCATTTCCTTTTCCAGCTCATTTTACAGATGAGGAAACTGAGGCAAACTGAGTTAAGTAATTTGCCCAGGGTCACTCAGATAATTAAGTGTCTGAGACTAGGTTTAAACTCACAAACATGATTCTTCCTGACTTTAGGCCTGGTGCTCTATCTACTATGCCACCTAGCTGCCCTTGCAGTTAGTTATTAGCCAACTGCTTCAACCTAGGGTTAACCTTCTCTCATCATGCAAAATCACATGTAACAGTGAAGATGATTTTTAAGAGACCACACGGCACTTAGAACAATGCAACAAAACAAAAATAACAACAACAACAACAACAACAAAGACAGGCCTCCTTCCTGGACAAAGCCCTTTAAAACAAGTAGTACACTACTCTAAAATCTTTCCATCTGAGTCATTCTCAAGGATTCTTTGGGAAATAGCCAATTCATTGTAGTTCAGCCCCTGCTCAGTCCCATAGTCACCTGGGTTCAGAATCTAAAGGTTCAACTCACCCAAGACAGTCAGTGTTGCATTTGCTGATATACTCCCAGCACTATTTTGGGCAGTACAGCTATAAACACCAACGTCCTCTATTTTCACATCCACAATAAAGAACACATCATCCTCTGGCATAACATGCATACGTCTCTCCCGAGCTGCTGGAAAGTCTGTGCCGCCATCTTTCTGCCAGGCAATCTGTGGTGCTGGGTGGCCAATAGCAGCACATTCTAGACGGGCCATTGCTCCAGATCGGACTGTAAGGTCCATGGGTATCTTTGTAAATGAAGGAAGCACTAAAATCAGAAAGGCATATGTTAGTACCTCAGTCATCCTTGTAATCTTTCCATCTTACATTCTGATCTGGTTTGCCTAGTTTTAAAGCAATTTTATGTAGTTTATTTCCTTTGGTTCTCAAAATAATCCTGTGATATAGTCAGGGCAGATAAAACTTATCTCCATTTTATAGATTAAAAATATGCTTAGCACAGGTAAGTGATTGACCCAAAGTTATATGGCTAGTAAGAGCTAGGAAGTAAATCTAAAAGTCTTCTGACTCCCCCATTTAGAATTCTTTCAGATATTTTTATTGTATTTTAAGGGCACCTGAATTGTTTGTTTGGGCCAGAGGATAAGTCTAAGAGTCATGGGTAGAGGTTAGAAAGAGAAAAGATTTAGATTCAATATAAGGAAACACTTCCTAACAATTTGAGCTACCAAAAAGCAGAAAGGGTAGCATTAAGATGTTTCCCATTGCAAGAGATCTTCAAGAGAAGTTTGGAGGAGCCCTTGCTGGGGATGCTGGAGATAGGATTCTCAGTTGAGTACAAGTTGAATTAGATGATCTCTGAAGGCCCTTCCAAATCTGTGGTACTGTGGTCTGATTGTTAAGGTTCCTTTCAGACCCAAAATATCATGATTCTAAGCTGGATTTATTTTCCTTTTCTTAAATTCACACTCCTCCTTTCTATATAGTTAGCTGCAAAGATCTATGTAACAACACTAACATAAATGGGAACATAATGACCTCTGAGAACAGGCCACTAAAACAGTGACATGAGCCATTCAAATCACATCAAGGCATTCCAAGTTGGAAGGAAGAATGACAAGGGTTAGAAAAAGGAAAAGAGGCAGACTTTTCTAAAACAATTAACTCTCTTTAAATGCAAAAAGAAGAAAAGAATCACATACTATTTACAGTTAGCTTGGCTTTGACAGAGTATGATGAACCAAAGTGATTAGAAATGACACATTGGTATTTCCCTTCAGTGGTAAATTGGACATTGCGCAGCCGAAGAATTGTAGTGTACTCCATTACTTCACCTCCCTGGGCCCGCAGGTGTGCATAATTTTCCATTTCAGCATCATGGAGTAGTTCATTATCTTTTTTCCAGGCAAATGTCATTGGGGAGTCACTGCTGCTAGCAGCAGAGCAGATAAAACTCAAGTTGGAGCCTTTTATTGCCGACTGGGTCTCTGGCTGGACTGTGATCTGAGGTTTAGGAAAATCATCTATCAAAATCAACAAAGAAGAAATGTAAAAATTAAGAACTTCAGTGCCCAAAGACCAATACCAATACCAATACCAATGAAAGTGTAGGAGTAGGTTTTTGCTTGCATGTCTTTAAATTCAATCAATGAATCAACATTTATTAAGTGCCTACTATGTGCCAGGCACATGATAAGCACTAGGGATAAGAAACAAAAGATAGTCCCTATCCTCAAGGAGCTTACAATCTAATGGGGGGGAGACAACATGCAAATAAATACATACATATAATATGTATGCATATGTGTGTATATATATATATGTATGTGGGTATACACACACACACACACACACAAAGTAAGCTAGATACAGGACAATATGAAAATAATTAACAGAGGGAAGGCACTAGAATTAAGAGGGGTCAGGAAAGGCTTCCTGTAAAAGATTTTAGTTGGGACTTAAAGAAAGCCAGGGAAGTCAGTAGGTGGAATTGGGGAGGGAAAGTGTTCTAGGCAACATATAACAGCTTAGCTAGGAACTAGGTGCAAGAAGTAGATAATGGACTACAATGTTTGCTAACTGAGTTCACTTGGAGGCAGAAGAGATTAGGTCTTGTTTTTAATCAACCAGTAATACTAACTTATATTTATAATTTTTTTTTGATATACATAATTTCATTTGATCCTTTCAATAGCCTTTTTGTTATTGTTTTCAGAAGGCAACTAGTTGGTGCAGTGGATAGAATGCTGTGTCTGGAGTCAGGAAGGCTCATCTTCCTGAGTTCAAATCTGGCCTCAGACACTTACTAACTGTGCAGCCCTGGGCAAGTCACTTAACCCCATTTGCCTCAGTTTATACTTATACAAAGCTTTTTATATTCATAATCTCATTTGACCATTACAATAGCCTCAGGAGGCAGGTATTATTAATCAACAAGCATTTCAGAAACACATCCTATGTTCCAGGCATGGTGCTATATGTTCTGAGGCACAGTCACACAGCTAGTCAATGCCTGAGGCAGGATCCAATTCCCTGTCTAACTACTTAGAGCCTAAGATTCTAGGCCACTATACTACCCTTCTCTGATACTACACAGTAAGAGGATGCAACTTTATGGCTATCAGAAAAAACACAGTCAGCCCCTTGATGTAAAGAATTTTACTTCATGTAATTTTTAGAAAGAAACTAGATAAAAAACTGTACTGAAGTCACGGTCACCATTCCTAATGTCTCCAGTCTTCCAGAGCCGTAATCACTATTATGATCTCAACATGGAGTCAGGAAAACAAAAACAGATAATTTGTCTGGTGTGTTAGCAACTAGTTCTACATTTTACAAAGACAGAACTGACACCATATCCAATCATTTAGGCATACCACCACTTAAGCAATAAGCAGACTGCCGTAAAAAACAAACATCCCAACAATGGTCAGATAAGTCATCTCAGCAGGGAGGTTTTAAAACTGAATCAATCTTACTACTCCAAGGTACTATCAGGGAAACACCATAATTACAATCATGCAGCTCATCTTTATAAGCAGCTATTTTCAGTTTTCTTCTTTTCTTTCCTCCCCGCAAATTAACTTTCTGAACTTAAATTTCCCAGAAACGTCGAAACCCCAAAGAGAATACTTTTGATTAATCCAAATCCCCACCCTATGCTTCACTAGTTTGGGGCTCTAATAATTCAGCTGCATTTAAAGTCTCACAAATGGTTTGCCATAATCGAGATTAATTTTTTCCTGACTTGTAGGGATTTGATTAATCTTATTCATACCTGAATCAATGTTCAAATATACAATGAGGAAGTATCAAAAAAGGCCCCTGGTAACTGTATGTTAATATAAAGTTCATTTAGCCATGATTTTCACTTCAAATTTGCTCTTTAAGTAGTTCAGGATTAAATTGTGTCTATTGTAGGTATATATTTTTTCATTATTATTTTTTCTTCTTGATTTTTCTAAGATCTGATGCTATCTCTGATTAGTTGATGGTTTGACACAGACCGCTGACTGAGAACTAACTCCCATATCAACAAGAAGTCTTATCTAATTTCTGTTAAAATATAGTGTTTCATTTTTTGGATAATATTATTGGGTGTTTGACATGTCCAGTAACAACCAAGCGTTTTTTTGTTGCTGTTGTTTTGTTTTTGTTTTTTAAAGAAAGTGTTGATGATCTGGTAGAAGCACAACATTTCTGTTTACTCTAATGGTCTTCAGCTTCTCTTGTTTTTTCTTCTTTGCCCCATGGGAAATTAGAAACAGAAAGGACATTGACTCTGATTCTAATAATTTTGTAATCTAGTTTAATTTATGTAAGTCAATCAACAGGCATATCAGAAAAGCACAGAGAGTGCCTTAGCAAGTAACCATGTGACTTACATGTCAAATGGAAGTAAGTGGCTGCCAAAGGCAACACTCAGAACATAAACTTGTTTGCAAAATCTTGCAAAGGAAGATGATGGATCATTATGAGCAATACTATCTTATAAAAAAAAGAAACAGTAGAGGGCAAAACCAGTTTAAAGATAGCTTGGCAAGACATTCAATTAAGCAAATTATTCCAAGGGGATTTAAGGATAAAAATTAAAGGAATACAATAAATAGATGAAATGGAAAAGATTTATTTAAAAAATTATAACAAATTCTTTTTTTCTATTAATGAAGGTGAAACCACCATGCTGGGGCCCTAATATTATAGCCCTATATGTGCTTGTAGAGAAAGTAGAAATGGCACTAAAAAAAAAAACAGAAATAGGGAAAGCAACTGGATACAATGAAATGGACACAAGAGATCCTTTCCGGAGGCAACACAACTGTGAGAGCACTGTGGGACTGAAAAACAAGATAACTAGAGGAAAAGATACCAAGGGCATAGAAAAAACAAACAAACAAACGCAGAGCTTCCTAATACAAATAAAAGGCAACAGAAAATAAATATTAACAACTGTCAACCTATGCTTTTTTTTATTGCTGAGTCATTTCAGTCACATCCAACTCTTCATGACCCCTTTAGGGGTTTCTTGGCAAAGATACTGGAGTGGTTTGCCAGTTCCTTCTCCTGTTTATTTTACAGATGAGGAAACTGAGGCAAACGGGGTTAAGTAAATTGCCCAGGGTCACACAGCTAGCGTCTGATTTGAATTCATGAACATGAGTTATCCTGATTCTAAGCCCAGTGCTCTATTCACTATGTCACCTCATTGCCCTAATCTGTCTTTACTCCTATTAAATTATGAAGAGTATCTTGTCAATGAAGGCATCATGGAACAAGCAGGCTTGTCAAAGCCATAATCAACAATAGACCACATTGCTCTTGTTTCATAAATGACTGCAAGATGTGGAAAATTTAAGATTCCATCATGTTTACTGTTTGTTGGATATGGAAAAATGTATTTAATTGTAGTAAAGCAAAATGCCATGCCACGTTACAGGTTCCTGTTTGGCAAGGTGAAAGCCATGTATATATTAGAATCATTCAAGATGCCTTGAAAGACATAACAGAAACTACCTTGTTCAATGACCCTCAATCCTAAATGTGAAGTAATGCATAGTGGTCTCCACAGTGATGGAAGAAATCCAGTGCAAAGTCCAAGGGATACCCTGTGAATGGCAAGGTACTTCCAAAGATCATGTTTGTGGACGACATTGTGCCTGGTGCATTTGAGTCCCAGCACAGTGCAGGACCTCCTGCGAGAGATATGGAATCATTCAAAGGAGTTTGGCCTAACCATGCACATAGGAAAGACAAAGTGGATAAAGGATGGCTACTGACCAGATTATAACATGTATTTGGATATATAACATATAGTGCTTGTCTGTCTGTCTATCTATCTATCTGTTTTGAGGAAAGGCAGTAGAGATAGACAAAAAGTTGTAGAATCAGAATAAAACAAAAAGAAGAACAGATTAAATTGCTTTTGAAAATTCTACTTTCAATGGAATGACCTGAAACCTTCTATGAAAGCAAAGGCCTACCATCTTTTTAACACAAAAATTCAGTGTTGCTATATGGCAAAAAACAACAACAAAAAAAACAAAACAAAAAACAAAAAACAACAACAACAACCCGGAATACCACAGTCTTTGAAGAATTAACAGTCAATACCAATTTTACAGAGGACAAAAAAAGGTACATAGTGTTTTTGAAGAGGCTTCAATAACCAATGAGGAACTTCCAAAAAATTAAAAAATAAAAACCCGGAGAAATAGATGCCATTAAGGAACTGTATGACAGGAAGTGGTCATATGGTAAGTGTGCGGGGTGACAGGTGTACACCAGTCCACTGGTATCATCTAAAAACCAAGAGAAAGCAATGAAGGTCCCCCGCATGGCGGTGAGGCCTCTACCCTTAGCTTGTGGTGAACTTATGGGAGGGTGTAGACAAAAGTGACACAGAGTAGACAGGCATTGATGGTTCACAATCTGTATCACTGCAGGAAGTTTCCAAATTGAATATATCACAGATATATTTGAATACTCAGTAATGCATATCAAAATTTTTATTCAGCTTCCTCTGATATGCTTGAGTATCTCATTAATCAACAATAACAAAGAAGGAACAACCTCAGGCAGTAAGGAAATTATAATTTCTGCCCTAGTTATGCCTTATTTCTCTATCTGTAAAACAGATGCAAGTCTTGTCACAATTTCTCTCACATAGGTGTTCTGTCAACAAATACCTATCCCTTTACCACATGCCTCATCACAAGGCCAAGAGGATGACAATTCAGCTATATCAGATTGATCACACCAGCTTAAACCCTCAAATGACTACTAAATCAAGGCAGATGATGTAATTTTATTTATGTATGAAAGAGTCACAGGGTATCACATTGCTTTGTACATGATAGGAATTGTATGATAAGGAGAGAAGATGAATATGGCAAGCATGAGGGGTGATGGGTATATTCTTAATAAATACTGAATTAATTTGGCATTCTGACCAAACTCAAATCAATTTCAGGACAAGGAGTCTTTTATAAAGTATAAGGTCTTATTCTAGGTAACAGAAATTTCTACATTAAACTTCTATTTACAATTTCATATCCACTCATTTCTTAGTAACAAAAACTGACCACTTTAATGTATTATCTCATTGCATGAAATATTAAATTTATATATACATATATGTATACATATAGGCATATGTTAAATATATTTACTAAACATTGATAAAATTTCTATACACTGATAAAATCTGTGTGCATATACACTTTTTATGTATATATGTAAGTATATATGTGCATATGCATATTTTATGTATGCATGCATATTGAGATATACATGCAAATGTACACCTATATGTATATACAAACATGTACATACATTTGATTACATAAATGTACACCTATATGTATAAACAAACATGTACATACATTTAATACGTAAATCTACACCTATATGTATATACAAACATGTACATACATTTAATTACATAAATGTACACCTATATGTATATACAAACACATACAGGCATTTAAATTATGAAAATGTACACCTATAGGTATATACACAGGTAAATATATTCAACTATATAACTGTACACATAGGTATATATACAAATGTATATACATTTAAATATATAGAAATGTATACACAGGCATATATGTGTATATATAAATTTAATATTTCACACACATTTCCAACTTCCCACAAGTCTCTGTACAAGTTTCATATGTTTTGGGGTTTTTTTTATGGCTTTGTACAAGCCATAAGCTAATAATCTTTATCACACCATGTGAAAACAGAATAAGTAACACTAAAAACATTTTAAAATCTTCCTCCCCATCTGTATAACAATAAAATGACAGAGTCTAGTAACCCATCTCAAAGTGGCAAAAGACAAATAAATGAGCTGATAACAAGAAAGGGATCACTTTCCCAACAACATTCTTAGAGTGGGCAGGGAGCAGTTGACTAGGACAGGTGGACAAGAGTCATACTCACCACAGACAAAGCCATCTGGACTCACAGCAAAAATACTTCTTCCTTTTAGCTGCTGGGGATGGGCACAACTGGCATTAACTGAAGTCTGAAAGTTGTTTTCTGCCACCCATTGGGGAAGCCACTTGAGCTGGCAATCACACAGAAGACTTGATGTATTTAAATGCCTGAGGAGGGTAATTATATTTGAGTTTTTCTCTATGAAATACTTATCTCTCCAAGTCAACCAAATGCATATAAATAATGACAATCAGATGCATTTTCAAGCTGAAAATGCATATCCTAAGTTAGAAATGTCCTATAGATCATCTGTCTTATGATGCAACAAGATGTGTAATTCATTTTTTTTTTTTGGCCCCCTGACTTGTTGTAAATGCTGCTATTATAAAAACTCACTACAGAAAACTTTTCTGCCTACAACTGTGTTGCCTGATATAGTAGAATCTACAAAGTTAAACTCAGGAGTCTAGCCAAGTCACACTGATCATTTCATTGGTCCCCACCTCTATTTCTTATATGATCCAATCAAGTTTCAAAGGATAGACAGGAATGGGTGAGTAGTGACCCTCATCACTGGAGTGAGTAGCCACAGTGATAAAGAACAGATCAGCCAAAGTATTTCTACTACTGTAGAAATAATAATATTACATATAGGAAACTACTGGGTGAGAAAATTCCCTCTGACCAACATCGACAAGTCAGCACCGTCTCTGCAACTTATGGTCATGGTGAGTTGCCTTGATCACTGAGAAGTTAAGTGATCTGTCCAGGGTTCCTGAGTCAGTTATGTGTCAGAAGTAGAACCTGAACCCAGGTCTTCCTGGTTCTAGGGTCAGCTTTCTCTCCATTATGCCATGCTGCTTCTATCTAGGATAGTCATATTATGGGAAAAAAAAAACCCAACAAATAAACAAAAAAAAGCTGACATTTGTGTAGTTCTTTAAGGCTTTACAATGTACTTTAGATATATTATTTCATTTGCTCTCATTTAAACCCAGTGGCATCTCTTATACTCTATGTACTGCTCAGAACAATTTGAAAAGAAAATACAAGCTTACAATTCTTGAAGTTTCTTCATTTGTGAAAATGTGTTTCCTTGTAAGGACATGATAGCATTATTGCTCAGGTCTCTGAAAAGAGGTATACGAAAAATAAATATAGTGAATCAATGTTGATTCCTGGTAAAATTCCTGGTAAAAAGTATAAGAAGAGATCATAATTGTTTCTGAGCACTTAGGAAGTTAGGGAAGCAAAAGATCATTCAGAACAAGTCATACCAGACCTAATTTCCTTTATGCATGAGGTTCCTAGACTGACATATCACAGTAATGCCACATACGTTATGTATCTGGGCTTCAGCAGAGTCTTTGACACACACAATTAAGGAATCACAGAGTGGAACTCAGGTAAGATATCTGAGGACATCCAGTCAAGGAGGACACTGAGGCACAGAAAGTTTGATTAACTTGCACAAGGATGCACAGCAAACAGAACCAGGAATGGAAACTATGTTCTTTGGCTTAGGTCTGGTACTCTTTCCACTGTACCACCATGTTGCCTCATGTATGGTAATTCCCAAGTGGAATAACATAGAGATTTATTCTGGATTCAGTTCAACATCTTTAACAATTATTTAGACTGAGCAGGCCAGCTTCTCAGATTTGCAGATAACACAGAGTTTGTTGTTGTTGAATCTTTTACACTCATGTCTGGGACTTTTTTTGGGCAAAGATGTTGGAGTGGTTTGCCATTTCCTCTCCAGCTCACGTTATAGATGAGGAAACTGAGGCAAGCAGGGTGAAGTGACCTGCCCAGGGTCACACATCCAGTAAGTATCTGAGGCCAGATTTGAACTCGGGCAGATGAGTCTTTCTGACTTCAGGGCAGGAATGCCCTCCACTGTGCTACCTAGACGCTCCTACAAAAAGTTAGGCATTGTCTATGATTTAGTGGATAACGGAATTGTTATCTAAAAGAAAAGATGTCAACATGCTAGGATAGTGGGACAAAATAGTGAAAAGGAATAGGACTAAATTTGAATTACCTGTACTAGGTTTCAAAAATCTTACTGATAAGATGAGGGAAGCATGTTTAGACAGCTATTGGTTTAGAATACAACTCAGAGATTTTAACAAGACTACAATCAAAGCATAAGTCAATAGTGTGATATGGCAGTCAAAAGGTAATGTGATCTTACATTTCATTCATTTAGCATTCAAACAAAGGATAGGGCACTAGTCCCACTGTCTTGTTCAAACCACATCTAGAACACTACATGCTAAAATGTGGGTGCCAAATTTTAAAGACAATGACAAATCACTGTGTTTCCAGAGAAACATAACCAGAATCAAGGAACTTAGAACCCCTCTACAAACAGGCCGATGAAGGAACTGGGCATGTTTAACTGGGACAAAAGAAGATATAATGGGTGTAATAAAGACCTTTAAAATACCTGGAGATCTAAACAGAAAAAGGCCTAGAAAGATTAGGTGCTGCTTGTCTTCCAAAGCCAAAACAAGGACCAATGGATGAAAATGACAAGGAAGCAGACTTCAGCTTAAGATAAAAGACTTCCTAACAATTTGAGCTGTACAAAAGCAGAATGAACTTTCTTGGGAACTGCTATATAATTCAGACAATGGTGTAGGTCTCAGTTTGGGGGGATTGCAAAGAAAGTTTTTTTTTTCTTAAAGCTGAACCAAAAAGAGTTCTTTGCAGTTCTTTAGGCTTTGTTTGTGAGAAATGGGCCTATTATTTAAAGCCTTCTTCTGTTTTTAAGCAGGTTCAATTTTATTTGCAACTAAATTGATGAGCTGTGGAGTAAAAGAAGCTGGCTATATGAACACAGGTATACAACACAGAAAAACAAACAGAACAGTAAATTACTTTTTGCAAACATCTCCCTCCCCCTTTTTTCCCAAATTGTCTCCTACATTATATTGTTTGCATAGTAAAGTGAATCTGAAGAACTGTCCTATAAGGGGGAGTAAATAAATGTAACAATCTATATTTCACTTATTTTCATATGTGTTACCTTTTGCACAACATTCAAAAAAAGGTGCACTTTGAAAAAGAATCTACATTACCATTCCTGGAAAGCATATATCCTTATAACAACCTGGGGGCGTAACTAAAGCAAATGGACAAGCAAATGGTTGTGAGATTTAGATCTTGAAAGAAACTTAGCGACTATTGTGTCCAAACCCTCATTTCACAGAAAACCCTGTGGCCTAGAGAGGTCAGGAGATTTGCCTATAGTCATGATTTTATCATATTGTGAAAAATTATATCTTTCTAGGTTTTTTTTTTGTAATAATGAGTCAGAAATATTGACTTTGAAAATGCCCCACAGTGAGAAATGAACAAGATTCCTCTTACTTACAGGTGTTCCAGAGCATCTAAGCCAGAAAATGCTTTTTTGGTAATAGATCTAATCCGATTTCCTTGGAGTAACCTGAAAACAAATATATTGCAAAATAGAGTAAGTAAATAAAAATATTTTGAGAATCCTAACCAAAATGGTTTCTAAAGTGTAGCTAAGCCTCAAACAATTTTCCCTGATTCCATTCTCAACATTGAAATAAATGTTACCATTTCGTCCATTGTATCCATTTTAATAAATGTGAAATAAGTAAAAATAAATAAAATAATAAAATTAAAGTAAAAAATAAATTAAATGAATATATATTTTAATAAATTTTGTGTGGGCTTTCAAACATTATGATTAATGCTTAACAATTTAGGAAGATAGAACTTTCACGAATATAATTTCCCCCCATGCAAAGGCATCGTATAATCATCTTGTGATTCTTTATTGGATTGCTTTTTATAAACCTTGCTGGGGGTAACTTAATTCTGCACTCTGACAATTAACTCCCTGATACTTTGAGCAATCACACTATGTATAAAGGTTGCAAAATGTTGAAATCATAACCTTCTATATGAATTAAATTCAACAGATAATATTAGGTACCTGCTTTGTACAAAGTACCACTCAGTATTGAGGATACAGGGTTAAAAGGCACCACTACTCAGCCCTAGGGGAATTTATAATCTACATGGGGGGGGGGGGAGGAGGAGAGGGAGATAAAGTATATGAACTTCATTTTTTAATGGCATTTTATTTTATTTTTTCCAATTACACATAAAGACAATTTTTAACATTCATTTTTTATAAGATTTTAAGTTTCAAATTCCCACCCCCTTCCCTCTCTCTTCCCTAAGATAGTAAGCAATTTGTATATGAACTTTAAAAACAAAAGATATAGTCACATGTGAAATTGTTTCTACTTCGCTAAATTGTGAGAGTGTACATATGTGTGTGCATGTATATGTATAATAATGGAACCTAATGATCTGTGGAACCTTGGGCTAAGTACACTATGACTCATTGCCTGTAGTACTTTGTGCTTTGAGATAATGAAGCAATCTTGCTATTGACCACTGAGCCAGAATGAGCCACCCATGAAGCAGCCTTTATAAAGAGAGAGAATTTCTTTTCTCACATTTTATTTTTCTTTCCTCTCTTCAGAATGTGTGGCATGGAACTTTCTTTGGGATGGGCAGCAAGAGAGATTGCCAGATCCTATGTGGTTCACTAGAAGTGGCCCAGGGTCCCACAGATGGGGGTGAGGTGATCTATTTAGCTCTGTGTGTGTATGTATTTAAACACTTATGCACATGTACTTAAAAAAATAGGTAATAGAAATTCAGTTTCCTTTACAATCTTCTATCTTATTCTTTGCATATGAAATATTCATGTTGGTTGATGCTAACATGTTAAGTTCACAATATTTTTTTAAAGAAGAAAGTAGGGTCTACAGGTATATACTATAAGTAATGTCAGACTGGCGCAATCATTCAGCTGCTAGGGGTAGGTGTGGGGTGATGGTACAGAAAAGGATGACTCAGAAAAGGATTCATGGGGAACAGTGGCACCAGAGTTGGGCCTTGAAAAAGTAGCATTTTGATTTGTGGAGATGTGTTAGGTATGCATTCCAGCCACAAGGAAGGACCTGTACAAATATCCAGAAGCTGGGGGAACAACTTACAATACAGTTTAGTTTGCACCAGTGTGTGATGGGAGAAATGGGGAAGAAGCCTACAAAGAGAGGACAGGTCCTAGAAAATGAACATTTTATAAAACAAAGGAAAGTCACTGAATGCTTCTAAGGGAGGGAATGATAGTAGGGAGATTATTTTAGTGGCCATGTGAAGGATAATATTCCCAATCAAACTATTTTCTACAGTTATGAATATATGGCTAAGGAGAAGTGCTTCATAAATAAATACTATTGATATTGTCTTGCTTTGAACCTAACAAGTAGGAATATATAACGCACCTTTAATAATATATAGAACTGTTCTGGGGAGAAGGAAGTAAAACAATAAGCAACCAGTTACAAATTCAGTTTCAGATGTTTAATTATGGTACTGATCTCATTTAATAATAAATTTCTTTAGGTGAAAGATTGAGATGAGCCAGAAAAGAAATCAGACTCACAGCCTACGAAGTTTGTCAAGTCCTGAGAAAGCACCATTCATATCTTCAATGGTCCATGAGATTTCATTGTTTTTTAGATCTCTGTTGTAAACAAAGCATTTTATGATGAGGGATAGAGGAACTAACCCACGTGTGTACTTCAGGAAGAAACAGCTATGATCCTCGGAGATTTAATAATCAATTAAAGCTATTTCATTCAATAAACATCTTTTATGTATCTACTAAGTGTAAGGGGATACAAAAAACAAAAAACAAAAAATCCTTGCCCTCAAGGACTTTACGTACTGCTGGTTAGTATCACGTTGAATTTAGTACGCAAAAGCAATAAAACTTTAATAAATAATAATAATAATAGTATCATGTTGAATTTAGTACATAAAAGCAATAAAACTTCAATAGTAATAATAATAATAATAATAGTAATATGTGTTGAATTTAGTATGTAAAAGCAATAAAACTTTAATAATAACAATAATAATAATAATAACTAACATTTTTTGGCATGGTAGATTTCTTGTGGCACTTGGAGTCAGGAAGACTTGGGTTTGATTCTTGTCTCAGACACTGCCCTGCATAAATCAATTAATTTCTCTCTGCCTCCATTTCCTCATATGTAAAATGAGTATAATAATACATTCCTCATAGGGTTGTTGTGATGATCAAATGAGATAACACATATAAAAGCAATTTGTAAATCTTAAAGTGTTATGTAAATGATATTATTATTATTGTGCTTTATAGTGTCTCATTTGAGCCTTGCAAGAACCCTAGGAGATAGTTATTATTATCCTCATATTATAGATAAAGAAATGAGGTAGAGCTATCAGATGACATGCCCAGAATCACAGTGATGTTAAGCAAGTTCAGCACTCTACCTACTATTGTCAGAGACATACACGTTACAAAATTTCCCAAACCCTTTGGCCAGAGCAAAGTCAGTCAGGAGCTTCCTAGCCCCCTATTAATGTGGATATATACAGATGACTGTTGTTTGTCCTTCATTCCCTAAGAGGATCATGACATCAGGAATATGATGCCATGACTTTCAAGTGAATTGGATTTAAGGGAGGGAGGACTGTGCAAAATTACCAGCCTCACTTTCTCCTCTGGAGCCATCTGGGTCCAGTGGCAAGATACAGATCAGGAAGACTGGAAATGGTCCCTGATGCAGTGGGAGACCTTGGCCTTTTAAGCTAAGGTCTTTCCCAGGTCTCAGTTTGACTGTGGCAACACCCATTCAGTGATTAAGGCTAGGTAAGAAATGAAGCAAAGAATGGCCTATTTTACCTAGTTAAAAAATCAATCTGGGAGGGGAAGACCCTCAGGGTTTCTGGCAAAAAGGAAATAATTGCTATTTACAGTCACTCAGCCTTCAGGGCCCAAACAATGACCCAGTGAGGCTTGGGCTGGGACCTGTTGTTGGCCAATCAATGAGAGACAGTGATTTCGGTTTAAGGCATGGACCTTAAGAAAGCAGTTTAGCTGGTAAACCCCAAGATATCTTGTGAGGTTTCGGAGATCAAAATGTATACTCCTTTGGGCAGAGCACCCACTCTGGATTTGGGTTTAAGGCATGGTCTTTAAGTAAGAAAGGGCATGCCTTAAACCAAAATCCAGATGACTAGGTGAATACTAAAAACCTAGATGTTCCAAAAAGTTGGTTAAACATTAAAACCACTGTTCCAACCACACAAGCCAGAGTTTGCCAAAGCATACAAAGTATCTTTCAATTAGGTAATGTTTCAAATAGTGAACAGAACAAAATGTTTCTAATGCATAAGGAACAAAAGTAAATTATGCAAGGTAAATTAACTCTTCAGATATTTAAAATAGTCAATAAAGTTAGCTTCGTTTCTCTGTAAAGATAGAGGTGAATTTTAATATACTGCTAATATCATACGATTTACCTTCTTTTAGTGGTCCCATAACATTTATGCCTTTGGTTATTTTTTAATCTGTAATTCTTATGAGGAAAAATTAGTGGATTTAATTTTTTTTCCTCTTGAGACATTTACATCAACTTCCTTGAGATTATGACAACACTGTAATCAACAAGAACAATCTCATCATGGTCCTATTTAATCTTTTTAAGAAACACATCTGGATACAGTGGATCCGTTTTAATGAAACTGATCTGGGAAAGATTAAGACACTATTTCTGAGGTTGTACACATTTCCTTCACAACAAAGACAAGCTGCTTGGGAGTAAGTGGGCACATTTAGGAACCAATTAAGCTCATGTACTGAACGCAAAATGTGTAACTTACAATGTCTGTAAACTGGAAAGCCCCCGGAAGGCACAATCAGCAATGTAGCTGACTTTGTTGTTTCCAATGTGGAGAGTATTTAGTAAGCTTAAGCCAACGAAACTTGAATCATCTAACCTTGCTAAGTGATTGAAAGTCAGGTCACTGCAAAGGCAAAATAATTGAGTCAATGTTAATAACATGTTCCTCATTGAATTCAATACAATGCTTTATTTTTGCAGAAAAGCTATTATAACAATAATCCCCATAAAATTATCCTTAATAATACTGAGTTTGTGCATGATTTCTGATCTGAGCAAATTAAACAAATGAGATTCTTTTCATTTGAAAATGACCGTGGCAATATTTCAGCACATGTATCACTACAATTAAATAGATGCTCTTGGCTTCAATTTATCACAATACAACTGGGGGAAGGAGGGAGGAAAGAAAGGAGAGTGGTAGTAAGGGATGGATGATGGGAGGGAAAAAGGGAGGGGAGAGAAGGTGGGTGTTGTCACCTTGGAAACTTAGTTAGGAAAAGCTCACAGATCTGTTTTGGCACGAACTCTGTAGTGAAGAGAATAAAAGTCAACTCACAGCTCACTGAGTTTCTGGCAGAATTCCCAGGCATCAGAGCTGATCCTGTGAATAGCATTTTGGCTGAGATGGAGCTCCTGCAACATCAGCAAGCCATAAAGCCAGCCTTTGGTGATCTCTGTCAGGTTGTTATGGTCCAGCTGCCTACATCCACAACAGGAAGCAAAGACAGGACTCAAATACTCATTGTATTATCTGCCTTGTCATATATATATGAGAGACACATTAGATTACAACAGATCATATGTCTTTGTTGTTAAGTACTTGGGACTGGAGGATGCAAAAAAAGTTTGGTTAAGAGATCAAAGGAAAGGAAAGTACATGTTTACAAATTCTTATTACTGGTACTTGAAACATTATTGAAAACAAAATAATCAAGAGACATTAAATATAATGACCTCTGGAAAAGATCTGGAACATAGCTCTTCAGTTTCCTTCCAGTTCTAATAATTGTCTTCCATGATTCTAAGATTGGAAATTCTAAAAGGAAACTGTGATGGTTCACACTTACAAGATCTCCATATTGCTAAGTCCCCAGAAAGCTCCATCCATAAGTTTGTTTATTCCATTTCTTTGCATTTTTAGTGATTTCAGAGCACCCAGTCCTTGGAAGGTGAGTCCATCCACTTTTCTAATCTTATTGCGATTCAGTTCCCTGTAAGGAAAATGAGAGTTGCACATTTAGTTTACACAATCAGAATCAGCAGGTACTTTCTCACTATATAGACACCAATAAAAAAAGAGCTGCCCTTCACAAAAGGTCAATTTCAGTACCTTATCATGGTCCAAACATGACCCTAGGTTCTCAAAGGATGCCTTGATAAACCACAAGCTCTGACAGGTCTTACAAATCTTGATATAGGCCCCAAACAAGGATCAGCCTAGACTGTCCCTCAAGTTTAGAGAAAGACTTATCACTAGGTGATAAACATTTCTGTCAAGCAAATCAGGAACCACTGACTAAATGTTTGAAGTTGAATTGGTTGAAAAGGGTGTCAATGATGATGAAATCATGGATATTTTCAGGTACTAAATATAAAATATTTATGCCCTTTGATTTCAATATAAATACCCAAACATTTTTTATTGGAAAGAGTTTGTAAAAGAGGTCATTTTCTTTTGAAATCACAAGTCAAATAAAATGTATTAAATTATGACACAATTCCATTAAAATAAAATTATTTCTTGATTTTTAAATTTTGGTCCATTGAGAATAAACTCAAAATCATTTGTAACAATTCAGGATTGCATCTGAAATGAAAACACTGTCATCATTCCATGTAGCCCAGTGGACCAAGCGAGTTCATCCTGTCAAGTCTTAGATCATTAATCACTCTCTAGTTTTGAAAAAAGCTATTTAAAAACAATAAGCATACAAGAAAGATGTTTTCAGTTACTTAAACAATCAAACATCATTGTTTATATTATAGGACTGGCGAGCATCTTTGTTTCTTTCAACAGGAAGACTTGAAACTTGTTTTTTGTCTTTGTTCAGTACTGACAACAGTTATTCTTTGAGTTAGAAAGTAACATCTGTAGCATAAGACAATTTGAAGGAAACAGTGCATCTCTTGGCATCTAAGACATTTTAACATGTTGCTATTTACTCGAGAAGCTCTGAAAACTGTTGAGGACAAAAACAAATTAAAAGACACATTATACTTACAGATGTTGCAGATGAGGCAGTTTAAACATCTTTGGGGGAATAGTTGAGATTTTGTTCCTATTCAGTTTCAGCACCTGAAGAGTGTTAGCCAAATTGTCAAAGGAACCAGCTTCCATGGATCTGATTGGGTTGCTATTTATATACCTGTTGAAAGTAAGTAAGGTAGATGAATTTCCCTTTTTTTGGTTTTGTCTGTGAAGGGAAAAAAAAGTCTTCTCCACTTCAGGAGAATTCCTGTCAAGCTGAAGCCTATTGCCACTGGACACAATGGATATTTGTTTATTTCTACTGGTCTAAACTATTTTCATTATGATACTAAGATCTTTTAACTTCTATTACAATAAATATAAACCGACTCATATAAAAGCTCTTTGTGATCCTCAATAATTTTTAAGGAAGGGGTCCTGAGACCAAAAAGTCTGAGAACCACTAATTTGAGAATCACTGTTCTAGCCTAATTCTGGGTAGGTGGCAGGCAACTAGGTGAGGAAGAAGTCTTACATTAACAACCTTTTGTAATAAGAGCAGTTTGACACCTTGGAAAGCATGAAATAATAAAAACTGATCAGTACATTATGCAGAGGTTGATATAACCAAGTGTAGCAGAGTGAGTTCATTTAATTTATAAGAAATTTTTGTAAAGATTTTACTCACTCCCAAAATAGGATCCACTTGAATCCTGTTGCTTTCTATTAGCCAGAAAGGATATAGATGTCTATAAGAAATTTATCTATTTCAAAAATCAATTGATTGCCTTTACAGTAACATAAATCAAAATTAAACCACTTATAATAGTAGAGAATGATATACCAAAATAAGCACAAATGTTATATTTTAGATACTACTATATTAAACCTTTTTTGAAGGAATACTTACAGATATTTGAGCTGTAGAGAAGGAAATGTAGTTTTGAGTTCTGAAATATTGTTGCTGCTCAGATCTAAAGTTTCCAGTGATTGAAATGGTTTTAGTTGTTCAGGTAAAATTTCAGTGATTTTATTATTGGCCCTGGAATTTAAAGATATCACAGTTGACAATGATAAATGATTAACTTGCTCACATTCTTATGATGCTGTATGGATAACAAAACTTTTTACATACATTATTACCTTTTTTTTACTATTATCATATTATCATTTTTAAGTGATTATGGTCAACCAACTGGTATCATGGTGTCTACTGATATTAAGAATTTTCTGCTTCCACAATGTTGGAGTATTACAGGGACTCATAAACACTCAAAAGAGATTGGCCTAACAATCTACATGGGAAGAACCAAGTGGATGAAAAATTTCTACTGCACAGACTATAACATCTGGCTAGATGGAAACCTCACTGACATAGTCTAGAACACATATCTTAGATAGATACTGAAAATTGACAATGAGTTAAGTCCAGAATAAAATAGGAAGAAGAAAGCAAATTGGATTGTACATGGGGGAAATAGTACAATGTCTTTGATTATATCAAGCTGCTCACTGAACAAGCAATGTTCAATGACTGCTAATCATGGGACAGTATAATCTCTGAAGAACCAAAATTGCTGATGAGTCAAATGTCAATAAAGAGAGGCACAGTGGACCAAAGAAGGCTGAAGAACATTAGCAATGGTGATTTTACAGGGGAAGAACCTTGAATTATACTATACAGGAAATATACAATTGGAAAAGATGGTAGGCCACTCATTAGAGAGAGCAAGGGATAAAAGACAGACAGCACAAAATCTACAAACTAGTACCAAGGGGGAATGTTAAATGATCTAAAATGGAAGACAGTCTCCCATGTTGGATGAATAATTTACAGAAAATAATTATGGAAGGATGAGTCCTTTAAAAATTATACAAAAAGGCAAATATTGGTAGAAATCTGTACTGAATGAGATCATGAAGCACTGACATAGTGAGTGGATTAATACCTGATGTTTCTAAAGTGCTTTCAAGCTTAAAAAGCATCCCCCCCCAAAAGAATAAAACCTATGAAGCAAGTAGTACAAATATTATTACCCTCATTTTACATTTGGGAAAAGTAAAGTTCAAAAGGTTTAAGGTGATATGCTCAAGGTCCTATGGCCACCAAGGCCCCCTCCAATCCAGGTTTTCTGATCAAATTCTGTTCTCCTTTGAGTACATCCCTGCTTGGCCATTTTACATCATCTACAAAACCACAGGTGTACTCTAGAAACTGCTCAAAAGGCATTTCAGAAGGGCATAATCTTCTAAGTTGCCAACCATAAGCAGGCAAAAAAAAATCACTTGTGGCATTAACAGTCATTAAGATTTAACAATAGACCATATATGCAAATGCAGTAGACTGAAGTAAAAATGTTCAAAAAATCACCTTTAACCCAGGTCCCTCAGTGTAGTTGCTTAAAAAACAAACTCGGTACAACATGGGGATCAGATTGATTTATGTTTCATCCTTATCATGCTTGGTTGAATTCAAATAGGGGAAGGGCTTGTTCTATTAACTAAAATGTCATTTTATAAGAGTAGATCCTACATATTTACAAAGGTAAATCACCAGGAACAGAAAAACTCAGGAAAAAAGGAGTCTATTTAGGCATTAGAGGGGGGAAAAGTCTATTATATAAAGATTAAGAGGTCATACACCGTACTAGGCAAGGTGCTAGGTTTGGAGTCAAAAAATCTGGGTTCAAACCCTACCCGTGTTGTTTGTTGGCAGGGTGATGCTAAGCAAGTCACTTAACCTCTATGCATTTTAGGTCACATCCCAGGAATTAATTCGTGAGCCACGATTTTAACGTACATGGAAGGAAGGAGTTGCTTACGCTGACAGAGATGACAGATTCTGAAAATATGTCTCATGTATTCACATATGGAAGGCTAAAGGAATTTGGATTATACTATAACCTCAAATAGGAGGAAATTTAGAAGGTACTATTTGAAATCATTTGGTTGAAAGTTCTTCTTAAGTATCTATAATAATCCATACTACCACCTAATGCTAGTGAATGTCCCTGAATTATCATTCTTCAATAACTCACAATCTTACAATGCTTGATGGTTATCATTTTCGGCATCTCTTCCCAAAGTACAGTGCAGAACTATACATGCAGATGGTACAGGAGATTGGGTTGAATATGTAAAAATGCTTTTTAAACAATGAGGTTATGATGGCCACAACATAGAACATTAACCACAGCTCATCCACAGGTCTCAGGGGCCTCTTAGAGCGCTCACCCCTCAGCAGCACCATAAGAAATGCTGACTCCTTCCAAGTTTGCCTATGTCCCTCTCACCTTGCAGATTTCAATTTCTGGCTTCAAATCCCCTACAGTGGTGAGTATTCCAGACAATCCATAGGTCTTTGGGAAGAAAATAGCAGAACAAAAAACTAAAACGCCTGTGTTAGCTGTGCTGACCTTTCAGCAATGCCTGCTGGTCCCCAGGTAGGCTCACGGGTAGACAGGTAGAAGAAACTTAGTTATAGTCCCTGGGCTAGCCTCTGACTCTGCCCATCCCCCTACTCCAGTGAGAGCTGTACTGGGTGGCCAACTGTACCTTTTCCTCCCCACACTGTCACAAGGGCAGATAGTTGTTTTCCACCAGTCCTCAGTCCCTTCCCCTTGCCTATATCCAGTAGAAGGAGACCCTGGATTCTGGTATAAGACAGGCAAGTGCCAAGTTTCTAGGACCTAGAAGAACACCAAAGAGTCCTATTGGCCCTGGAGGATTTGAGAACAACAATAGCAGCAGCTGGAATGCAAACAAAACAGCAGCAAATAGCAAAAGGTAAAATGGGGAGGCAGTTTCTGCAGCCAATGGGCTTGGGGGCTCAAGAAGTCTAACAGCTCTCAGATTGGGAGCCCTAGTCCTAAGACCCCTCTCCACTTCAAACAAATAAACAAACAAAAAGAAGGCTTAAAATCAAATAAATATCTCCCCCCTGGAAACCATGGACTACCCTACCATTTTGTCCTCTGCTGTGACAATCTCTAGAATTCAGAATCTAACCTCCAGGGAAGTGGGACAGGTGGATGGAATGCTAGGCCCGGAGTCAGGAAGATCTGAGTTCAAATCTGCTCTTAAATACTTAGTATCTATGTGACCCTGGACAAGTCACTTGTTTGCCTCAGTTTCCTCATCTGTAAAATGGGGATAATAGCATCTGCCTCACAGGGTTGTTGTGAGGATTAAATGAGATAATTGTAAATTGTAAAATGTTTAGTCAGTGTTTAGTCAGTGTTCCTGAAACACAGGAAGTGCTATAAAAGCTAATTATTGTTATTCCCCAATAGCCATGACATCAGGGAAGATGGACATTTGCTAGCTGAATTTCAACAGAAACTTTGCATGGTTAGTGGATGCATTTGAAAAATAAGTATCATGATTTGGTCAGTGCAGCCTAGGATAACACATCTTCTATCTGGATCTCAGATTCTCTGGGAGGTATCATTTTCCAATTATGACAAACATGCGTCAAAACAAACTGAACTTAAAACCAGACCTTTAAAGTATCTTAAAGTATCATGTAAGGATTTTCAACAATAATGAACCATATACAATCACAATGCTCTTATTTAAAAAAAAAAACTTTTAGTGAGAGCCAAGCATTTTTGTACCATTAAAATAAAATAACAAATATTTTAAATACTTTTATTTTAAATAATATTTAATATTTAAATAACAAATATTCATACTTATTGCATCCTTTTAGTTTCTATTTTGCACATATGTATGCATATACATACACATATATATGTATATATCTATATATATTCATTTAAGGGTACACACTCAAAAATTTTTTAGAGGGGATATATGATGAAAAAAATTTGAAAACCCCTGCAACAAACAATTAGAACTGGAAGGTAAGAATAAGAAAGGAATTTAAAATCAAACATAAGTGATTACTATACACTACATGCAGAAATAATTTTCTGAGGACTTACACTGAAAGATGTTACCAAAGATGGTGGAGTTTTCTCTGATGATCTTTAAAACTGGGATCAATGTTCATCTAGCTACAATTTTGCTACTAAGTCACATCCATAGGTGAACCAGCTGAAAAGTCTATCTAAATGGTCTTTCATGATTCTTTGCAGTCTTGGAATTCTATGCATTTCAAAAAGTATATAAGTAGAACCAGGAGAACAATGCATGCAACTATAACCATGTAAACAGAAAGAATAATAAAACAAAACTGAACCAAATGTGGAAGTTTAATGACCAACAAAGCTCTGAGACCAGAACCAAGAGACCAAAACCAAGAGGCTGAGAACAAGGGGTGTGGAATAGCCCAAGAGGCAGACAGATCATGTCACAACTGCTTTTGCTGAACTTTCTTCTTTCCTCCTTTTTTAAAAAACTTTGTTACAAAGGAGGGCTTTCTGAGTAAGACGTAGAGGAAGGTAGCTATTCAGAAATGAACGTGACATAAAAATAAAAGGCGTAAACAAACCTTTTAATGAATTCCATGACCCTTCCATTTCTCACTAAATCACAGTGCTAAGTAAAAGCCATATATTATCAAGACCTCCAGATTTCGACAAACCCTAAACAAATATTTCTTTAGATTCAAGTGATAAATGAAAGCCAGCTGTGACCTGCTTGAGTACTGCCTATTTCTCAGAGTTGGCTCTGCCAGGAAACAAGCCTCCTTGATCTAGTTGTGAGGTATGGAGAAATAGGATTGATACAATTAGTGAATTTAGATGCCAGAGAAAAGAACTCAATTCAAGAGAAAAGCCACAGGATTTGGGGTCAGGAGGTGTTGGTTAAAATTAACCAGACTTGGGGGGAGAGACCATTTTTTTCCTCTTAAATATGTAATGCAAATGCTTAGATTACCAGAATGTCCTTCAACATGCAAAACACTAATCCTAATCACATCCAGGCCAAGACCTACTCCTCAACCACTCTCTTCTCAAGTTCTGGGCAGATTTTGGCCCCCAAGCTTGGACTGGTATAGTTACCACTACATAACAACAATAAAAACACAACAACGTCTTGCTAAAAAGTATTTTTCCCCCATCAACAAATGGAATAAATTAGTATTTTGGAAGGAAAGAGAAAAAGAACTCACTAGTGTCTATCACAACGGCCAAATAAAGGCTACAAGGTAGATAACAGGTCATACTAGCCTTAGTTTATACATCAGTTTGTTTATAAGGTAATTATTAACAAGGTATTAAAACTGCCAATTACTTGAGTAACGAATAAAATTTTCCTTGCAGTAAAAGTGTGCTCCAGCCAAAGCCAACAATTTCCTGAACTGCACGCCTCCTAATTTGCAGTGTGAAAGTGTTTAGTTATAGACGCGCCTTACACAGGGCTGTCTTTGTGTCAGCTCTGCCCCATAAAACAAAAATTCCTTAAAACTGGCAGGAGAATGGTCCTTGTATCACAAAATTTTTAGTTTGTCTTGATGGAATGGAATAAAATCCAAACACCAGCTTCAAATTAGTTCTCCAACTAACTGGCAAGATGCCACTTGACATGGACCAGCTGAATGGTGTATGTGGGGGAGCCTTGCTTCACACCAAGGGGTCCAAGAGGAAAATAAAGAAGATAACAAGATCAAAGTTTCTCAGATCCCCAAAATGCAAAGCAATAAGGGTGCCTATGATTTCATGGTGTGACTCCCCAGCTATTTAAAAATAGACATTTGTATAGTAGTTGGCTTGATAGACCTTGTAACTACTCTGTCAGGTAGATGCTATTTTGATCCCCATTTTACATTTGAGGAAACAGAGGCAGAGATTAAGTGACTTGCTCAGGGTCACACAGCTCAGTAAGAATTGAAGACTAGATTTAGACCCAAATGTTCCTGACTCCTGGGTCTAGAGCTCAATCCAATGTGCCACCTAGCAGACTCACACAGCTGGTACATGTTGCAAATAAGAGACCTGAACCTGGCTCTATGCACCACACTCCTCTTCCAGAATAGCACTTAAATCCTTATCTTAAATTGCTGGAAACATCATTTTAAAAAAGCTTAGTACTGCTTTTTAATACTTAATATTCAATACTTAGCTATATTAATACCAAATGTCATGTAAGCAATTCTGTTATATTTATTCAAGACATGATTGGGTAAGTGTTTCAATTCTTCTACCATAAACAGCAAGAATATTTTGGCGATGTTGATTTTATGAAGCACATGAAGTTCAAGTTAATTCCCAAGACACAGTATAATTATCCTCTGATGGCCAAATACTAGTATTGGAATGGGTGTGGGGAATAGGTAGCAATATCCAGGGAGGACAGGAAGTTCTTATTTCCTAATGGGACAAGAAATAATAAAAATTCCTAGACCTTTTAGGATCTCCCTTCTAAGTCCTCCCTCCCTCTGCAGCCCACCACTCAATTTGATCATAGTACCTCAAGAGAAAGGTATCCATACACAAGAAAAAGTGCTGGGGTACTACATTCAACTGTCCATTGAATATCCCTTATTTTCTACAAATAATTCAGTTATATATGCTAAGTCACAGGTCTTTATAAAATAGTTCATAAAATCCAGAGCTCATCAAAGAATGTCTTTTAGCCACGATTTGAACTTGTTCCACAGACCAGTGCTGGTAGGTAATAAGCAACAAATATTGTCAGTTCTGAATTTCTACACTTCTACTGCTTAATACAATGACACATACTTCTGTGGAAGAAGAAATCAGGGTAATGACCAAACATAAGTCAATGGATGGTAATGCATAATTGCTTCCAGAATAACTGAGAGATGACTAGATGTCTCTTCATTGACTTAGCCCCCTAAATTTCCAAACAATGGCTGGAAATATGGAATTAAAGACCCATACCTTGAAAACAACTCTCTGAAACAGAACAAGTTTCCAAAAGGATATTAAAAATATAATAAAACAGGCATTCTTAACTTCTTTTGTGTCATGGACCATGTTGGCAGTCTGATGAAATCTAGGCACATCTTCTTGGGATTGTGTTTTAAAATGCATGAAATATATAATGTTTCAAAGGAAATTAATTTCTATTGAAGTAGTTATTAAAATAGTTTTTAAAAAGTTTTATAGACCCTCTAAAATTTCTCCATGAAACCCTTGGGGAGGGGAGTTATTTGCGGATGCCAGATTAAAAACACCTAGATTAAGACACAGGGACAAAAATTTAAGAATATCTTGAATGACCAAGCAAATTTGTGTCAACTGATGTACCCTGTCCTTAAAAGGTAGATTAAAAAAAAAAGATCTATCTACAGAATTCATCCATTCATTCAGAAAACCTTTGCTTGAGCATCTAGTACATACAAGACCCTGACTGTGGTCGACACTGTGAGGGATACATAACAAGACAAGACCCCTTTCACAAAAAGCTCAAAATTACAGTCACAATAGGAAAACAAAATTTTAAAAAAGCCGTGTTAAGATAATTGCACCCTTCCTGATTCACAGAAAAGCAGAGAGAGCAAATTAAAGTATAAACATGGAGAAATGACAGATGGAGTGGAAAAAATATAAGCCAAATGGAATCTTATTTTAATAAAAAGATATCTTCTGAATGATACACAGAATCTTAGTCTTCTAGACTGAGGTAAATTTTGTGGACACCAGTCAAAAACAAGTTTTCACACTTAATGAGGTATCAGCTCCAGCACTCCAGAAAACAAACAAACAAAAATTTTACAAGTTGTGCTAAGAGGATATTGGCTCATTACAAAGAGCCAGCAGATTGGGGGACACTTTTGCCAAAGCCCTGAATCAGGTGAATTCAAGTGGTTGAGGGGACAGCAACTCAGGGCCAGGCAGGATATACTAAGGAGTGGGTGCCCTGACACACCTATAGACTTTTATTTCTCATTTCACAATGGAGTCAATGTACAAATGGGGCTTTTATTTAAAAAAAAAATTCATTTTATGGCCAACTTTGCCAAGGGATACCTCTAATGTGTATTCTATAGCATGATTTACCATTTTGCTTACCTCCCTTGGGAAGCAAGACCATGGGACCTAACATTAGAAATGGTGAGAGGAATCTACCTCTTGGATACCTCTAAGCAAAGGAAAAATTACTTGATGTAGATGTTCCCCAGCCAACTGAGCAACACTAGGACTAATACAATTAACAGACCAGAAGAAAACAGAATATCTTATTTTAAAAAATTAGTTGGTATGGCACTGTACAAATATGTTAATTTAGGTAGAATTGTCAGTTTTATTATATTGGCTTGGCCTACCCATGAGCAATGAATATTTTTTTCAGTTGTTTATATCTGAATTTATTTGTGTAAAAAGTGTTTTGTAATTGTGTTCATATAGTTCCTGAGTTTATCTTGGCAGGTAGACTCCCAAGTATTTTATAGTGTCTATAGTTGTTTTAAATGGAATTTCTCTTTCTATGACTAATAAGGAAATGTTTTACATGATTGCACATGTATAATGTATATCTGATTGCTTACCATCTGGGGTGGGGGGAGGGATAGAATTTGGAACTCAAAACTTAAAAAAAAAAACCTTTTAATATGTAATTGGGGGAAAATAAAATATTATCTATTAGAAAAAAAAATAGGTGAATCTACATTTCCAGTCAATTCTTCAAGATATTCTGATAAGTTCTGTCACCTGGAGTTGAAAGCAGTTTTAATAATAAAGAGCAGGGAAAAATATGAAGTTTGGATAATTTGCTTCCCAATGTAATTTTGAAAATAGCTTCTACTTCCTTCTTTCCTCCAAAGTATATTTATTCTCAAATATTGAGAGAAAAATGAACTCAACTAAAGTACTCCATGAAAATATAAGTTTTCCCAGGATTTCAACTTCTTTAAATCAGGGCTCTTCACTGAAGCATTAGGAACAACTGTAAGCAAATGTGAGCCCTAGAGGTTTTTGAATGATTAGGAGCTTAGAGCAATTTTCCCTATCTATTTTACTTCCTACATCTGACTGTTACATTTTGGTTCATCTTCAAATGAGCACCTATAGGAAAAACCCCATGTCTTCACTACAGAGGGGAAAAGGAGAATATCAACACATGAAACTCACGTGTCTGAAGGAGATTTATTAATGATATTGTTTGCCTCTTTTGGGAGATGCCAGGAGGGTGCTACAGGGCAGTCCTCCACATCAGCCGCCAGATTAGGGTGATGGCTTGGCAGCTCTCTCAAAAATGGCTTCCCAACTTTCCCTTCTGTGTATATACATACATACATACATACACATATCCTATTCCCTTCTGTATATAGATATATACATACATATATATACACATGTATAGATAGATAGATAGATAGATAGATAGATAGATAGATATAAAACCCTACCTCTGAAATATGTTAAAGATGCTCACTTTTTTTTCCAAGATTCCTGGATAGTGACTGATGAGGAACAAAGTGTCATCTACCACCTCTATTTCAGATCTTGAGTACAGTAATAGATTTAGGGAGATGAGAGTATGGGACTGGTATGATTTCTGATTTTCTCCCATTTGGCTAACAAAGGGGGATGTGGAGAATCTCATCTATGATTCTAGGTGTTGGGCTATACGGATGCTCATCTATGAAGTTATCATTGGAAAAATGACAACAATAACAAACAAAAGGGAGTTCTTCTCCGCTGGTGTCAGGAATGAAAGCAAAAGAAAGCAAAAAACAATTAAATCACCGTAGAGATACAGAATAGGAGCCGGTTAATATGGGCACAAGTCTTCGAGGTAATTCTACCCCTGAATTGTGCAGTAAATGCCAAGAAGATGTCCTTGGGTTGTTCTTTCAGAGCAAAGATCAAAATCCTTATGAAAGTGTTTATCGCATTTCCCTTTGGGACTCTATATATGATTTTTAAGTCAGATACTATAAGGGATGGGAGAATAAACTTCCACCATACAAATATCATTCCTGGAGGAGACAGGCATTAAATTGGTAATATCACTACTTATAAATGAGTGCACTTTTTTTCTCTAGCAAACAACACCAATTCATTTACATCCCCCAGTAAGGTAAGATGACAACTTGGAATAACAAAATTCTAAAGAGCAAGCACATACTTATGCACATTATATAAAAGAGTCATAAAAATGACAAACCAAAGATTATGAAAATTTGATAGTGATAGTTTAACAGCCTCTTTTAAAAACAGTTAAGAATCTGCATGTTTGAATTTTATAAATGCATTCTGCAAAACTTCTCAAATATTCTCCTCCTAAAAATCCAAATGTTTATTTAAAAGAAAAAACCTCACATACTTTCAAGACCAATTTGGGTAAATAAATACCACTGTCACACAAGTATCACTGGATAAATCACAATGCTGGTTTTACAAAATGAAGAGCAGCCCAAGTGTTTCAAGGTCACACTCAAAGAACCAGAGAAAGACCTGACTATGGAATAACTGGGGCTAGACAAAGGCAGTGACTTAGCAGTTTCTGCAAAAACCCTTTGGCTATACAAATCAATTCCAGAGCACTATAGAATTTTAGATCTGGAAGGAACTTTAGAGTCCAATGCCTACATTTTACAAATGGAGAAACTATAGCCCAGAGAAATCCAAGAACTCATCCAAGGTCACAGAACCAAAAGAGGCAAGAGATGCACTGTCAATTATCAAAGGTTAATTTCTATGCTTGCGTGAATTACTGCCTAAGGTAGATTGGTGTGTTGCTCTCATATGTAAAATGTTTTCTCATTCTTCTGAATAAGACTCATAGTTCAGGTATCTCAATAGCACCTATAGTGACTGTAAGTATGGGGTAAATGACTAGCTAATTTTTTTTAATCATCATGTGCTCAGATTCTTACAATCTAGCCACTGCTCAGATTCTTAGAATCTAGTTAACAGCTCACTAACATTCAAACTCCTTAAGAGTCTGCCCAATATGATGGATATTTTAATAAACCTTGTCTTTGGGCTGAAAAAAAAATAAAGAATCATCATGAAGCTGTTTTCCCAACTAGTTATTAAACCTGAAGAAGCAATCATTCCATCAACTCATCACAAGATACCAGAAAGCATCAGATGGCCTTTTTTTTTGTTTAAGGCCTTTTAAGCCATTTTAGGTGGAGTATTCAGATGAAAATGAATTATCAACTCTTTATATGGACCCCAGGAAGAACATAGAGAATCCAGGGTTCTACTAGTCACCAAAGAACTAGAATGTCAGGTTCTTTCACAAAAACATTCCTCAACCAACCAAATTACAGCATCTATATGAATAAGAAATAACTGTCAACACCTGGCAACTGTGTTGTACCTATTGCCCAAGACAAGACACAGCCTTGGGCCTTTCAGCTGTAACATGCCAAATGTGCAGTTCTACCTTTTTGGAAGGAAATGTGCACGAGTAGCACCCCCTCTAAAAGGTGTGTGTGTGTGTGTGTGTGTGTGTGTGTGTGTGTGTGCATGTGTGTTTGTGTTCACAGCAAGTTCATTTTAAGGCATTTTCGCATCATTCAATGCCCCACTTCTTAGAGTCCATTATCTTCCTACATTCCTTACATCCAGTGATTAATGCAAATTATAAATTAGTGAAGTCAATGATCATTTTTTATAAACTGATACCACGCAAATACAATGGATATATTAATTGGTGAAGTTCACCTGCTTAGTTCGAAATGTTTTCTCTATAAAGATAGCATGCAGGCAGCACAACGTATAAAAGAATTGCTGCTGCTGTTCGTTCTTTGTTCTCCAAGAGGACCATGACATCAGGGAGGTGATGCCATGACATGCAAGTGAATTAGATTTAAGTGAGGGAGAGCTGTGCAAAGTCACCAGCCTTACTTTCTCCTCCAGAGCCATCTTGTTAAAGAAGTCATAAACTTGGCATGTACATACTCTAGGTTTTGTGTATGTGTGTATGTATACAATGCAGTATACTTACATGTATGCTCATATACACATGTGTGTACACATGTGTTTTTATAGAACATGTTATATATCACATGCAAATTTCTGTCTTAAAAATAAATTCATATAGAATAAGAGCTATTTGTCTCCAAAGCAGCAAGAACTTTCTCTAATACAGAGATTTGTCAAGAAAAGGACCTCTCTTGTGTAGATAAAAATAAGATCTCTCCTTCATTACGCTTTAAAGACAATTAAGAAGGCTCATTAAAAGAAAACTTGTTTAGGCTGGCCCGGTGGCATCAAAGAATGCTGCCAACTGAGGAAACCTCTGCAAAGGAGCCAGATTCATGATTAGGATTTAAATTATTCCAAGAGGTATTTTTTAAAAAGAGACATGTAAAAATAGAAGTCAGTTCTACTTTCTTTCAACTAGAAGCCAGGTTAACACAAAAGATAATTACCATGTAGCACCCATATGCACAATAAAGATATCTACAGTTTTGATACTGAGCTTCTAGGGACAATCAAAAGAGTTTTCACATGTCAATCAAATCACACTTTAAAGATAAGGGTCAAAGAGCTATTCTAAGTACATCTAAAAACTTGACTCTTCTTTTATTCAGAAGTGTAAAATCAAATGGTTAGTCCTTTGCATAAAATAAAGATACAAGTGAATAAGACTGCTGACGGACATATAATTTTTGAATAATTATTTGCCAGATATTTTATCCAGCTCTATAAAATAGCTAACACTAACCTTTTTTAGAAATACTTCAATGTTACTAGGAGTTAGTATGACATTAATCTCAGAACCTGAAATAAGAGCAGTTTACATTCATACAAAGCTTTACATTTTACAAAGCACTTCTCTCACAACATCCTAGTAATGAAGTGAGCAGTAAAAATACTGGCTCCATTTTATAGGTGCAAAAACTGATGAGGAAGCTGATTCAGACAAATGCCTAAGCTTTCCTTCTATAGACCAGGAGTTGTTAACCTGGGGTCTGTGAACTTTGTTGCTTTTTTTTTGTTTTTAACTTTGATAACTATATTTTGACATAATTGGTTTCCTTCATAATCCTATGTGTTTTATGAATTTAAAGACATTCTTCTGAGAAAGGATCTATAGGTTTTGCCAGGCACTACTGAAAATGTCCAGGACAGACAAAAAAAAAATTAAGAACTATATCTAAGCACATTCTCTCTCTTTCTCTCTCTCTCTCTCTCTCTCTCTCTCTCTCTCTCTCTCTCTCTCTCTCTCTCTCCCCATGTGTATATGTGTGTATGTATGTGTGTATGTGTACACACACACACACATATTTCAAATAGAAAAATCTGCCAATTAAACAGTTGGGCTAAGAATCAAACTCAGATCTTCAGACTGTAACTCTAGGACTTTTTTCAGTACAACCCACTGACTCATAAAAGAGTGAATTTTAAATCAGTCATTTGACTTTTATTCTAAATTCCATTAAAATGTATAAGAAAGCCTCTATAAATGTGGTTTAAATATGAGATGGTAACTTGTCTCAGGCTTCAATCCTGTGCCTACATTTATCTTCTTCTCTTGGCTCTTGAAGCTCTTCCCCTCTTAAAGTCACAGGTCAGGTACAAACATCCATGATTCCATATCCCACCACCCACATCAGTTATAAGCAATCCCTCCCTTCTGAATTGCTCATTCAATTCTGTTTAGATTCCATTTTGTAACTTTTAATATAATTATTTGTGTCTTTATCTTACTGTCTACTAGGTTATAAGTTCCCTGGGAACAGTTACGTATCTTATTTCATCTTTGTCTCCCCAGCACTTAACATACTGCAGTACACATCGCTGGTACTTGATAAATGCCTATTGAAAAATGTTACATCAAAGGAAAGAACCTATACCAACTGACTTCTGAGGTTCTTTAAGTTTCTAAAATTCTTTGATGCTCTGGGTTATATAACTCAAAAGGATCATTACAAAATAGAAACTCTACCTTCTAGTTATATGTAATATTGTATCCTATATAGCACGAATATGGATAAATAACAAATATGCAGTACCTGTGCATGTGTACATTTGTGTGTGGGTAAGCTAGTGACAATTCACTAGCCTGTGGCACTAATCTGTTTCTGGGAAAAACAGTTGCTGAGTTAAGTCTGAATTGAGAGTTCACTTGTCTGAGGCACAGATAGATAGATGCTCAGTGTTCTAGGAAAAACAGTTACCAAAGCAAAATCTCAGAGTTCTGAGACAGCAGTTGGTCACCTTGAATGTAACCAGCTGGAAAATTTACTGGAGCAAATGGAGAATATAGTATGTTTCAGTGATTTGCAGATTAAGAATTAAAAAAACTTTATAAATATAATTGAGGAAATATGGACACTAGGATAATTCTAAGATGATGGGATAAATGGAATTTACCTGATTATAAAAAGTAAAATTGGCTACTAGCCATAAGCCATGCACAAAAATAGCTTGGAAAGAGAACAATCAGAGATGTCACTCAGCAAATCAACTAGTGTGGCTGAGATATCATATTATTTGAAAACAAGGTTGATCAACTTAGTAGTGGAAGCATCTGTTCAATCTATATTCATCAAGGAACATTTCTGGACAGTTACTGAGACAGAAAGAGGACAATGAAATTTAAAATTGGTTGTTAGTTACCCAAGCAAATGTTTTCCTTACTCACATGTTTGCTTAGAGGGTTTGAGTGTGTGCTTACTTGCCCCCTTAAACACTGACTGCACTAGTGGAACAATGTGACTCAAGTCTATGTCTAAACTATGATGTGCTTATTATTCCTGAAGTTGCTTTAATATATCAGTACTTGTGATATTGTTATTATTTTTTAACCTTATTATTAAATAAATGCTTATGTTTAAGATCTAAATGTGCCACCATTGTCAGTAGCTAGATTTGTGTAAATGGAAATACACTGGTGGGGGCTAAAGAATTAAAGTGGTAAGCAGGATGAGTGTATTTTCCTCACAACAGGCTTAAGACTAGGATTCTGAGAGTTTTAAATGTAACTACATGGTAGAGGGACTTCTCTGGAAACCTAGTTCTGTCAGTGTGAGGGCAGGTTGGAAAAAATAAGCTGCCTAAAGAGTAAGTAAGGTGTCCATATCCCTTGTATGAAAAGTTTGAGGCACTGAAGCATGGGTGGCCACCCCACAGACTCCTGTGTAAATATAGATCTGTATTTATACACATACATACAGAAAAAAAGAAAGACAAAAATAACAACCTATTTTCTTACTATTTGCTTCTCACTTAATATTTTACAAAATAGAAGAAAATTATGCAAGCAAGGATTCTAGTCTAGACTTTTCCATTATCCACATGACTACTTCCATTAATTTTCAAGATTCCCAAGATTGTGACCTGTTCAGAGTTTCAAAGTAATTACTGTCAAAGCTAACTGGAATCTAGAGTTTCTAACAATGTCTCCATTTCCTTAAGCAATTCTTCACTGTAAAGATTATATGTGATTTTTAGAGGGGGTCAGCATTAAAAGGGGGAGGTAATAAAAAAAAGTCTCAGTCATAACAAAGCATAGCCTATTTAAAGAAGATTCTTTGCCAGCAAAAGTTGCTATTTCAAAGCAGGAGGGGAAAGGAAGAATTGGCAAGAATTGAAGAGGATCAAGCTAGAAAAATTTTGCCCTGCATTATGGCTTAGGGAGAGGAGTATTTTAAACAAATAAAACACACTCCTAAATATGGCAGCTGAGATACAATACAACAAAAACTCTCTGAAAAGTTCCATCAGCTGATGGATTATATCATGTAGCTAATCATATAGGATTCCAAAAGGCTCTTCAACTGGATCTTTAGAAAGTATAGCATGGTATACTTTGTATAAGCATGGTATAGATGATATAACTGACAGGTCTAGGGGGTGTTATGGTTTACAAATACTTTCACATTCCATCTCATTTGACCTTAATAATACTGTCGAGTGGATAATGCTGTTACTACTGTCTCCATTTTATAAATAAGGAAACTGAGATTCAAGAAATAAAAGTGATTTGTTCAAAGTCAAACAGCTTAGTCATATGATCATAAGTTTTAGAGTTGTAAGGAAGCAGGGGAAGCAAGGTGGTGCAGTGGATAGAGAGCCAAGCCTGGAGTTAGGAACTGACCCCTCTTCCTGAGTTCAAATCTGGCCTCAGACACTTATTAGTTTGTGACCCTAGGCAAGTCATTTAACCCTGTTTGCCTCAGTTCCTCATCTTTTAAAATGAGCTGGAGGAGGAAACAGCAAACCACTCCAGTATCTCTGCCAAGAAAACTTCAAATGTGGTCATGAAGAGTTGGACACGACTGAAAAATAACTGAACAACAAGAAGGAACAATCATGGATCATCTCCTCAGTTTTACATTTTACCAACTGCATCCTAGAGACATTAAATGACCCGATCAAAGGTTAAACAAGTAGTAAAGGCAGCAATGCAAGCACTCAAATCCAGGTCTTCCAAGATCAAATTCAGCATTCTTTAAACTACACCATGATGTGTTTTTCCCTAGAAGATCTGAAATCATATACACGTTCACATACAAATACATACACACATCTTCAGGAAACTAATCATTCATGTCAACTTAGACACAGAGATCTGGACAAAGTAGCTTCTGCTGTAGGTATATAAATATTTTTTTTCTGTGTACTGATTCATTTTAAGTTGAAAGACTGTTAGAGAAATGAAAAATCTAGAAAGTTTATCTTTTATTTTCCAGTCTGTGACTAAAGAGAGAAAGAAAAGATTGAGTTATGCTGACAAAGCTGAAATTGACCACTTTTGTGTTTTTTTAAAATAACATATCTGAATAATAAAAATGTTAAAATACTTGCTTATTTGTTTGAAGTAATTTTATGTCTGTTACTGAAAAATATTCAGAATATATGTTTATTGTTTTAGTTAAATAAAACAGTATCTGTTGTTTTTAACTGAAGAGCTGCTGTTTTCCTAAACTTAATACTGCTTGTTGTGTATACACTAATGATTTATTATTAGTAGAATCTCAATTTCCCAAATTGGATTTCTATCAGTGGTCATGTTTTCACACTAGTTCATCTTCACTCTAACCTTCACTAGGAGTGGAGAAACTGTTGACCAAGGTTAGTGATCCTGCCTGTGGCCAGGATTCATGTCTTTGGAAAGTGCCCTTATGAAAAACAGTCACTGTTAATTCAAATGACCACGGTTCCTCCCCACTACCACTGCCATCACACATATCTGCTTACTTTTTAACTAAATAAAATAGCATGCAATTTTATGAGATGGCTACAATATTATCTCAAAACATACCTTCATTTTAAAACTGCATGTTTTATTTCCTTTTCCTTCTTTCTTATTTGTTTTTTTTTGGGGGGGGGCAGAGGGCAACATGGTTAATGCAGGAGTTTATTTTGCGTGACTATAGATATTTTAATAGGCTTCATTTTTCTTGCCTTCTCAATAGGCAGGGGCAAGGGAGGGAGGAGGAGAAAGAAAAGAATTTGGAATTGAAAATGAAATAAAAATTAAATCAAATTAAAAATAAATAAAATGCATGTTTACCTTCTACTTGTGATATACCTATCTTTAATTGTGAAGAATATATATTAAGGCAATGGAGAGACTGCAATCTGCATGGCAGAAGAAACATCCCATACTGAAGAAATGATTCATCAATGTAAAGTATCCACCAACAAAAACTACTTTAATTTTATTAAAGTGTAGAGAATATAAACTGAGTCTTCTTACCAAGTTCTTAAACTAAAATCCATCCTTCTGTCAAACTACATATACTGCACTCATTTCAATCACTCTGAGATCTCAAACTGGCTTTTTAAACAATCAGTTATGTTGGAACAATAAGAAATACATGTTAATTAATAAAATTCATATGAGAAGCCCTGTATAGTTCAATGCACAGATGGCAGAACTTTGTATACTTCTGACTTCAGCTCCCTGATCCAGTTCCAGTCATCATCCACAACCAGTCAATTCTTACTAAAGTTTCTGTCCCTGTGTCAAGTTTCCCCACTAATGGGGAAAAGAGCTGAAGCTTTGACTCATATTATAACCGCAGCAGAGCACCTAACTCCCAGTGTAAGGGAATGACTGGCAACCACCAAAAAATCCTTCCTTTTCAAGCTTTTAAAATTAAGTCTTATTTAGCATTTTTTTCAGCTAAAGGAACACTATCATTATCAACTATACAATTACTATTACAATTTAATGAAATTTGATCAAAATTCACTATTCTTTTTTTATTATTTTTAACATACTTTTTAAAAAAAATTTTGAGTTTTGGATTCTCTCCCTTCCACCCCTCCCCCACCCATTAAGAAGGGAAGAAATGTGATATCAATTATACATGTGAAATCATGTAAAACATATTTCCATCTTAGCCACTTGCAAAAAAAAGCAAGAAAAATAAAGTGAGAAAATTATGCTTCAATCTGTATTCAGAATCCATCAGTTCTTTCTCTGGAGATGGAGAGAATTTTTCTTAAGTCCTTCAGAACTGTCTTGGATAATTGTATTGTTCAGAATAACTAAATTATTCATAGTTGATGACCATACAATATTGCTATTTCTGTGTACAATGTTCTCCTGGTTCTGTTCTCTCTTTTCATCAGTTCATATAAGTCTTCCCAGGTTTTTCTGAAAGCATTCTGCTCGTCATTTCTTATAGCACAATAGTATTCCATCACAATTATATGCCACAACTTGTTCAGCCATTCCCCAATTGATGGGGATTTCATCAATTTCCACTTCTTTGCCACCACAAAAAGAGCTGTTATGAATATTTTTGTACATACAGGTCCTTTTCCTTTGTAATTATACTATTTTTAATCATAAAAGTTTAGTTATCAGCAAAAAGAGAAACAGATTTTATTTGTCTGATGTTTCTTGTCTCAAAACACTTCTCCTTACCCACACTGACCTTTGAAGTGCTAAAGGGAATACAGGTAGTGGAAAAATATGGATATTATCTGGAAAACAACTGGAAAGTAATATTCTATAAGTTAACTTCTATAACCTCATTCATTGACTTACAGTATATGAGAAAGGATCTATTCTTGTGGAATAAAATCACCAGTACACACTCAGAGAAGTTGATCATGTAGTATGGGCCACCTCTGTGAAGCAGAGCCTGGTTCAAAGGCAGGGGACAGAGGGCAAAGGGATCATAGGATCAAAGATCATGTATTGGAGGAAGAAACCTCAAAAGTCACCTAGTCCAAACCTCTCATCTTACAGATGTGCCCAAGTTCACACAGGTACTAAATGTCAGAAGGCAAATTTGAAATAAGGTCCTCTGACTACAGGGCTAGTATCCACATCCTACCCACCACTTCCCCCTTTTTCCTTTTTATTTCTGTTTTAAAATGCATTCTAGTGTTAGAAGAGAGTGCCTAGGCTAAAAGTAACCCTGTATTAGCACCTATCTTTGGCTTAGTTCTTGCCTTGAATCAACCAAGCCAAAAATGTGGCCAACAGGCAAATCAGAGGCAGAAAGTAGCTGAACATTTTGTTACTTCAAAGTTTCAGATAATCAGTTTCCTATGTTATAAATTATCCTGTATGTATCTTGCCTAGCCAAGTGGATAGAGGATCAGTCTTGGCATAAGAAAACCTTGCCTAGGACACCCATCTTAGCTGGATGACCATGTTGCCCATGTCACATGACCTCTCAGTGCCCCTAGGCAATTCAAAGACTAAGTTATAAATAAATTACTCATCAGCATTAGCGGAGGGAGTTTCCTACACTGATGAAGTCACAGGTTTGGATCTTTAAAAATTACACTAGGGTGACATTTCATATACTAATTTTCTTATAATGAGATACCTGTAGTCAGTACTTTTAATGAGTCTGATTTTTTCATCACTGAAATGCAGGCAGCATTCTACTTACCTTAGAATTCCAGGTTCATTCACACCTTTCCTTATAGGAACAGGTATGGGGCCTAGATCTGTGATTTCATTGATATAGGTAATTCCTGGATGAGGAAAATGCCTCTTCCAATGCAGGCCTGTACTTTCTTTTCAACTTTTAACCTTAAAGTTGCCTATGGAATAGCGGGAGATTAAGGTCCTAGCCCAGAATCACACTACCAGTATGTCTTAGGTCTAGAACCCAGGAATTCTTGACTTCAAAGCTATCTCTCTTTCCATTATGCTGTGGGATCTCTCAGACAACTTCCCTTGCAGACCAACTCTTTTTTTGATCTTTCTCCTTTCTGCCCTTGGCACACCACTCCTTCTGTCACAGAAAAGGAGCTACCTCAATCATTTTAGCATCAATTTTCTTTTGTCTTCTATAGCTTATCACTAAATTGTCAGTTTTTTCTCTTTTCCATCCATATCCTCAAAGTCTAGTGTGCCTCATCACTTCCCATCTGTATTACTGAACAGTTTAACCAGTCTTTGGAATTGCAGTGTTTTCTCTCCTCAATCTATGCCCATGCTGACTCCTGAATAATTTTCCTAAAACATGCTGTCATTGTGTCATACTCAGGAAACCATAATAGTTCCACGTTATTCATATTCCCAGCCTCCAAGTTTCCCTACTTTGACCTATACCCAAGAAACTCTGTAGATAGACAGACAGACAGATAGATGAATAAATAAATGAATGAATAAACAAATAAATGAAGAGAATACTCTAACATTTATAAATACTAATAACATTAAAAAACAAAATAAATAACATTTATAAATAAAAAATAATTTACTAACTATTTACACAGGTCATTCCATGTGCTCCTCTCAATAATCTTGGAGAGGTTTTTTATGGGATCACATAATTAAGAGCTGAAAGGGGTCTAGAGCAAGACATCATTCTAGTCCAACCTCTCATTATAAAGGTGATGACTCTGAAGGCCAGAGAGGGTGATAAGTCACTTGTTCAAGGTTATACAGAAGTGAGTGAGGTCTCCTAAGCTTAAATCCACTATTCTTTCTCCCAAGACTTGGCCTCAGAATAGTCATGTGACTATTAGACAACAGGGATAAACAGAATACTCAGGTCTCCCAAACCCTAGTTCTGTGTTCTTTATTTCGTACTATGATGTCTCTTTATTTTATAAGCCAACAATGGAAGTTCTTATTTTTATAATGTTTTACAGATCTTGTATTTCAATTGTATTTCGGCATAATTGGTATCCCTTGGTATATACCATGTTTCTTGATTTTTATGAATTTAAAAAACATTCTGAGAAGGGATCCTAGGTTTCATCAGACCACAAAGCAGGTCCATGACATGCACAAAAAGAAGATTAATAACCCTGTAAGATAGACTTCTGGACTCACATTCGACTACTACTCACAAACACAAATCTTGTGCTTTAGTCAAATCAGATTTCTCAGTATCCTCAGTCCATGCCATGATCAGTTTTGCTGAAGAGTCAGGGAACTAGCTCATGCCTTTCTTCCTACTGGAAAGCTCTCTCCTTTTCTTTCTACCTATCCACATTCTATGAATCTATACTTCAATCCCCACCTATCTCTAGTCCTACCTTCCCCTACATGGGGCTTTATTCATCTACTCTTAGCTACGATTACACCTTTTCTTGAACTCATCTATTACCTATTCCATGCAGTATACAATTTAATACTTCATTATTTGTTTAAATTCCTCAGTAAGCACCTATGATGTTTTATATATAAGGCAATCCACAAGGATACAAAAACAAAACCTGAAACAGTCAAGGGTATTACATCCTACAAGGGATATGTGTGTGGAGGTGGGAGTTTGGGTGGGGCGTGACACAACATGTACTCTGAGAAGTAAAATCAAGTATAAATAAAGTCATCAAAGTAATTTCAAGAAAAAGAAAACCCTCAAGTGACAAGTGATCAGAAGATATGAATAAACAATTCTCAAAAGAATTACAAACCATTAAAAACCATATGAAAGAATATTCCAAATCACCACTAACAAAAGAAATACAAATTTTACCTCACACTCAGCCAAATTGACAAATGTGATAGAAAATGAGAATATTCATTGATGGAGGAGCTGTGGAAAGAAGAGAATACTAATAAAATGTTGGTGGAGCTATGAATTGGTCTAACAATTCTGGTAAACAATTTGTAATGATGCAAAGGAAATTATTAAAATGCCTATACCTAGATATTCCACTGCTAGGCCTATGTCCCAAGGAGGACATAAAGGAAGGCCCCATATATACCAAAATATCTACAGTGGCTTTTTTTTTTTTTTTGGCAGAGGTGGGGTAAGAGCATAGAACTGTAAACAAAAAGACAGGCAAAAAGAAAGACCCCATATACATCAAAATATTTATAGTGGCATTTTGGGGGTGGGGATGGGGGTGAGGGCTAAGAGCCTAGAACTGTTAACAAAAAGATAAGCAAAGAGAAAGACCTCATATATATCAAATATTTATAATGGATTTTTGTTGTTGTTGTTTAGTAAGAACACATAACAGGAAACAAAATTAATGTCCATCAATGCAGGAATAACTAAACAGGTTATAATACTGTAATAAACAATTACTATAGTATAAGAAATGCTGAATACAGGGATGTATGGGAATGCTTATGGGAACTGATTCAAAATGAAGCAGAACCAAGAAAATATACATAATGACACATATTGCTGCAATATGAAAGTGGAAAGAACAACAGTCAATAAGCATTTATTATGCACTTACTATGTTCCCAGGTACTGTGATAAGTGCTAGGGATGCAAAGAAAGGCAAAACAAAGTCTCTGACCTCAAAGAGCTCAAAACAATCAAAGTTGAATGCTATAAAATTAATTATAAATACCAAGCTAGTCCCCAAAGAAGACAGAGGAGAAAGCATTGTCTCTTTCCCCAACTCTATGCATCTGTGAAGAAGTGTGAGTGTGAAACACTAAATGAGGTCAAATTTTTTTGCTATGTTGGTTAGAACTGCTGAACTCCCCCAGACCACCTTTCAAAATCAATTATTATAAAATATGGCTCTCTGGAAGGGAGGGAGAGACATTTAGAAATGCAATGATCTAAATATAAAAGATATCAATGAAAAATTTACCTTAAAAGTAGGGAAAGAGCAAGCAAACCTGGAAGGATCATGCCTTCTATGCTTTACTGATTTGTCTCAAATTATTATCCATATGCTTTGTTATCCCAAATACAGAATAAGTTCCTCAAGAGAAATATCTATGCCTCCTTCTACTATTACAATTTTGACACTTATTGCTGGGCCCAAAGCAGGTGTTCAAAAATTACTTGATTGCTAGCCTTAGACATTAAGCATATAAGTGGATCAGAAGATGCTCATTGGAAGAAAGTGAGTAGCTGAATACAAGCAATGGTTAACAAGGGAGTGGATGTATAAATGTATCTGAATATCACTTAAATTGCATCTCACCAACTATTATGCTGTGTGTCCCTGAATTTTGAGGGAAACAGACAAAAGCAATTTACTGTATATGACATCATCTTTACTAATGACTTAGTGGTAATTTCCAACTGTGGCAATTTTCATGCCAATGAAAACCAATGCATTTGGCACAGTCATCACAAAATTAAAAGAAAATATTTTGTCAAAAATTGTCTGAAATCTTCAGTCTATTCTGCCCCCTGAACTCTAGTTCCAGTTGGTCAACTGTCTGCTGGACATTTCTCTTTAGAAGTCCTGTAGGTATCTCAACCTATTCCTCCTTCAAACATCACCATTTCTATCACTGGCACCATTCTCTTCCTTGTTAGGGAGGTTTGTAACAACAGAGTCATACTCTGACCTCAACTTCACCAACCCACTCCCATATCCAATTAATTCTCATGTCTTATTGATTCTACCTTACAATTATCATGGGATCATAGATCAGCCCCTTCATTTTACAGAAGAAACTAGGGCCAAGAGAATTTAAGTGATGTGCAGAGGGTTGGCAGTCAGATCCTCTAATTTCAAATCCAACAAGGAGACCCCTGAACCATCCTGCTCTCCACACCTCTTTCATATCTCTTCTCTACTTCTATACATTTATCAACTCATACCTAAACTCCTCCAATTGTTGTTAAGTTGTTTTTCAGTCATGTTCGGTCACGTTCGGTCTTGAGCCCATTTAGAGTATTCTTGGCAAAGATAATCGAGTGGTTTACCATTCCCTTCTCCAGCTCATCTTACAAACAAGGAAACTGAGACCAAGAGGGATAAGTCACTTGCCCAGGATCACAAAGTTAGTAAGTGTCTAGGCCAGATTTGAACTCAGGTCTTCCTGACTCTGGGCGCAGTGCTCTATCCATTGCACCATCTAGCTGCCCCTCCAAAAACCTCCTACAATAGCCTATTTGATTTCCTTAATTCCAGTCTGCCCTCTTCAATCCATCTTTTCCAAAAATCTGCCAAAGTCATCTTCTAAAGGCACAACTCCTACTCATATCAGTTTTCAGCTCAAAAACTGTCTCTGGCTTCCTAACGCCTCCAGTATTAAATACTAACTCCTCATTCTGGGTTCTTTCTTAGCTATTTCTCAAACTCAACCCTCCAGTCTCTGTGAAAGCCATTCCCCATACATAGGATATAATCCACAATTATCTCTGCTAGGAGTCATATTTGTATGGAGGATCAAGTTTGTAAAGGGGGGAGTAGTATGAAATAAAGCTAGAGAGATAGTTTGGGAATCCCAGTAGCGGAAGAACCCTAAAGGCCAGGCTAAAGAGTTAGTATTTCATTCTACAGCAATGGGTAGCCACTAAAGATTTTTGAGCAGGGAAATGACAGATATGTATTTTAAAAAGATTGTTTGGGCAAGTATGGAGAGGATAGAGTAGAGAAAGGAGAGACTGAAAGCAACCCTATGAATTCTTTAAAAGCACCTCATTCCTCTTATTCATTGATCACATTTTATTTTGTCAAAATAACTCATCAATTGAAATAAATATGCCTTTGGATTTTCCAGCAACAATTTTCTCTCTTAAAGAAAAGGCGTTTCCCTCTAAAGAAGTGCCTCATCTATCTTTTGGGATGCTTTACAATTTTTTTAAAAAAATATACATGTGTTTCACTTTACTTAATGAAGCCTATGGACAAAGAATAGCTAGAGAAGAAAGAAATAAAATAGGTCAGACAAGGAAATTTTTCAGAATCTTCAAATCTGGGGGGAGAGGGCAAAGTTATTTGGACAATTTTATTACATTAAGTTAACATGGGAGGGAAAATTATTCTTGGCTTCTGTGGAGCTATTTCATAATTCTTTATCTAAACTTTGTCAAATATTCATTGAAATCATTAATGAGACCATGAGATAGTAAAACTAATGGGAGAGAGAATGAATCAATTTATTTTGTGTATAAGGAGGAAAGACTTCAAAAGTTCAAAATAATCTAAGCATCTAACTTTTCAGATTCCACCCTTATATTTTTTGATTACTAATTGTATCTTCAAAACTCCAAACCATTGGGCTATTTCCCGATACATCACTAGTTTCCCTAGTTAATTTCTGGGAAAAAAAAGATTTTCCTTCACTGCCATGTAGACTACAATATTCCATTTCTGACCTTCTCCACAGACAATTCTTTTGGATTTGTTCCTCTAGCAACAGTCATAAGGTATCTAGTGACCTCAAGGAGTATCTAAAGGAATCACTCAATGTCTTGGCAAGGATTTCAGAGTCAAATAGCAGCTTCCCAGGAGTTAGATTTGCCTGAAGATATGTAAAAGACAAAAACTTAAACTTCACAAAGTTCTAAGAAGTCTTAGCTTATTGTGAGACAGAAAATTGGTTAATAAAATTAGCATGCGGCATGCACGCACATACACATGTGTACATGCACACATGCACACACACACACACACACACCATATAAGTTCCTTTAAAAATTTAGTAGGTATTGGTCAAATACCATCTGCTTTTTCTTTCACTCTTTTCTGACTCAGATCTGCGGAAAAACCACCTCAGTATCAGATATCATTTAGTTCTTATTCAAACAGAAGAGTGCAGACACAGTGGCTGCACCAGGGACTTAGCTGACCTAGGCGCACAGTAAAAACAAACCTCTATAAATCACCAGATGTAAGCAATTGAAGAGTGATCATTTTAATTAATTGAACAGCTTCCTTGAAATTTATTACATTACTTCAACCTCTCTAGCACCTTTCCCAGGAATAACAAGTATGAATGTCTTTTTTTCTCCTACGATATCTAAAAAAAGGAATTCTACTTTTTTCTAATTTCACTGGTTTAAAAGACAATCTAAAGTGATTCAAGTTTCTTATGTTTGTTTACTGACTTTCAGTTTCAGAATTTATATAAAAACCAGAATACATGCATTCAAAAAATTCTATTTTAAATTACCTTTAAAAGTGAATGTTATACCAAAACCAATCTTAAAAGTACAACTATAAACACTTAATCTGGCCTAGATGTTTGGAAACTGGAAAATAGTCTTAATTTTAATGAAAAACTTGTACAGAAAATATAGTAGCCAAAAGTATTTATGTTCTTAACCACACATTCAATTTTAACTTGATAACTTGATATTTTGGGTCAATGTTTCCAAATCTATACACAAAATCCTGACTTTCATTACTGGCGCCACTTTGGGAGACATATGATGGCTTATTACTAACTCCTATTACTCTTCAAAAAATGTTGCTGATCTTTCTGCGTGAGGAAATACGTAATCCATAGTCCCCAGGCAAGATGCCAAGCACTAAACACCACTGGAATTAAGCCCGTGGTTTGTATGTACATCATCAAATGTGTCCATAAAGGTTGAAGGTGATTTGTATGAATCTTGGAGACCAGAACAAGAATATGTCTGCATGGTGACAACGTTAGGTAACTTCAAGCTGCTAAACAATCACAGGCTCTGAAACACAATGATCTGATTTAAAGGAGGTAGGTATCAACTACTTGCACCTGTCCTCATTATGCAGTATATTAAATATGCAAAGCTGCCCCACACGATTGTTTCCCACAACTTTAAGCACTGGTATTCTGGTAGAGGGTCATTGCCCTACTACATCAAAGAGCAGCGATTTTGACTTACAGGGACAGAAGGGTGATATTTGCTGTGGCTGGTCCCAGATTCGGTATGGTCTCCAATTCATTGTTGTTCAGTTTCCTAGGAATTCCAAAAAGAGTAAATCAGTCCAATGGTAATGAATAATGGTGAAGATTTAAACTTTTAAAAATGATACCCTGACCCCTCAAATTCAGGTAACATTATTTAAGTGCATATTATATATATGTACATGCATATATTCATATATATGCACACATATATACACACATATAGAGATATGTGTATACACACATACACACATATGGGTGCCATATAACTTCATCTAAACACCAAGTTTAAAATAACCTAGAACTTAACATTACTTACACTTCTTGAAGTCTCTGGAGGTGACTCAGAGAACTTGCTTTGATTAAAGACAATTTGTTGTGACTTAAGTCCCTGTAAGGTAACAAAAATAAAGTTAGTGTAAATAAACCCAGTTTTATTTAATAGGGTTTAACTATCTGCATTGAGATTATGGGTGTCTCCATCAACAGTAGATAGGGTATATAAAACTTGCTCACATATTTTCCATGAAGTACTTCACAACAAAAATGCCAACTTTGAGAACAAAATGAGTCTAGGAGGTTGGCAATTTCAAATGCTTTTAAGCCGCAAACTTTTAAAAAGATGGCTCTTGGCACCTGGTGAACAGGCCCTTTGTGAACTGGTTGTTCCTCTCCCTTGATATGATGAAGTCATGCCATGCGAAAAGTGGCCAATTAGGCAGGTTGCTGAAATTGCAGCCTCTGAAGAAATCTTATTACCATAAAATTAAGCATTAAAGCACTTAGTTGAGCCAAACAAAATAGACATTGCTTTTTCAAACATGTTTGTTTGCTTGGGTTCATTTATTTCATTATTGACAGTCTCAGCATTTGTGTAAAAAACAAATAAAAATAAAAACCTTTAGTCCTTACTTCCTTAGGATCATTCAATCCAATCTTCTTTTTTTTAAAACTGCACAGTTTAAGCACAGATTGAGCATGAGGAAAACAACCACTGTGTTACCCAATGAACAAGACAAATGATTTGTAAAAATTCTGTTAAAGAAAATGTGGGTTTTTCAAGTAGAAAAAAAAATCCCCCCACTAAAAACTTCAAGATTCCTGATAGCATCTATTTCATAACATCATTAAAAGGAGGGATAGTCACTTTTGATATAAATCTCAGTAGTTTTGGAGGATGTCTCCTTAATATTTAATGACCAAGGAGATCTAATGAATACATGCTGAATAGGTATCTTCAACATGGTGTAAAGAAAATGGAACCACTGAACAGATTATGAAAGCCACAAAATTCAGGCTAGAAATTAGTCTGGCTAGGAGTTCCCTTCCACTTCAGGTTAACGAGTTTTCCAAAGATTAATTCTTTCAATGTTTCAAATGCTAATTAACCACATGGATAACCAAAGTTTGTTGTAGAAGATACAACTCATTTAAGGTGGACATGTGAGAAATATGCAAAATCCTAAGAAGGATGTCAAGTTCCCTATCAGCAATCCTACCCATCCAGAATTAGCAATATTAGTGTAAACCTGGATTTCTACACTTTACCTCAAAAATTCCACTAAGGTTTTATTCAAAACATTTTTGCCTAAGGACCTACCAGACAGTAACAGACATGAGTAGATTTGTTCTGCTAGGGTTAGAACATGAAAAAAAATCTGGCAGAGTATTTAAACTATAAAAATCCTGCAATTACAACCACTGCTGTGCATGATCACCATAGTGGAGCCAGACACTTTCACTTACAGCTCAAGCACACATCCATCTGGAGTCGATCAAGGGAACCGTGAGCAGAACAATTCACATTATGTTTGGAGCAAAAACTGTGCTCGTTTTTAGCACCATTGATGTTCACTGATTTCCCATACATTTTTAAAAAATACATCAAAGAAAACAGTGCTTTACCTGAAAGGCCAATTAAAGTCAATATAAAGCCTCCTAAGACTATTTAAGGGCTTTGGTATAATCACAAATCCTTAAATGTTATCGTGCACATAGTAGGAGTTGAAAAATGATTGTCAAAATGAATAACTATAGTTATGATCAGACTATACATCTGTATTTTCCTATTACTTCTCAAAGTTTTAAATGAGGGGAGAGAGGAACAGAAATAGAGGGACCATAATATATAAGCATGGGTCTGAGTACATTAAGTTCCTTTAATATATATACGTACACACAAATATATACACATACATATAAATAGATATATATTTTTTTCCTTTTTGAAGGGGACGGGAGTGAGGAGGCTGGCCAAAGAAGAAAAAAAATTAAATTTATCATTTAATCTTCATCTCACATTAACTAATGTTGCACAACCAAACATGATGAGGAATAAGGGTAGGCTTTAAAGCGATAATCAATAATTACTGAGATCCCCAACAATAGGCCTTTCAAGTGGAAAGCCTCTCTTTTGGACTTGGGCACGTGCAAGTGATAACGTCTTCTCTAATCCAGGTGCTGAAGATGGAAACACTTGTCTCACACTTTCATTCCTGAGGTTTCTCTACTATGAAAACCATATTATGGGGGGAGGGGAGCAGGAAGAGAGAAAGGAGAGATTCTCTCTTAAAGTTGTTTCTACTACTAAAGTGAAACTTTTAAGTAGCTAAATTTAGCTTTCTTACAGCTTAGATTTAAGAAACTCTTATTTCATAACCAATAGGCCACATTCTCCTAAATGTAAGCTCATACTATATGTAGGATATACTCAAAAACAGTTTTAAGATATAGAATTTCAGTATTTTTTTAATCTGCACTTTCAATTCCTTCTCAAAAAAGCAAAACAGACTTCATCTTTATGTCTACTTTTTTTTTTAATACACAAGAGATGTGATAAAGGTGAAGGGTGTGTGTGTGTGTGTGTGTGTGTGTGTGTGTGTGTGTAGAGGGAAAGGGGGGGGGGAACAGGTGGAAAGAGAGTTTAAATATTTACCAAGATCTTGAAGAGCAAAATATTTGAAATTAAGGCCTCTCAGAGAAGAGCCTTTTCAAGAGTGTCCCTTTCCCTACACTTTATAAGAAAGTGAACAAGATGAAAATATTTAATTTGCAGCATTTTTGTAGAGCTAGACTTTTCTTCCTTTCAGCATTCAGAAACCTGATTCCCAAGTCAAATTTTAAAATGCAAATCCAGCAACAGCTTCTTAATCAATCCCACTGGGGCCTGTAGAGCTGCTAATTCAGCAGAAATCTGTAAGGCTAAAAAACAAAAAGCCAGGCTGTAGCTGTTTTAAGACAGTGATCTAAAGTGACTCATAAATCAGCCTGCTATGTTCAAGTTTTAGTCTGGAAAATACAGAAAAACAGCTGTGAAAACCATAAAGGTCATTTTCCCCCTGACAATCCTGGTAAAGACTGAGAGGATGTAGAAAGAGGCCAAGACTGAAGATGTAACATTAGCAGAGACTACCTTGTGGACCTCAAGGAGATCTCAAAAATTCCTAGGTGATAAGGTAAATAATTCTACAAGTCCAGTGAGAATTTAATAATAGTTGAGATTGGCAAGGGAACAACTTCTCCCCCTCCTGGCTATGAAACTTTCATTCTAACAAGATTCAGAGCACTTTGTAAGCGCATACTCCAGAAGTAAACTCAAGTCCAGCTTTAAAGGCAGTTGTAAACAAAGTTTTACCAAATATTTATTAGTTTTTAATTCTCAAAGAACCACTTTCATTCAAATATTAATTTTACTTTCTGTGAGTTAGGCTAAGTAGAACACTCTTGTTTACTGGCTCAGTTCAACTAGTCCCTCTCTCCCCATAGGAGGCTTCTGAGCAATAGTAATCACAGGTCAAAACTACAATTGAGCAGATTTTTTATTTAATGTCATCAGTTACAAACAACTGCAAACTCACTAGATAGCAGCTTTCCAAACAAAAGACAACTATCAAAGTTATTTTGTAAGTCTCCTAAAAAAAAAAAAAAACCTGAAAAGACAAACTTTCACTAGTTCTTCCCCTTAAGGGAAAAAGGTGTTAATTTGTTCACACCAAGTATAAGATGCAGAGAACAGTAAGAAATTCTTTGCTTATTCTCAGACTTAGAAACAAAACATTTATCTCCATATACCCCCTCCAAGCTTTTCTAATTAGGCAAAATATAAGCAGTAGGTGTCTTCTCCACACCCTGCCAAAGATTTTCAAATGAGAAAATAGCAAAGGTTTTGCAAAACCCAATTCCACATGTTGTCCCACTCCCTTCCTTTATAAAGTGCAGAGAGGGCCCCCCTAAAGCTTTCTCCACAAACAAAAGAAGCATTTACATGAAAGAATTTGGACCACACGGTTGGTGACACCTACAAAGATGGTTAAAAGTCACAGAAGTACAAGAATGACACAGCTGTCCAATGAGTGATCACAGCAGGGTTTCTGACAACAGACCCTGTGCTTATTTATACAAGTGGGACTTATTTTCACATAAGTTTCAGGAATGTGAACTTGAAGAAAGACAATTTACTACAGGCCGGAAATGTAATTAAAGACTGCACTAACCAAATAAATTGCAATTTGTTTTTAGTGCACCACCAAATTATCTGCAAAACAAAATCCTAATTAGGTCAGTGCTCTTTTAAGACAATGCTTAAATTGTTATTGAACCCCCTTTGGTTTAACAACTTACAACCAAGGGACACAGCTGCTTTTTAAGATTTTCTACACTTACCCTCCCCCTCCCCACCCCAGACCCTCAGAAAAAAAGGTGGATTATATCTACAAGCTTAAATTAAGTTGGGCTTTAAGAAATTCTTCAATGTTAATTAGATTCAGCAGGTGAGAAAAGCACTTCCAGCCTACCTGTGAAAAAGAAAAGTTCATTTTCTTTTTCTCAGGCCTGGATTATTCATTGGTGCCCACCTCCAGCCATTTCAATGTTGAGTTCCATATGTCGTCAATAGAGCCATTCACTTTTCATGAATGAGGCAGCATGACCTCCAGATGAGGCAAATGAACAGAATTAGCCACAGCTAATTGGAAGTCTTCCTGTTTTTAAAGGCCTTATCTCTTGTTCTTGGACAATAAAATGAAGGCTCCTTGAGGGCAGGTGCTGTCTTCATTTTTGTCTTTGATAGCCACTGCCTAGGAAAGCACCTTGCACATGGTAGACTGAATTGAAATCAGTGAAACTGCTAGTCTAGCCATATTAATGACAAAGATGAAAAATAAATCCAGGCCTCCAGTGCTACCTTTTCAAAAGCCCAGATTTCCCCTAGTTTCCTATATTATACTAATATATTTTACAATTAAACCAATGGACACCAAATCTCTATGGACTGAGATTTTGATAAATATAATGTATTATTTTAAAAATAAGTTGTTGTTTTTTAAACAACCAGACTAAATTTTCAGTTTCTGGAAGACTATGGAACAAACATGACAGACAAAAGTGTAGTACTTTATTTTAATCTATTGTTGACTATTTTTTAGTTATTTAACCTAAAACTAATTTCTTTCTGGATAATCACATAAGGCTCTGGTAGGCCTAATTTCGATCCTACAAAGTGCACTTTTTTTTTTTTTCCTTTTGGCTTGGAGAATTAAACTAAAATGTCCCATTGAAAAAAAAAAATTAGGCCCCTAAATTCCCAAAAACCAGGAGGGAAGAATTGGGAGAGATCTACAAATAACTAACATTTTCTTTCTTTCTCTGAAACTCTTGCAGTACAGTATTAGGCATGCTACCTTCACATGTCAAATCCCTAAGTTGTAGACCACTTCACATTGCTCTTGCACCACTTTTTTTTTTTTTTTTGTAAAGTGTTTGGTCGCGTTCAAACACTTCTTGCTAAGGAGAGCAATTCACCTAGTTAAGCAACAAGCCCTGCGTAATTTCATCTGATTTTCCACCACCACGTCTGAGAACGAACCAGGAACTAATAACCACAGGAGAGGAGAGAAGCCGAAAGGCCTCCTTATGTAAAATTCCGAAGGAACAGCATGATAAACAGGGGCAAAGAACAAACAGATCCCTTCGTTGCACGATGGCTATTAAGAAAGGCTCACGTAGTGCCCGCGCAAATTGCCAACTGCAACGTGGAGCCCACTTGGTGTCTGGGCAAATGGGGAGGCCAGGAACGGCGCGACATTAATCAGAAATTCGACTTTAACCACAGGACCCCAACCTGGGATCGAACAGCAACTCTGGGAAGGCGGCAGGTTGCCTCTGGACCTAGTTCCTCTTGGCTGAGTATCTAGTTCGAGGATCAGTATTGGGAGCCCAATAGAAGGGGTTTCTTCCCCATCCGCAGAACCCCCAGCCAGAGGGAACCAATAAAAGCATCCAGCAGACGCGCAGTGGCGGCAAATGGAAACTGAGCCCAGACCTAGGCGCCTTCCCGGGCACTATTCCCAGTACGGACCTGGGCTGGAGCCGAATTCCAGGGAACGCGATCAGGGACGAGTTCCGGAAGAATGAGTACTTACAGCTGCACTACCCAGGGCGGGAGAGGCTCCGGGAGCCTGGTCAGTCTCTTGCGGCTGCAGTCTAGCAGGTCCCGTAGGCATCGGCAGGGAGAGGGACACCGCGGGGAGGTGGAGGCACTGGTGGGTGGGTGCCCGCCGCCCCTCTTGCTGCTGCTCTGTCCCGCGGCCGAGCCCACAAAGCCCAACAGAGTGGGGAGCAGCAGCCCCATCCCCAGCGCGGCGGCAGCGCGGAGCCTCGAGTGGCTCATCGCGGGGGCTCCCTGTGCCGCTTGGCCCGGAGCTTCAGCAGCCCCCTCCCCACAATCACACTAGTACACACAAACACACACACACACACACACACACACACACACACACACACGCCACGGACTCAGCAACAACTCTTGCGCCCGCGAGAGTCCACACACACACGCACCCCACTCACTCAAACTTTCTTCTTTTATTCCAAAGAACGAACGCCGTTCATGTCTCTGGACTGCAGGCAGCAAAGAGAAGACGGAACCTCCGAGGGCTACAAAGTTGCACTCCGAGCTTCTACGCGCTCCGAAGCTCGCTCCCTCCCCCAGAAAACTTTTTCCCCCTCCCTAACCCACAGCAACGTGAGAAACCTGAGCAGCTAAGATGGGGAGCCAAAGAAACCAAGGCTCCTCCTCGTATTGGCCAGAGAGAGCCCCCACGTGACAAAAACAAGGCTAAAAGGGAGGGGACAAGGGATAAAGTGGAGCTGAGATTGTAGGAAATTCCAAGCGATGCTTGCTAGCCTCTTGCACTAGAAGTCCCCAATTTGACTGGGGAATTTTTTCTATTCCTCAGTCTGTGGAATGTCGCATTGTCCAAAAGAGCAAGGAGGCGGGGCACTCAGTAGAACCGACTAAAGTGAGTTAGTTAAAAAACAAATGTACAAAACTTTGACCGGGAAGTTTGACACAGAGGTATCTTCCGAGATCAATTCTGCCTTTTTATCAGAAACCCCCCCATTTCCAGCTTAGAGAAAATTCGAAGGTAGTTTCCACACAGTAAATGTATTCTATGTAACGGTAAAGTAATGTTCAACAATAAACTGTTGCTGGGCTCAGAGGTAATGGTCCACTGCTCGTTTCCCTCCTCCCTAAACGTTCCATCTTCTCTGGACCTCATGTTCCGTCTTGGACTAGATTCAGTCCTAGGGGAACCTGGCCTCTAATGAGAGGGTCGGGTTCCTTTCCCACACTCTGGCTTTTTGACTTTACATGCCCCACCCTGAACTCCTGGGCAAAATACTTTAAGCTTAGGTTTTGGCTCTGTAGGGGAGAATAGAAAAGAAGAGAGTATTAAGGGCCCTTCTGCTCTTCCTAAATTTGACCTAGAATATCCCAGAAAGCCCTGACCCTGCTGGTAGTCCTGAGCCTCTGAAGACTTTGTATCTAGAATTGAGGGACCTAGGAGATGAGTGTCCCTAGGGCAGGGGTTCTTAACTATTTTTTGCTATGGACCCCTCACAACAAACACTTATTATATATAATTATTTATTATTATATTAATTTACTTGGCAGTCTAGTGTAGCCTATGGATAGTTCAGAATGAAGGGACTTCAGGCCATATAAGGGAATCATGTGTGTGTGTGTATACATATACATATATATATAAATATATACACACATTATAAAACATATATATATATATATATATATATATCTAGACACACACACACATATACACACACATATCTCCTTCTGGATACTATTGTTCCAGTCAACTCTCAATGGATCCATAGGGACACCCCAGTTTCCACTGGGGATTTGGAGGAACAAACTACCAAAGGAAGGAATATCTTTATTCAGGTGGAGGTGTATGAAAGACCCCCCTCTCTGGATTACAATTTCAGTAATCAGTGCTAATCAGGGTAAGTGTATATTGGGCATGAGCAGTATAAGCTCTTGAGAATGAGTAACTAACTATATGGGCACTTAATAGCAACTTCTGTGCTGGTTATTGTGGTTAGGACCAATTAGAAACCCTTAGAATTGCCTAGGCTATGCCATCAAACTATTGTGCCCAGGGTAATGGGAGTGTGGAAGACATTTCCTCCTTAATGATGGAGATGAAAATGACTAGAATAGTTTGCTCTACTAACCCCCTTACCATAAGTGAGTAAAGAAGGCTAATGGCACCTGGCAGTTCACAGTGTATTACAGGGAGCTAAATATATTTATTAGGTTAATTGCTGTATCTCTTCCTGACCTCATCAATGCTGTGGACCAGGTAGCTGAGTCCTTAGTGAGTGGCAGGGAGTTATCAATCTTATTAATACCTTTCTCTTTTCCTGTGGCTGAGACTAGCGAAGAACAGTTTCTAAGGATGTCCTAACCATTCTGAACTTGCCCTCATTCTGCCATAGATTGGTGGGAAGCAACCTGAAAGAGCCCCCCCCTCCACTTCCTAAGGACGTTGACAACCACTACTACTGCACTGATGAGAAAGGGTGGACCAACCAGATGAGGCTATGGTGACAAAGGCCCTAGATTAGATAATGGTTTATATAAGGGATAAGGGGAATGAAAACCTAGGGCTCAGCCCACTCAGACAAGTTTGGGGGAATATAGTAGATGGGGAGAATCCAGATGATGTAAATGTTATCCATAATAATCCACTGACATTGTTCTACTAAAGTCAAAAGCATAGGCTGGAAAGCTTTTGGATTCATTATGGAGAATTCATATTCCTCATGTACTTGTCCTGATGGTCTCCATTTACTAATTGGAGGAGAAAACATAATGAAGAGGATTTGGGATTATGTTCAATTCATGGTTAAAATAAGACTTGAGGGCCCAAGAAGCTTGAGGAGTAATGGTAGGGAAGATGGTCCCCTTTCAAGAGAATAGTGGGGCCAAGTACCCTTCATGAAGAGGTTGCAGTTTTACTGAGGTCTGAGACCTTGAGTCCCAGTCTTGTTGCTTTGCCTTCTCTACTAGCTAATAGACCCCTGCCTATAGTAACATGATTCTTAGAGAATGTCATTTTTTTCTACTAGGTGAGAAACATATGCAATTGGACCTAAAGAAAACCCTTACTCTAGTAACAGGAAATTGATGGGGGTCCCAGTAAGTCATTCCTATGGACTGATCTGTAAGTAACATGGTGGATGTATGAGAGAGCTTGGAGGGATGGGAAAGGTAAGATCTTCATCTCTTCTGATTCCTGGGTAGCGGCTCTAGGTCTGCTTTAGTGGTCTGACTAAGCAGTTGAAGGCATTCCCCTTTGTGATCAGGACCAAGGGAGGCTCTCACTGCATACAGTTGTTTGTGGAACATATCAGCAGACATCAGCAACATCATACATCCTCTATTGAATGATCCCTCTGTTGTGATCCCATGTTTCATTGAACAAGGGATAGCATGATCACTTTAACTCAGAATCAAGGAAATACTTTTTTTGTTAAAAAAGTGTTCCTTGTGCCAATTGGAGTGTCTACCTTTGGAAGATCAACATGGTATGAACCTACATGGTTTTCTATCTGCCTTTTTGACTGACAAGTTGATTACCTTGCTCTTTGGCTCAATGGAAGAAGGGGTCTCAGGAGAAAAGGGGAGCAAAGTCCTCTAAAGGAAAAAAAAAGACTTTGTGTCAAGTTCAAATGGTGATTGTAGGGAGAAGGATACTTTGTTTGGTGGGTGAGGAACACTCCCACAGACAATAGCATGGGGCAAGCTGTTGGTTTCAACTCAAACCCTGGGGTAGGTCATGTGTAAGAGGCTTATGACCTCTAAACTGCCTTACTCCAGATGACTGAAAAACAAAATGGGAATTGGTTACTGTACCTAAGGTCATAGTATTTGCACAGTGGCCCTGACGATCCTACTGCTGTTCCCATTGTTACCGCCTTTTGTCATGATATCTGCTGTGAATTGCCCCTGATATCTTCCCCTTGAAATATATTGCTTTTTATTTATGAGGTTTTTAGATTATCATCATTCTCTTTTTTTCCCTTTTATTTGCACTAAGCTCCTCCTTCAGCTTTGTTTGTGTCAGACAAACACATCCTTGAAGTCAGAGTTACTTTGTAATGACCTTAAGGCCATTGAGGGGTGGGAGCTTGCCTTTAAGCTTTTTAGGACCTTGCCCCCAAGGGGTTGAATGTGGTAGGAACAACTTTTGTTTAATATAGGTTTGTCTAGCTTCTCCTGAAAGGAGTAAGGAAGCAATCTTCTATACCTTTGCTGCTTCAGAGAGACTGGCCCTTGGACTTCTGACATGGTTTCCTGGTCGCCTGAGTTATAAAAAGTCCAACATATGACTTCAGTACTCCCCAGGCTTAATAGAATCCCTAGTGCTTCATGAATCAACACACCTTTCTACATGGGCACTTGCACCATAATAAATATAGGAACAGTGGGTGCTGAACCAACCTGAATTACTGCTGTATCTTTATTGAATTTGCTTTACCTTATAAAGTAAACTTTTCATTGTCTATTATATCATTCTCCATGTGTTTCACTCAATTCCAGTTTTGAGCATGAACCACTGGACTAGACTGAGTTAGACCTGATTCAGAAGAGAAGGCCAGGGACTTTGAATAGTGGTCATCCTAATTCTCAGATATGCAATATCAGAGCTTATTAAAAACAAAACAAAAACTATTTTCCTAACCTATTGGTGTTTTGTCTCATAATTCATAGAATGAAATTGTGGAATTTTCTATTGATGGGACAAGGGTCTAATGGAAGAATGAAAAGGGGAAGAGTAAATGATATATAAAGATTTCATTTGCTCTTTCTCTGTAGCCCCTAAAGCTTCTCCTTTTAGACAACTCAGAATCAGAATTTTAGAGCTTGGAGGGACCTTGTTGTGGGGGGGAAAGTCTATACTCAATGTTTTAGACAAAACCTCTCAATTTTTTTTTAAACAATATATAAGCACTTCTGCAAATTAAAACAACTCTGAGATACCATCCCACACCTATCAGATTGGCTATCACGTTAGAAAAAAAAAATGACAAATGCTGGAGGGAATGTGGAAAAATCAGTAATTCAGTGTTGGTAGAGTTGTAAACTAATCTAAGAATTCTGGAGAACAATTTGGAACTATGCCCAAAGGGCTATAAAACTGTGCATACCCTTTGACCCAGCACTTTCACTACTGGATCTGTATCCCAAAGAGATAAAAGAAAAGGGGAGAGGACCTATTTGTAGAAAACTAGTTATAGCAGTTCTTTTCATGGTGTCAAAGAATTGAAAATCAAGGGGATGCTCATCAATTGGGGAATAGCTGAGCAAGTTTTGGTATATGATTGTGATGGAATACTACGGTGCTATAAGAAATAATGAGTAGAATGCTTTCAGAAAAACTTAGGAAGACTTAAATAAACTGATGCAAAGTGAAGTAAGCAGAACCAAGAGAGCATTGTATACAGCCAGAGTGATATAAGGATGATCAACTGTGAAAGACTTAAGTACTCTGATCCAGACAATGATCCAGGATAATTCCAAAGGACCTATGATGAAAAGTGCTATCCACCTCCAGAGAGAGAACTGATGAACTCTGAATACAGATTGAAATATACTTCTTTTTACTTTCCTTATTTTTATTTTCTTTTGTTTGTGTCTTTTCTTTTTTTTGCAATATGGCTAATATGGAAGTATGTTTATATGATTTCACATATGTAATCAGTATCAAATTGCTTGCCTTCTCAAGGAAGGGGAAAGGGTGGGAGGGAGGGAGATAATTTGGAACTCCAAATTTTAAAAGAAGATTGTGAAAAAAATTTAGATATAATTGGAAAATATTTAACAAAATAAATAAAAATGATTAAAGAAAAAATTAAAATAGATATACAAGCATTTCTGGTTGAAGAAAGAATCAAAGAGGCCTATAGTGGGATGGAGGATAGTGTCCAAAGTTGGGAGTGAGCATTCAGAGAGCTGTAGTTGATGCTGACATTGTAACAGTTGGAGATACAGGGCCCCCTGGAGTGCATGATGGCTCATTCTTGGAATGGTAGAGAAGAGTTTGAGTCCTCTGATAAGGGCTTAATGGAAGCCTTGTATTTAAACAATGTCATTTACTATGGCCACCTAGTCACCAAAGTCCCCTGAACACATGCCAATGATAGTTGTTACCAAATGTGAACCCTTCTATTGTTATGGGTTAAGATGGCACACTTTCAGTAGCCCAATGTACCCCAAGAGGAAACTGGGCATTTGTTCAGTGCCCTGGGGGTTAACCTATATTTTGAGCTGCTACATTTGTATGGAGAAAAGGGGTCAGGCACCAGTAACTATATGCTGCCTTTGGAAATTTATTTCTGTAATGCTTGGACACTATGGGAATTAGCTTTACCTGCTTTATTGATGTTATCTAACCACAGAACCACAGAATCAGAGAATTTGAGAGTTGGAAGGTAACCTCAGCTGCTCATCTTTTCTGACCCATACAAAAATGGAATCAATCCCCAGTATAGTATTCCCATCAAATGGTCATTCAGCCTCATCTTGAAGACCTCCAAGGAGGGAAAACCAATCACTTCTTGAGGGAGTCCGTTTCCTTTTTGGACAGCTCTAATTGTTAGAAATTTTTTTTTGTTGTTTTTTTTTTCTGGCATCAGGACTAAACTTGCATCTTTGCAATTTCTACATTCTCTACTCTAGGGCCAAACAGAATAATTCTAATGCCTTTGCCTTAAAAAAGACATTCAAAGCCTTAAAGATAGCTCTCATGTCCCTCTTGAGTTTTCTCTAGGAGAAACATTCATTGTTCCTTTCAGTGATCCTCAAATGTCACAGATTCAAGGTCCTTCATGAGGACATCCTCTTTTTTTCTCCTTTGGACAGTACAACATCTTCCTTAAGCCTTGGTGCTCAAAACTGAACAAAATATTTAGTCTGATGAAAACAGAGTACAGTGGGGATGTTTCTGGAAGTTATGCTCCTCTTAATACAGTCCAAGATCCCATTAGATTTTTTGGCCTCCACATCTCACTGCTAACTCATTGAGATTATATTTAGCATGTTGAATTTAAGGTGTCTATGAGACATCCAGATTGATATGACCAAGAAGCATTTGGAGATATAGTACTGTAGTATAGCAGAAAGACTTGGGCTAGATGTATAGATCTAGGACTCATCTGTGTAGAAATGATAATTAAATCCATAGAAGCTAAGTGAACCTGTGGCTATTTCTAGTCCTGAGATATTTCCATTTAGGTGAGTTTCAGGTATGCATAGCTGGAAGTTGGTCAGGATACCTATAATCCATTTATTTCCTCCAAACCCTGTTAAGGGTTAAGTTATAGAGATAAAGGGCTTTGCTTTGCAACTTCTTTAGGAGGTTTAAAGAAATTCTCTTTGGCAGAATTAGAGCAACAGCTTGCCGTTGACTGGTCAAAGATGAGCTGCACCCTTTGAGACCTGTAAAAAGCAAGCCTACCAGCTCTAAGACATAGCTAAAGAGTAGCTTTGGAGTATGACAATTGACAGTCTAGAGGAATGCCACCAAAAGAAGAAGAACCTAGTTCTTGATGGGGGGATTGTTCTTTGTTGTACCCCTTGTGCCTCTTTCAGAGGATAGCTTTTGGGTGGGGAGGAGATTTCGCTCTTACCTCCTCCCAATCAGCCATTGCTGGTTAATTGGTTGTTGTCCTTCATGCTCAAGGGGACCAAAATGACACCATGATGATGGGTCAATGTACAGTGTATTTGACTGTGGCTGATCAGACCAACAAGAGCTCTGAAGGCTCTACCAAAGGGCAGGCACAAATAATCCATATGAACATTTGCGGTGGGGATGCCTCTAAATTTGCGCATTTCAGTTTTGTTTTGAACTACTATAATTCTGCCTTGCTCATATAGCACAGCACCTTCTTTGATGTGGGCACACCTTGCTGAACAGTCCTGTTCCAATGTCTCCCACATTTCACAATCGATTCCAGAGTTCTTCAGAGAGACCTTGAGAGTATCCTTGTATCTCTTCTTCTGACCTCCGTGTGATCACTTGCCTTGTGTGAGTTCTCCAATATATGTTTGGTATTTGGACAACATGGCCAGCTAATTGAAGTTACATTCTCTGCAGTAGAGTTTGAATGCTTGGCAGTTCAGCTCAAGAAAGGACCTCAGCATCCGATACCTTATCTTGCCAGGTGAACTTTAGTCTTCCTAAGGCAATTGAAATGGAAGCGATTCAGTTTCCTGGCATGATGCTGATGCACTGTCCAGGTTTCATAGGCATACAGCAATGAGGTCAGCATAATGACTCTGTAGACCTTAAGTCTGGTAGGCGGCCTAATACCTCTTCTCTCCCACACTTTCCTTTGGAGCCTCCCAAACACTGAGCTAGCTCTGGCAATGTATGCATCTACCTCATCATCTATGTGGATATCCCTGGAAAGGATACTGCCAAGGTAAGTGAACTTATCAAATCTCTCCATTTGCCGTAATAGATAGTTACATGTATGGATGGTGCAGTACTGGTTGGTGAAGAACCTCTGTTTTCTGGGTATTAATTTTCAAGCCAAAATTAGCACAAGCAGCTGAGAATCCAGCCATACTCTGTTACATCTCATCTTCAGAAGCAGCATTGAGTGCACAGTCATTTGTCAACAAAAAAGTCACACACCAACTCCCCCTCCACTTTAATCTTGGCTATTAGCCTTTTCAAGTTTAATAATTTGCCATTACTGTGGTAGCTGACTTTGATTCTGTTTTTGTCCTCATTGAAGTCGTCTGACAACACTGCTGAAAAGATCATGCTTTGCTTCACTTCATTGATGACTGGGAAAGCATGAGAGCATCATTCATTATCCAGAACCCATGTAAGTATGCTGTCTTGAAACTGATATATACAATACTGATAAACTTCTCTAGGCAACCAAATTTTGCCGTGATCTTCCACAAGCATTCACAACTGACAGTATCAAAGGCCTTAGTCAGAAGGGTGAACTTTGTGTACAGACCACTGTTCTGCTCCTGGCATTCTTGCTGGAGTTGTTGGGCAGCAAACACCATATTGACCATTCCTAGGCCCTTTCTGAAGGCACATTGGCTCTTGGGTAAATGACTGTCTACCAGGTGAAGGATCAGCCTATTAAGGATTCTGGCAAAAATCTTGCCAGCAGAGACTAAGAGAGAGAGACACACACCCTTCTCCCCCTCCCTGTGATTGTCATAGGACAATCTGTTTCCTTTTCCAACCATTACCGGAAGAGTGAGTTGCCCTGGCCACATGTGCTCCCTATGTGTGCTTCACTAACAGTGTTATCCCTTTATATCCCCACCCTTCCCACTTGTTCTGTGTGTATATGTAGGAAGGTGTGACCCAGGTTTGTTTGGAAATGTTTTGAGCCACTATTCTTGTTATACCATCTTAGCAAATGCCTTTGCTTTGAGCTAATTGTGTTCTACTAGCTTACTGTTAAAAGCAAGTGTAGTTGTGGGGTCTTAAGAGATAATAATTTGAAGACTATTATTTTAGGACTATAGGAATATGTAGGCCCACATGTTACTTTTGTATCCAGGGTTTCCAGCCTAAACTGGGGACCCAACTTTCGAGTATGGGGAATAGTCCAAGGGAATACTACATACAAAAATAAAGAGTAGTAATGGGGATGAAAATTTTGGGAGGTGTAATCCGCAATCATAGTTATCAGAAGAAGAAAAATAAAAGATGAGTAAGGAAATTTAGCCTAGTCACACACAATAGGTTAGCAAATCAGATAAAAACTTGAGATCCTAGGAGTCAGAGAGAGGTTCAGCAGGACATTAGCAATCACTTAGTCCAGCTTTTTCATTTTACAGATGAGGAACCCTCAACCTATCAAGATTAAGTGACTTACTTAAATTAAGGTCACATGCATAACTGGTAGCAGAACCGTGACTTACCCAAGGTTGCGTTGGACTCTACAAGCCTTCCAAGCTAGTTTCTTTAAAAATAATAAACACAAATTGTGATACAACTTGTCATTCTTAGTATTCCATAATGCCATGATTCTAGATCTGGAAGGGACCTCAGAGGTCATTGAATCCAACCCATCCCGAGACCCAGAGAGTCCACATTACTTGCCCAGGTTTGCACAGGTAATAAAATGAGAAGTAGGATTTGAACCTAGGTCCTTTATCCAGAGATAAAGATCATGTGTGTATAAAGTACCCTGCTTCACTCTCTAGAGTTTCTGGTTCACCAACCTATACTCATACTGGCAGTTCAGGAGTTTCCCCAAAATAACCTGCCACAACTAACTCTTTCAAGATAATAAGAGTAATGTTGTTGGGTGGCTACACTCCTACAGGAGTAGGAGATACACTATATCTCCTGAGCCCCTACTAGTGTGCTTCCCATTTAACAGATCACCCAACCAATTCTATTAATTCTAGATCTAAACATTTACTAAATAGAAGTCAAAGCAAAAATAATTATAACATAACATTACATACATAAACTTCTGGTGCACTCTCCTAAAAGACCACTGTCTTAGTGAGGCACATATATAGAGAATCCATGTACCCAGGACTATTCACAGCTTTGAAACTCTGGGCCCTAATATTTCTTCAGGAATAATAGCATAAAAGTTTCTAATTGGGTGTGCCAGTGTTGGATGGATGGTTCTTTTGTTGGACTGGGGTAAGCCACTTCTCTTCTGGTCTCCACCAATTGATTTAGCTAGTTAATTTCTCTTCAATGCCTAAGGAGTGCTGCATTCTTTCAGAAAGGATAGAGATGCATAATTTGGAATTTGCAAAGTTTTAAAAGTTTGGTTCTTTATCTAGACATTGAAAGATTTCTAACCTTCAGAGCAATAGTTGGCCTTGTAAAGAAGAGAAGGTAGTAAAAACTTTTATGTCTCTAATCACCTCTGAATTATTTTCTTAGAGCCATCTTCTGGTCTAAATAAGGGTCTTTTCAGTGAGAAATCTCATTTCTAGCTTAAGGTGATTAACAAAATCCTCATTTCCGTTGGCTAAACCATAACTAAGCTCATGTATATTGTCTGATAATTGCAAAAGGGTTCCAGAGTTCATTTTTTTTTTTTACCTGAAGGCCTCCTTTTAGTCAGATGTATATTAGACATTGGCAAACACAGCACTGGAGTTATCTTTACACTGAATAAGTGCCTTGTCTCTAAAAGCTGATTTTTTTTTAGTATTTTCACACACATACACATACATACATACATATGTGTGTATGTATGCACGTGTGTATATGTATCACTTTTGTTGTTTGTGTTTTTGTCTCTTTCTATTCACAAATTTGCAAAAGGTAAAGGAGGAATCCCCATACACATCCCATATACATACGTATAGACACTTTTTTCCCTGAATATATTTGAATATATGTTTTGAAATTAAGCAATATGCTCAGTCAAATGTAAGCTCTCTGAAGGGCAGGGGCAATTTTGTCTTTGTATTTATATGGTTAGCTTCTGGCCCAATACCTAGCATTCAGGAAATGATGTCAAGTCAACTCAACAAGCATTTATTAAGCTCCTACTATGTGCCAGATACTGGAATAAGTGCTGAGGATGCAAAGAAAGACAAAAATCAGTCCCTGCTCTCAAAGAGCATACAGTCTAATAATGAAGATAATAGAAGTACAACTATACATAAACAAGATAGATAATAAATTAGAAACACTAAGTCAAGGGAAGCATTAAAGGAGACTGAGAAAGGCTTTTTGAAGAAGGTGAGGTTTTAGGTGAGATTTGAAAGGAAACAAGGAAGCTAGAATTTGGAATGAGGAGGAAAGCATTCCAGTCATGGGGGACAGCCAGTGAAAAGACACAGTCAGGAGACATAATTGTGTTCTTTGATCAACAGTACAGAGGTCAATGTCACTGTCTTTTAGATTACATGGAGAGGAGTGTAGTATAAGAAAACTGGTAAAGAAAGAGGGGACATGTTATGACAGGTTTTGAATGTCAGAGAATTTTATATTTGATCTTGGAAGCAATAGGGAACCACACGAATTTATTGAATAGGGGGATGGTATAGTCAGACCTGTGCCTTAAGATGATAATTTTGGCAACTGAATAGAAAATGGACTGAAGAGGGGAGAAATTTGAGGCAGGGAGAACAACCAGAAAATAATTGTAATGGTTCAGGTGTGAAATGGTAAGAACTGCAAAAGGCTGGTGGCTATGTGAGTGGAGGAAAAGATACATATATGAGAGATGAGAAAATCAAAATAATATTTGCCACAGAGTGTATATGTGTGGTGAGTGTGAATAAAGAGTTGAGGATCACACCTAGGTTTCAAACAAGGGTGACATGGAGGATTTTGGGACCCTTGACAATAATAGAGATTATTGTCTCTGTTACCCAGGAAGAGGGAATGGTTTGGGTGGAAAAACAACAATTTCCATTTTGGATCTATTGAGTTTAAGATATCTATGACACTTTAGCTCCAGATATCAGAAGGCAATTGCAGATGCCAGTTCAGGAGGCAGATTAGGGATAGATAAATAAGTCTGAGAATCACCCACATGGAGATGACATGATATGATATGATATGATAATACATGGAAGGTGATGAGATGAACAAGAAAGAGAATATAGAGAGAAAAGAGGACCCAGGATAGAGCCTTGAAGGCATCTTTAGTGAGCATAATCTGAATGAAGATCTAGCAAAGGAGACTGAGAAGAAACATTCAAACAGGTAGAAGGGAAACCAATAGAAAGTAGTCACGTAAAAACCTAAAGAGAAGAGGGTATCAAGATGATCAGTTATGTCAAAGGCTTCAGAAGGATAAATAAGAGGGGGATTGAGAAAAGGCCATTAGTCGGCAGTTAAGAGATCACTAGTAACCTTGGAGAGAATAGTTTCAGTTGAACAATGAGGTCAGAGGTCAGATTGCACAGGATTAAGAAGAGAGTGAGAGGAAAGGAAATGGAGGAACCAATTTTAGATAGCTTTCACAGGGAATTTAGGCACGAAAGGGGGGAGAGATATAGGAGGATAACTAGGAGGGATGGACAGATCAAATGAGGATTTTTGAGAATATGGGAAATATGAGAGTGCTTGTAGACAATAGGGAAACAGAACAGAAAAGGAAAGACTGAAGATAAGAGATAGAGAGTGAGGGTAATTCAGGAGATGATCTATTGGAGAAAACAAGATGGAATGGGATTACTTGGGCATGTAGAAGGGTTTGCCTTGGTAAAGACAAGGGCTACTTCTTCCTGTGAGATAGGGGTGAAGGAAGACATAGTGACAGTAGGCACTTACTAAATGTTTATTCAATGGGATTGAAGTGATGCTTTGAAAATTCCTACAATCCACACAGCATCCCTTTGAGCAGTCCAATGGTTAACGATAAGTTTAGTATTACTTTGCAAGAGAAGTAACCCAGATCACTGAGACATTTCTCATTTACATCTTTGGCTTCATGAATGACATATCACATTCATTTTCAAAACAGAATGTTGTGGTCCATTTTTTTCTATAACAGCCCCTGTTGCCCTTCCCAGTCTGGTCTGCCTTTCTTTCTTCTGGCACGAGTGATTCTTTCTTATCTTAAGTGTTGGCAAGGGAAATGACTCACAGATAATATGTAATAGAAGTGTTAAGCTGTCAGTTTCAACATCTAAGGAAATGAATAAAGCAAAACATTCAGTACTTGCCTTTGTCATTAGAACATTGCTACAAATTCATAGTTTGTGTAAAGTGTGAACTTTGGAAAGGGAAACTGTGATAAGGCAAGAGGAAGAAAAGCACAAAAACCTCAGATTATGTTGCCAATTGCAAAGCTGCTGGACCATGTAACCTTAACCATAGCATGACTGGTTCATTAAAATATTTTAAAACAGCATCCTGAACTGCAATGTAAAGTGTGTGTGTGTGTGTGTGTGTGTGTGTGCACATGCACACGCGCATGTGTGTGCATGCTTGTATGGGGAGAAGGCAGAGTCAGAAAAGGAGGTAAGGAAAGAGAAAACTGCTGTACAAAAATTTGCCACGAAAAACACTGGTCTTCAGAAAATTAGACAATTTAAGCAACATAAAGAAAGCAAAGATAGATTAAGACGACCACCCTTCTATTTTCTTGAAGCTGTGCAACTGTGATATTATTCAAATGTAAAACAAAAACAGTTATCTGAATGTTCACTTAAACACAAATTAAGCATATGTTAAGCTTGGTATCGTGAATAGACTGCTAGATTTGAAGCAAGGAGATAAGGGTTTAAATCCTGGTGCTTGCTCTTAACTAGTTGTGTGACCATGAACAAATCACACATCTCTGAGACAATTTCTTCATGTTTAAAATGGGCATAATAAGTGCTGTATTCTCTGACTCACAGTTATCGTGACACAGATTAGATTCTCTCTCTCTGTCTGTCTCTGTCTCTGTCTCTCTCTCTTTCTCTCTCTCTCTCTCCCCTCCCTTCCTCTCCCCTTCCCTTCCTTTCTTTTCCATTCCCTCCCCTTCCCTTCTCTCTCCCTCTCCCTCACTTTCTCTCTCTCTCTCCTTCTCTGCATGCATATAGGTACACATATCTATATGTATACATATATGCACATACATATACACACATATACATAGATACATAGATATGGTGATTTTGCAGAGTTTAAAACACTTTATAAATGTCATCTCCCAAGGCTTAAGTCACTTAAAGGCATACACCTGAGGAAGATGGCACCTTGGGCAAAAATAGGATGCTTGAAATGTCTTCAGGATGGACTAGAAGTTTTCAGAAATGTGATAAAACAATATGCCATATATTCATTTATTTAATAGGAGCCAATCTGGTCCTTTCTTTTTCAACCCTTCCTTGCTACAGATTTCCTGAACTTTCTCTAACTCTTGATGGCCATTGGAAACTTTCTTCCAATACCCTAAATCTCCTCCCTTCTTCAGTTAGCATCAATGGATTCATAGCAGACTTTAGTAGGTATCCAATGGACTTTCTGCCGTATTGTAAAGTTCTATAATAATATCACTGTGAAAAATGCAGAAATTCAAATTCCATACAATAAGCATCTGTTTTTTCAAGAACTATTTTCTTCCCATTGTTCAGGGGAATGAAAGGAATCAATAGCCAACCATTTATTAAGCACCTCCCACATGCCAGGCACTGTGTTAGGTATTAGCTATGATTCCTATGCTACATACCTACAATATTATAATACTCTTCTGTACATCTAACCAAGGATTACTCAAAATTGTATAACAAACTTTTTTGTTATAATGTAGAACTACTATATTAGACAAAACTTGGCAAAATTGTAAACAGGTAAGCATAGTTTTCAAATCCAAGTGTTAAGTCACCATGACATATATTTCCAGTGATAATCCTTGCCTCAAATTTCTTTAAAGGAATTTTTACTACATTACCTTTAGTATGGCTAAGTCTGTTAGGATTTGTGTCATGAGGTCAAAAAGAATCACCAGGAATATTTACCTAAGTCATGTGCCTGCCAAGGACTTTCCAGTGGAATGTTTTTTCTATGGATTTCTTGAATGAACACTTGAGCAGAATTCTTGTCTAAGAATGAATTTGTATTTCCATCCTTCCCCCCCCAAAAAAGTTATTTATTGCCATTGTGTGGGTTCTGTTTAATGCTGTACACACACACACACACACACACACACACACACACACACACACGTAGTAGAATTTTAATACCAAATTAGTAAGGTAGCTGACTCAGTAAAATACTTGTGGTCAAATTTACTGTGTAAGCAACTCTGCTCATACTCCTAAATCTTCTGACTGCCACCAGGCTAAGCTTTCAGAATTATCATTAAAAAAACAAATAGAAAGTGAAAAAAGATTTTTGGAGGTATGAAAACATTTTCAATGTGAGACTTCCATTCTATCATAGTGAAAGCATTACAGTCATTCTTAAAATTAGAATCCTTGATTTCTTTTTTTAATTAATTAATTTATTTTTAGTTTTCAACATTCGCTTCCAGAAGATTTTGAGTTACAAATTTTCTCCCCACCTCATCTCTCCCCCCATGCCTTCTGAATACCCCTTCTCCTAATCTGCCCTCCATTCTATCTCTCCCTGCCTTCTCTTATCCCTTTCCCCTTTAATTTTCCTGTAGGGCAGGATAGATTTCTATACCCCATTTCCTGTATATCTTGTTTCCCAGTTGCATTTGAAAACAATTTTTTTAACTTTTGTTTTTAAAACTCGGGGTTCCAAATTTTCTCCCTTCCCCCTCCCCACCCACCCTCATTGAGAAGGCAAGCAACTCAATACAAGTTATACATGTGTAGTCATGCAAAACATTTCCATAGTGGTCATGTTGTGAAAAACTAAGTATATTTCCCTTAATCCTATCCTGCTCCCCCATTTATTCTATTCTCTCTTTTGACCCTGTCCCTCCTTAGAAGTGTTTGCTTCTGATTATCCCCTCCCCCAATCTGCCCTCCCCTCTGTCATCCTTCTGCTCTCTTGTTCCCTTCTCCCCTTCTCCCCTTCTCCCCTATTTTTCTGTACGGTAAGATAGATTTCCATACCCAATTGAGTGTGTATGTTATTCTCTCCTTAAGCCAAATCCCCTGAGAATAAGATTCACTCATTCCCTCTCACCTTCCCCTCTTTCCCCTCCACTGTAATAGCCTTTTCCTGTCTGTTTTATGTGAGATGATTTATCCCATTTTACCTATCCCTTTCTCATTGTCCCAATATAATCCTCTCTCACCCCTTAATTTTATTCTCCAGATATCACCCCTTCATCTTCAATTCACCTTGTGCCCTCTATCTATCTATTTACATACATATATTTTTTCCCTCCAACTTCTCTAATACTGACAAAGGACTCATGAGTTACACAAATCATCTTTCTATTCAGAATGTAAACAGTTCAACCTTAATAAGTCTCTTATGATTTTCTCTTTCTTGTTTACCTCTTCATGTTTCACTTGAGTCTTGTATCTGAAAGTCAAATTTTCTATTCAGCTCTGGTCTTTTCAGCAAGAATACTTGAAAGTCCTCTCTTTCACTGAATGTCCATTTTTCCCCCTGAAGGATTATACTAAATTTTGCTGGGTAGGTGATTCTTAGTTGTAGTCCTAACTCCTTTGCCCTCTGGAATATCATATTCCAAGCCCTCTGGTCCCTTAATATAGAAGCTGCCAAATCTTGTGTTATCCTGATTGTGTTTCCACAATACTTGAATTGTTTCTTTCTGGCTGTTTGCAATATTTTCTCCTTGACCTGGGAACTCTGGAATTTGGCTACAATATTCCTAGGAGTTTTTCTTTGGGGATCTCTTTCAGGAAGTGATCAGTGGATTCTTTCCATTTCTATTTTGCCCTCTGGTTCTAAACTATCAGGGCAGTTTTCCTTGATAATTTTTTGAAAGATGATGTCTAGGCTCTTTTTTTGATCATGGCTTTCAGATAATTCAATAATTTTTAAATTATCTCTCCTGGATCTATTTTCTGGGTAAGTTGTTTTTCTAATGAGATATTTCACATTGTTTTCTATTTTTTCATTCTTTTGAATTTGTTTTACAGTGTCTTGATTTCTCATAAAGTCACTAGCTTTCAATTGCTCCATTCTAATTTTTAAGAAAGTATTTTCTTCAGTAAGCTTTTGGATTTCCTTTTCCATTTGGGCAGTTCTGCTTTTTAGGGCATTCTTCTCCTCATTGGCTTTTTGGACCTCTTTTGCCATTTGGGTTAGGCTATTTTTTTAAGGTGTTATTTTCTTCAGTATTTTTTGGGTCTCCTTTAGCAAGCTGTTGACTTGTTTTTTATGATTTTCTTGCATCGGTCTCATGTCTCTTCCCAGTTTTTCCTCTACTTCTCTTACTTGCTTCTTAAAATCCTTTTTGAGCCCTTTCATGACCTAGTACCAATTCATATTTTCTTGGAGGCTTTGGATGTAGGAGCTTTGACTTTGTTGTCTTCTTCTGGTTGTATATTTTGATCTTTTGTCACCAAAGAAAGATTCTATGGTCTGACTCTTTTTTGTGCTGCTTGCTCATGATCCTAGCCAATTACTTGAGTTATAAATTCTTTGTTAAGGTAGGGGTCTGCTTCCAGTGTGGAGAATGTACTGTCCCAAGCTTTGGGGGGTTTTGTGCAGCTGTTTTCAGAGATACTTTTAGGGACCCATAAATTTTCAGTTCTTCCAAGGTGCTATGATCAAGAGTGAGGTGTTTACTCCTTTCCTGGCCTGTGCTCTGGTCTGTGAGTGACCACAAGCAGTCTCTTCTGTCTTAGAACTGTGAGGAGGATTTCCTCTCCACCACCACTATGAGCTCCACCACACCAGTGCTCCTCCTTGCCCCAGGACCACCACCCAAAACTGTGACCCAGATCTAAGCACAGGCAAAGCAAGAGAATACTGCACCAGCAAAGAGATCCTTGCAATCCCCCTCTGATCAGCCCATCGATTCCCCATCAGTCTGTGAGTTGGAAGTAGCTGCTACCCAGGGCCATGCTCGGGGACTGGGGTGGGACCACACTTCTCTCTCATCACAGACACAGACTTTTCCTACTGATCTTCTAAGTTGTCTTAGGTGTTCATGGGTTGAGAATTCTGGAAACCACCACAGCTGCCTGTGATTCAGTCCTCTGAGGTCTGCTCCAGGTTTGCTGAGGCCTGTTTTGCCTGCACACACACACTGAACTGCATTCCTCTCCCAGCCCAGCCTGATAGACCTTTCCAATCAACCATCCATCTTGTCTTGGGCTGGAAATTTGTTTCACCCTGTCTTTTTGTGGGTTCTGCTGCTTTAGAATTTGTTTACAGTCATTTTTCCTGGTATTTGGAGAGGTTTGGAGGAAAGCTCAAGCAAGTCACTGTTTTTACTCCACCATCTTGGCTCTGCCCCCCAGAATCCTTGATTTCTTACCAAGTTTCCAAAATGTCTCCCACTCAGATTTTCTAGCATTCTTGGGGGAAGGGGTGTCAGGAAGTGGGGAAGGAGTTTTGAGAGATCACTTTGCTCATCCCCATACAGAATAATATCTAAAGTGAGGAAGCATCAATTTTCATGTCTTTCTCCAGCTATTTTTCTATCTAGTATTTTAGTTAATTTTTTCACTAGTAAACTTACTTATTAGCAAAAGTAAAAGTAAAATCCTCCTCTTTCATTATTTTGTCATCTCATGTATTTCTTTGTTTTTATTTTTATTCTGAACTTAATAAACAAAAGAACCATTTCCATAGCAAAGTGGAAAAGAAAAAAAGAAGGTAGTACCTGAAGCTGCAGATCTATTATGTATAACTTATTATTCCTTTTAAATATGCACCAAAGTTATTGTGTAACTTTCTTTTCATTTCCCTCCTTCCCCCCACCCTCACCCTAGAGATGACTACCATTAGACACACACACACACACACACACACACACACACATATATATAGAGATGTATATGTAATATGCATGTATGTGTGTATGTATGTTTATACCTGTATGTGTGTACATATTATATATATATATACATATGTCATTTCTTTCTTTGGATGCAAACAGCATCTTCCTTCATTGGACCTTTGCAGTTAATTTGGGTATTTCTAATAGTAAGAATGGCTCGGTCACTCAAAGTTGTTCTTAAAATAATATTGCTATTACTGTATACAATGTTCTCTTGGTTCTGCTCATTTTGCACTTTGTTATTTTGTGCAAGTCTTTTCATGTTTTTCTAAAATCACCGAGCTCATCATTTCTTATAGCAGAGTAATATTCCATCACAAACATATACCACAATTTGTCTAGCCATTTCCCAATTGACAGGCATCCCTTTCTTCTCCTCTTTTAATTAAAGGCATCTTTCACCCAAACTCCTCTGGCTAATAGAAGAAATAGACAGTAGATAGTCATCATTCATACTCTTCATAATAGAGATATTAATAGAAGTCACTAGGTGATAAAATGTATTGAGTGCTCGGCATAAAATCAGGAAGATCTGAATTCAGATTCTTCTTCAGACACTTACTAGCTATGTGATCCTGAACAATTCATTTAACCTCTGCCTGCTTCAGTTTGCTCAGTTGTAAAATGGGAATAATAATAGCATCTGCCTTCCAGGGATGTTTTGAAGATCAAATAAGATAATAATTATAAAGAATTTAGCACAGTGTCTGGCACACAGTAAGCTCTATATAAATGTCATTGTCATCGTTATTATTATTATTAGTATAGCATTGTCCAAGAAATTTCTTTCTCTTGTTTACCTCTCCTATGTTTTTTATCATGATCATATTTGTGTTACATAAGGAATTTGGTAGGATACTGATTTTATTTGCAAACAATTTATGTGATATTGGAAGTCATTGTTCTTTAATCATTTGCTAAAATTAATTTCTAAATCAATCTAGACTTGTGGATTTTTTCTCCCCTTTGGGAATTAATTTATGAATTGTTCATTTTTTCTGACATTGGTTTATTTAAATTGTCTATTTCTTCTTGGGTTAATCTAGACTATTGTTTTCATAAGTCTACATTCATTTTGTTTAAGTTGTCTATTGGCATACAATTGGGCAAGATAGTTTCTAACAATTTTCTTGCATCTTTATTTATTTTGAATTCTGTTTAATTATTGATTTTGGTAATTCATCATCCTCTCTTCAAAAAAATAGCAAACATTGTATCTGCCATATTAATTAAAATACTCATCTCCTAGGTTTATTTACATTTTAATGATTTTTGTTGTTGTTTTCACTTTTGTTCATCTCTTTTTAAGTTTCAGAATTTCTATTCTTGTGTATGTTTGGGCTTTTCATTTCTCACTTTCCTAGCTTTTTAAAAATTTCATTCCCAGTTCATGTATCTCCTTCCTGAACTTCCTTCTATTCTCTTTTGCTTATTTAAAAAAAAATGAAAATGTTTCATTGATGGTCTTTTCCTTTCTTTCTTTTTATATTTTTACATTCTTTTGTTTTCATCACTATCCCTCTCCCTACTCTCCTTTTACAGCTCCCCCTCCTAAAAAAAGCCATCCTTTGTAACAAAATAATTTAGTTAAGAAAAACATTCACACATTATGTCTGAAAATGTTTGTCATTTCTGCACATGCATTCCACCACCTCTCTGCCAAAAGCCAGGAAGCATCCTTCCCATATGATTATTTTCCTCTTTTCCCCAACTCTTTATTTTAACCTTGGAAATGTAGATGGAGAAACAATCATTTGATTTTGCTGTAACTTTTCTTTTTTGTCATTGAGTTCTGTTTGCTCCATTCTTTTTTTTTTAATGGAATATACTACTTGGGTTAGGTTCTCTAACTCCCAAATCTAAGTTATTTACTCTTTTAAAACATTTTTTTCTTCCTAAATTCTCATTTCATCCATTATTAGATTGTCTCTCTCTTGACTAATTTCTTCCAGTCCCTTGTGTAGTCCTCTTTTCTGTGCTTCTTATTCATAGTATTGGACATTTTCCTCTGTTTACTAATTTATTCATCTTCAGTTCTTGAATTCAGATTTGTGATTTAAGCCAGTCCCCTCTAGTACTCTTGAATGGGTTGGGTAGGCCTCATTTGAGCCTTTCCCCTCAGGGGTTGGCTGCTGCTATGCCCAATTTGAATGGAGTGGCTGATATCAGCCCACCCTCTGCCTCAATACCTGTCTTTTGCCACAGGCTGCTGATAGTACACTGAAAGTTACAGCCTTGGCTGGTCTCTCTGTCTCCTCCTTGTGTATTCCCCAATTAGAAGTTGCTTCCAACCCCAATTGATAAATGGTCAAAGAATATGAACAGGCAGTTCTCAGATGAAGAAATTAAAGCCATCTATAGTCATATGAAAAAATGCTCTAAATCACTATTGATTAGAGAAATGCAAATCTAAACAACTCTGAGGTACCACATCACACCTATCAGATTGGCCAACACAACAAAACAGGAAAATGATAAATGTTGGAGAAGATGTGGGAAAATTGGAACACTAATGCATTGTTGGTGGAGATGTTAAATGATCCAACCATTTTGGAGAGCAATTTGGAACTATGTCCAAAGGGCTATAAAAATGTGCATACCCCTTGACCTAGCAATAGCTCTTCTAGGGCTATATCCCAAAGAGATCATGCAAATAGGAAAAGGATACACATGTACAAAAATTTTCATATCAGTTCTTTTTGTGGTTGCAAAGAATTGAAAATTGAGAGGATGCCTATCAATTGGGGAATGGCTGAGCAAGTTGTGGTATATGAATGTAATGGAATACTGTTGTGCTATAAGAAATGATGAGCAGGCTGATTTCAGAAAAACTTGGAAAGATTTGCATGGTCTGATGCTGAGTGAAGTGAGCAGAACCAAGAGAATGATGTACATAATAACAGCCACATTATGTGATGACTAATGTTGATAAACTTAACCTTTCCTAGCAATACAAGAGTCTAAGACATCTCCAAAGGCCTAGTGATGGAAAATTTTATCCACATCCAAAGAAAGAACGTTGAATTGCTATTTTTTTCTCTTCTGTTGAGTTTTGTTTCCTCTTTCTGATGGTTCCTCCTACTGGTTCTAATTTTTACTTACAACATCACAAATGTGAAAATATGTTTAATAAGAATGTATATGTATAGCCTATATCAGATTGTGCACCTTCTTGGGGAGGAAGGTGGGGAGGAAGGGGGAGAAAATTTTTGAACTCAAAAACTTACGGAAATGATTGTTGATAAATCAAAATAAATTAATAAAAAATAAAAAAAAGAAGTTGCTTCCATTACCTGCTGTAGACTTACAAGGTATCAGTGGGGGATTGGAGGTCACAATTGCCTTAGGCCTCCATCAGTGCTGAGTTGGTCATGTATTCTGCTGTAGATTCCCAGTGCTCTTATGAGTTCACAGAGAGGTTCTGTCTACCTATTCAATGACTTATATATAGGGTCACTTTTTTCCCCCTAACATACCAGTGTCTGGGATCTGACTTAAAGTCTACAATTACTGTTTATGGGAGCTAAAACTGGTTTCCCAGGTGCACCTTTTATCTTTCACCTCCACTGACTTCTGCCTCATTTCTTGGGTTTTATGTTGTTTACCATAGCACAACCTTTCTCCCCACCTCCACTGATTTCTGCTTCATTTGCCAGGTCCTAAAGGGGCTTTTCTGCTCTAACCTCTCTACTAGTAGCTGTCAACTGAGGAGCAACTCAGTCTGCTGTTGAAGATTTTAAGGAGAGGCATGCACTTGCTTCTCTCTGATTTTCTTTATCATTATTCTTTCTGGTATTCTTTTCATGTGTTTGTTGGGTTTATGTAGAGGAATTCTTCTCTATCTTGACCTTTTTGTTATTGTCTTAATCAGAACTCACCAGGTTAATTGATTTTGATTGCAGATGCTTCACATGTTCTAATTTTTTTTCAGTCTTTTGACTTAGTTATAATACATTTTTATTATCTCGCATAATCATTGTGCTTTGTTTGTTTCATGCTATTTTTTTTCAAGGTGTCCACTACCTGAGTAAATTTTTCTACTTTCTGTTCTGAGGTAATCTCATTCTAGTATTTTTTCTTAAGAACTCTCAATTTTGTGTTTTATCTCTTGTTTTATTTCTTCCAACCACTCTTGAAGGACTTCTGGGTAAACCAGTTTTTTTCTTAGTCTTTACCTACACCTTATTGTGAAGTTATGGGCTTCTCTTAACCCATAGTATTTCATTACTGTATTTGGAGTTTTCTTCTGTATTCATATTTCTTGGGACTATGCTGAGGCACACTAATCACCCCATGCCCACCTTCTTCTCTTTCTTCTTGTGTGCTGCCTTATGGCATCTGGTTTTGTTTACTGATATACATCTGATAGAAATCACTATGATGGGGCAGCTAGGTGGTACAGTGGATAGAGCAGCAGCCCTGGATTCAGGAGGACCTGAGTTCAAATCTGGCCTTATACACATAACACTTACTAGCTGTGTGATCCTGGGCAAGTCACTTAACCTCATTGCCTAGCCAAAAAAAAATCACTATGATGTTAGGCCTCTTCAGGCCAAAGGGCCTTTGAGGTGCATGCTGCAAAGGTGTCTCTGCCTTACATCCTTCTCCTTAAGTAGCCATTTACTGAGATTTGACTTTTAACCAGCTGCAGCTCTAACAGGCTGTGATCACAATCTTGCTAGCTTAAGTCTCTGTTTACTGAAGTTCATGCCAAATTCAGGCCTCTTTACTTGAGGAGAATACCTGAAAGTTTCTGGCTGTCTTTTTCTGCTGTCCTGGACTAGATGGATGACCTTACTAGACTTCCTATTTTGTTTTATTAAATCTTTACTTCTTCTGGAACTCCTTTTTACTTTCAATGAGGTGTTCTCTAAGGGAAATGGGCTTGATTAGAACCATACATAATGTTGTCTTTATTAGAAATCCTGTGGCTTGAATTTTCACTCAATACCAACATCAATACCAAGTGTTTCCACTTTTCATTGTAAAATGCTATGTGTATAAGTGATTCATATCAAAGTCCTTACTCATTTTTATAGTTACAAATATTAAACACATTATTAAATACATAAAGCATATCAGGTCAGTTTTCTCGAGAATGTTACTTAATTATTTAATGTAGCACAAATAGTTTAAAAACCAACATGTATCTTCAAGATATGCTTCTGGTTTACTCAATAAAAATGCTCTTCAGTAAGTTTAAGGAATCATTAATAATTACCATCATATATTAATGATAATTCACCATCAATGGGCCAGTCATCTCTCTTTCTCTCTCTCTCCAAGTGGATTTTAGTTTAGGTATTTAATACCAGAAGATTTGCAAGAAGCAATAATACATACTTCAACAACCTCATGATATCTTTTGATGTCTCCCTTAGTGTTAACAAATACATGGTACACATCCGAAGGTGGATGTCAAATTCTCTATTTTGAAACTAATTATACTTGGCTTCTTGTGATCCAAGACCCAGAATATGGAAACAAAATTATGCATAATTTAAGTACGTTGATTGCAGACACACAAACACTTTTCTAAAGTTTTGCCTAAGGCATAAAAAATGCTCAAATTTTATAGAAATCTTTCAAATGCAGACTGCTTAGCTCCATTCCAAGTAAACTTAAATATCCTTAGGCAATCCATATTTGGTAAGTATCACTGACATCTTCATAGCATCATCTACATAAAAGTATAAGTTATGAAGCAAGTTAATGGGAACAATCAGCCTTTAGAACTCTGAAAGTTCAAAGAGTGAGAGCAAATTAAATTCTGTAAATCTTCAAAATAGATTTCAACTCTATTTCTTGGTACCTACTATAATCCCATAAAGTGGAACAACCCAGGCTTATTTTTTCTTCATATTAGAATCATGGAAAAGAGGAAAGTTTTCTCTCAGTCACATGGTGGGTCTGTGGAAGAAAGAGGGATTACCAGCCTTCCTGTATGTGTGCTACAACTCTGTGTGTGTGTGTGTGTGTGTGTGTGTGTGTGTGTGTAAAACTTCTGAAGTTCTGCCTATCTAGGGCAACCTGACCTTTAGATCAAAGAATCAGGATGAATGTAAAAAGCCAAAAAAGATGCCACATATATTAGTTATTATTTTCCAACACAAACATTCCTATAAATTGGAGCAACATGTTTGCACGAATTAACACAGAAAATAAAATTTCCGCTTTTAGCTGGCTTCAGGAACTCTCTAACCAATTTTCTGAATTTATTTTATATAATATATTACTCTACATCATGATATAGGATGGCACAGGATTCTTGATAAAAAATATATATACACATATACATACCTTTATACATACATATATGCATGCATATATACACATATATGTATATACACATATACATATATGTATGCATATACATATGTGTATGTATATATGTATATGTTGTGTATATATATGGACACTCACATATACTAGGTCTTTGCAAGCTGTACAGCTTTGTAGTACAGGTGAGGTGATGGACTGCAGGTCTGTTGGAAATCTAGCTAGACTAAGTTTGTAGAAGCTTATCACCAGAGGTTTGATTATCATTTGATGATTTTTTTTTTGGTCAGAGCAATTCATGATATAGAATATAAATTCATGAAAGGCAATGCTGGATTAGAATATAAGCTCATCTTTAAACTCTTACAAAGAAGGATGATGGATGATTATTTGCTTTATCATCTCATAAAGCAGAGAGAGCCAGTTTAAAGACAATCTGGCAAAATATTGAAGTAAATAGTTATTCAAAGGGCATTCAAGGGTGAATATGGAAGGAGAACTACAAACAGAAAAAAAAGGAAACTATTTGCTCCAAAGAAGAATAGTAGCAAACCAGGTCGTCAAGGAATTAGATGACAGGAAGAGATGATGGTCTGGTTATGTAGCAAAAATGGAAGATCATAGGTGGATAGCCAGAGTGCTTCATTATCACTCTTTTGATTTTGGAAGAAAACAAGGATGGACCCCCGTTGAGAGGGTAACTCTCCATGGAAAGCTCTTGGGAGCTACACAGGATAAACAAGGATGAATCAGTTGTGATCTGCATTGCTGGACAGAATTTCTAGCTCAATAAGATCACAAATCCATTTGAAATCAACTTAAGAAAATAAATACTGGCAAAACCTTAACTAGCAATTGTAATACTATGTTAAGGAAGATAAAGTGAACCCTAAAATAAACCTTAAGATGAATTTGTATATGAAAGGGAGGTCAGAATATGGGATTCATAATTACTGATAATTTCTAATTTTAATTAATTGTTATTATTAAGTGCTAAGTTCAGTTGTTTCTATTCTACTGATATAATGTAAGTACTTCCAGAGATCAGTGTCCTGAAGTAAAGCTATATTTGCCCAATTCTAGTTATAGCTTTGCTTCCACATAATGGAAGAAGTATCCAAATTGATAAAAGTTTGTATCCTTGAACCTTACTCACAGAATACCAAAGCTGGAAAGGATGGCACAAACACAGACAGCTCATCGAGATAGTTAGAGATGGGGAAATTTAGGTTTAGAGAAGAAGCAACATAGTATAGTAGATAGAGTATTGAACAAGAAATAAGCAACACTTGAGTATGAATCATGGCTTTGACAATTTCTAGCTGTGAGACTCCATGAGTCTGTTATAATGGGAGTTCTTTTCATGTATGGGTTGGGCTAGATGACCACTGAAGTAGCTTTCTACTCTCAAATTCTGTGATTTACCCCCTATGTAATATCGGGCAGTTAGGTGGCACAGTGGCTAGAGCACGGAGCTTAGAATCAGGAAGACTCATATTAATGAGTTCAAATCTGGCCTCAGACACTTGTTAGCTGTGTGACCCTGGACAAGTCATTTAACCCTGTTTGCCTCAGTTCTTAATCTATAAAATGAGCTGGTGAAGGAAATGATAAACCACTCTAGTATCTCTACCAAAAACAAAAACAAAATAGGGTCATGAAGAGTTGACATGACTGAAACAACTGAACAATGAAAATATAAATATCATTTATATTTAAGTGATTTTCTTAGGGTGGGAAGTAGCATAACTGGGACTTAAATCCTTGTCTTCTGATTTCAAGTCTAACGTTCTTTCTGTGTCACACAAATGGGTTGGAAAATGGAAGTATGATTTCTATAGAAGGACAAGACAGTTGCTGCCATATAAGGTAATTTATAAAGCTAAGCAGTCTACATAAACTAAAAAGACGGCACAAACACTAAACACAGGATGATTCTTTTGACAATACTGCTCCAGTGTATTTTTATTTTTAGGATAAAGGCACACTGGAGGGAACCCTTTAAATGAGAAGATGCAGCAAATTCTTCGGTCAAGAAGTACCTATGATTTTCTGATTGTATCCATTTTTCCCTTCATGCTGGAACCTTGACATAGCTCTCGCTGCACCTCTGAATGGGCTGTGTTAGAGACTTCTTGGGATAAAGGTATAAGATCCAAGGCTGGAAGGAACCTTAGTGATAATCTCTTCCATCTGTCTCATTTTATGTGATGCTATATAAAGGAAAGGAAGGAAAGGAGTTGGACTATATACGTTGACTAGCAGAAGGTACTTAACTTATTAGATACTACTGAAGAAGTCACAAAGTTTATTTGGACAAAAGGAATTATATAGTATATGATATTCAAGTATTCAGGTCATTCCTATCAGAACACACTAGACCCTTCTGTACTTTTCTCACTATGCCCATCTTTCCTCTGCTCTTCCCCTCAGAATACCTGAGTATAATTGCTTCCACTAGTGAGTCAGCCTTTGACTGTGGCTGTTGTACCCTTTCCCAGCTCCAATTTCAGATTTCTTGCAGAATTCCCAGAGGCATTGAATTAGATCTTGACTATTGCCTGCCTCACTGCCAGAGCATAAAATATTAATTCAAGCAAAACCTATTGGATTTTATAAGTGGAAAAATTAGCCAATAGCTGAATAAATCTCCCTGAGGTTTACTAGTCTGTTTAGAATGTTTATGTCTTCTAAATATCTAAAGAAAATAGCAGAATTCTTCTAGTGAAGGAAGAGGACTTTGGCATCTGAAAACCTTATTCAAATTGTTTTAGAAAAATGAAGTGTTTATGAAAGCTAAAAGCTAACCATTTGCTTTTTTTAGCTATAGTTTTTCTTTGAGGCAGTAATATTGATAAATTCACTTACATAAGCAACTGCTTCCCATATGTGAAAAACGTTTCGCTTATTCCCAGTGATGTCATTGATGTGGAATTAAAACAGCTATGAGTTTTAATGATAGATGTTTTCCTGAAACTTTGAGCAATGTGGCCTACAAAGAGTGGTATAATTCTACAAAGAACCACTTGAAAACCTCAGCCTTACATCTCTAGGTCTAGAATAGGGATTAGACGGAACTCCTTGGTGAAGAAACTCTCTTCTCCCAAGGCAGATAGGCTCTTATTATGCATTTTGCAATGTTAGAGAACAGGCTAGGGCACTGAGAAGTAGTGATCTGCCACTTGTGTGTGGCTGTGTGATCACACAACAAATATGTCAGAAATGGATCTTGAACCAAGTGTTTCTTCTTCCTTGGCCAATTTTCTATCTAGTACACCACACTATCTCTTGTCATTCTAGTATAATGCTAAAGACATGAGCCAGAAAACTTAGTGCTTCTTGAATTTCATAATATTTGAAACAAACTCCTCAAATTATTTGGATTTGCTTAATATCAGAGAATAAAAGATGACTTTTTTGAGATGTGTACAGAATTGTGATTTCTTTGGTGTAGCACCATCTCAACGAGGAAACTCCCCGTACCAATGCAGATCAATAACCATTTTGCAACTTACAGTCCTAGTGTACCATAAGGCAACTTACAGACTTATCTAGGGGCATTGAGAAGTTAAATGACTTGCCCAAGGTCACACTACTTCTACTAGTCTGTACATAAGGTATGATTAGAACCCAGGTCTTCCTTACTCTGTGGTCAGCTCTACATCACTGGCTTATGTTGCCTCTCCAAAGAACTGCATATGCTTCATTTAAATGACAAAAGGCTTCAAATATTAAAATAAGAGAATGATCAAAACCAGAAAATGTTAATTTATTTTTCAGAATAAAAACACAGACATACTGCGCTTTGAGATTTTAACTCTTTGAACATAAATAGTCTGAGTCAAAGCCATGGCTCAGATAAGTTTTTACTTTCAGGTCACTCGTGGGTTTGAGTAAGTCAGATTCTTATCGTTTTCAACACTAGACTCAGACTGGGTCATTCAGTTGAGAGCTATGTGCTGAGGAGACTTTCTCTGCAAGGGACCTATTCCATGGTGACTCTCTATAAAGAGATGCTCTTCAGAGTCAAATTCCATTTATGTGAAGTTCACCATTCTTCCCCGTGGGTTCCTTAAGTCTCAGCACTGATTTTGTATAGTACTGCTCTGCTTCCGCTACCAGAGCCAGACAGGCTACATATCCTTAAGGGGTCCAAGTACCCTGAATAGTTTGTGAATTTTTTTCCCTAATAACATTGGCTTGAGCCTCCATTAACTGTGTTCCCCCTATTATTAGATGGTCAGAGACTAACACCCTAGTTCTTTTTAACCACCTAACATCCCTCCTATGGTCTTTGGGAGAGTAGGCTCAAAACACAACTCAGTTACTAGATAGCATTGGTACTACCCAGTTCATATCCAGATGTGACACAATTTCTGGATGAGTCCTTTTGCTTGACTATGATCCCAAAGGTGATTCTCAAGGATTATTTCTGGCTCCTTGAGGCTGGGCTGGCTTCAAAACCCCATATGTATTATGACTTTCAGATTCCACTTCATTCTCTGAATCTAAAATGGAAAAGAACAAACAAAAAGTCCAAAGACCATTTTTTTCAAGGATAATATGAGCTCAGAGGGGAAAACAAGGAACACCTTTCTTATTGACTATATGGTCTCTCCATGTATTCTCTAAGAGAAAGAATCACTGAACTGTCCCAGATGTGAATGGAGCAAAGAGGAGGCTAAAGCTTCCTCACACCTTTTTGAAGATGGCAAGAGTTGGGGCAATCAGAAAATTCTCAACCACATAATTAGTCAAAATTAACCAGTACATATCCACACATGCTCATCTCTCCAAGGCATTTCCTTTGCATGTCATGATGAGATTGCTTTAATCAATCTGCTACAGACAAGGAAGTACTGCAGATCAGAAGGATTAACTAACTAGCTAATGCCACAAAGAGAGTAAGAAGAGTTTTTAAGTGATTCTCTCTATGGCTTCAAAGAATTTATATGAATTAGTTCCTGTCTGTCCAGGAGAATGGGAGAACCATAAGACTAGGGACACAAGAATATTGTTTCTATTTTTCAAAATGAGGGAGATGGTGAAGTCTTCAAACATCAATTCCTGGCAAAATTCTAAAATTCATTATTCAGTGGATGGTTTGTAAGCATTTAGAAGGTATGGTGGTCACAATGAGCCAGAATGCAGTCACCAGCAACAAGTAAAGGAGAAGTAACATAGAGTTACTAGAGCAGAGGAATGCTATAAGCAGAGTATGTCTAGACATTGAGCAAGACATTTGGCAAAACATCACATAATATCCTCATGAAAAACATGGAAAAATCAATATTGCTAGATCCGAGTCAAGTGAATTTGAATGGATTGAATGACCATACCTGATTTTAATCTTGCCTTTCTATGGGCAGAATTCTGGGAATTGGGGATTGGCTATGTTCCCAAGGCTATAAGGCTACCTACCTAATTTCCAATGATTTCCTGGATATTTTCACGTACCTGCTTAGGGGTGTCAGGAAGTAGTCTTTGTTCTCGGGTTTGTTGGAAACTGACTTGGTAAAGGAAAGAGTATTTTAATGGAATAAATTTAAAAATGTTTAAGAAGAAATGTCACCAAAGAGTTAACAAGCCTCTGTTCTCCTAATCTATTCCATGAGTAAAGCTTTAAGAGAAAAGGTATGGGGTAGGGTGAACTCTTATTGTAGCTGTTACCAGTGTAATATAGCAAGAACACAAGCAGATAGCTTTATTTCTTTAAGCCTCAAATACTAATCCATAAAATTGGATTATAATAATGGTACTACCTACTGTACTGGCTGATTTGGGAAGAAAACATGTTAAAGTTTTATATCAATGTGAGTGGTGATGACAATAAGGTAGAGAGGAACTGTGATTCAGAGAAGAGATGTACTTGGTGACTTTTAACATTCCTTCTATCTCCAAGAATCTATTATTCTAGAGTTGGGTGGATTATCTGAGTTATGGGTGAGAGGGTGGTTTGAATCCAATCTGATCAGTTTAGAAAGAGAGCCATCAGTAACTTCCTGGAAAGGGGAACTGGATGATGAAAAGGGTGTTTTGGAAAGATTAGTCTGGTTGTGATAGACAGCAAAATATGAGAAGGGGAAGATTAGAATCATAGAAGTTAGATAAGGGACTGTTGAACAAGGTGGTGAAGGTCCTGGCTGGGTGAATGATGAGACTAGACCTGAGAGATATTTCAAAGAGGGAGAAGTAAGGATTTTGAGATAGAAAATAAAGGAGAGGAAAGGAATAAGCCAGAAGAAACCATAGTAATTTATGCTTTCCACATAGGTCACTTCTTTAACACATGGTAGTATGGTGTAGATAAAGCACTTGGTATGGTATCAGAGGCCTTGGGGTTGCTTTTTGGTTCTGTTATTTACTATCTGTGAGAACTTGTACCAGCCATGCCCAAAGGGTTATAAAATTGTGCATAACCTTTGACTCAGAAATAGCGCTACTAAGTTTGCATCCCAAAGTGATCAAAGCAAAGGGAAAAGGACCTAATTGTATGAAAATATTTATAGCAGCTCCTTTTTGTGGTGGTAATAAATTGGAAATCAAGGGGATGCCCATCAATTGTGAAATGGTTGAACAGGTTGTGGTATATGACTGTGATGGATACTATTCTGCTGTAAGAAATAACGAGCAGAATGGTTTCAAAAAAACTTGAGAAGTCTTGTATAAACTCATGCAAAGTGAAATGAGAAGAACCAGGAGAACAATGTGTACATCTATAGCAATATCATAAAGATGATCAGATGTGAAAGAAGGAGCTACTCTGATTAAGACAATGTTCCAAGATGATTCCAAAGGACTCATGATGAAAAATGCTATCTACTTCCTGAGGTAGAATTGATGAACTCTGAATGAAGATTGAAGTATACTTTTTTTACTCTCTTTATTATTATTGTTTTATTTTGTTTGTTTTCTTTTGCAACATAGCTAATATGGAAATATGTTTTGCATGATTTCACACATATAATCGATATCAAATTGCTTGCTTTCTCAAGGAAGGGGGTGGGGCAGGAGGGAGAGAGAGAGAGAATTTGGAACTCCAAATTAAAAAAAAAAGATTGTTAAAAATTTTTTACATATAATTAGGAAATGCAAGAAACAAAAATAATTTTTAAAAAAGAACTTGTACTGGTTAATTCATCTATGTTGGCCAGCCTCAGTTTCCTCCTTTGTAAAACAAGGGGGTTGAGGTATATGATTACTAAGGTATCACACAACTTTGTATCTATAGTCCTATAGTCCTTTGTATCTATAGTCTATAGGACTATAGATACAAACACTATCAAAGGAAAAAAAAAACACTATCAAAGATATCTGGTGAATAAACTCACCTATTTTTTTCCTCAGAAGCCTAAATTGTTTAATTTAGTCCTTGAAGAGTGTGTTAGTGCCTAAGCAAGGCAGATCACAACCTGAGACTTAGTAGATCAAAGTCTGAAGGTGTTTCAGAGACACTTAAATGATAAAGGACTTGCTTAAGGATCCTGAGCTACTAGGTGTCAGGTAGTATTTGAACCTGGTTCTTTCTGACTTGAAGCCAAACATTCTATCTTCCATTTCCTCTAATTAATCTAATAACAAGTACAATGGAGGAAAAATACCAAGTGGCAACCATTTCAAGGGAATGTTGAGATGGTCTGGAACAAGTATCTTAATGTGGAGATACAAAATAACTAAATGTAAATACATAGGCTTTTAGAGTTGATAGGGATTTTGTAGATCATCCAATCCTCCATATCAGAAAGGCAATTATACCAGATGACCAATACTGAAATTCCTGATGTAGCTTCTAGAAATAGTTTTACAACAGGTAATGACTGGAGTTGGACACACTTTTTGCTAAGATCATACAGCAACACTTCAGTGGTCTCTGTGACTGGTGGTCACGTCAAAGACGATTGGCCACTGAGAGTCGTGGAGGATGAACTCTGGTGAAGGAATTCTTCTGCCTCCATGGAGTAAAGGTGGATCTGAAGAGAACCAGCACTTTTGAGGATGGCTTCCTTATGACTCTTCTAATATCAACTTTCCTTTAGAATATAATTCTCTCTCTCTTTCTCTCTCTCCCTTTGTATATGTTTATAGTATATATATGTATATGTATATGTATATATATACATACAATGATGTACTGTTTTAGATTATGTTTATTAGATATGTTCATATAGTATTAATGTTATAATAGATCTAGAGCTGGAAGTTACTTCAGACGTCATCTAATTCAACCTCTCCCCTCATTTTTACAGATGAAGAAATTGAGGCCCAGGGAAATTAAGTGATTTGTCCAAGGTCACCTGGGTAGTAAGTGCAAAGGGTAGAATTTGAATATAGTTCCTCTAACTATAGGGCCACTGCTGACATCCAGCAAAGGGGGTTGAGGAGAGGGCATTTCTCCACAGGAGTCCATTTTGATGCAATCCCCAGTCACAGGGATCGATAAGGAGCTTTTGCACCATCTCAGCAAAGCATGCCTTACATCCCTGGATAAGAGCCGACACACTTGTCCAACTCCAGGGACATTACATTCATGTTCTTTCCTCATAATGCAGCAAGTGACATGATCACTGGAAGAAAATAGATCTGGAAATGGGGCTGTTTTCACAAAAGGCACCTTGGTCATCTTGTTGTATTTTTAAGTATAGGCTATCAATCAAGTGACATCCTGTGTTCTGATATTCTTCGTCCTTTGTCACTGAAGCGTCAGTGGAGGCCCTCATTCATTATCTTTAGATTGTACTTGCCACTTGCTTTTTCTCTAAGTTTCCATTTGAAAAGAGAGAACACTTCATTAAGTGAGTTGAGATTTCACACTGCCTTGGTCAGCATTCCTCCCATTGTAGGGGCATCATTAGAGAGGGATAAAGGCTCAGAGAAAGGACCAAATGCACCCGGCTCACTCCTAGACATGTTTTTCTCTCAGAAGAGGGGAGGAAAGAGCTAAACCTGGGGTTTGTGTCTATTTAAATGTTGCAGTCTCTAGCTTCCCTTTTCCTGTGGGAAAGTGAATGCCTAGATGGATGAATCTAAAAGAGAGAGTGAGGTAGAAACAAATCAAAAAACAACCAAACAAAAAATCCTTTGCCATGAAGGGAAAGGGAGAGAGTGGAAAGGTTGGGCCCTTGGTCGTATATATCCAGATAGGGTTTTATAATTTTTTTATGTCTTGGCTTCCTTTGGCAGACTAGTCAGTCCTATGGACCCCTCTTCTTAGAGTAATGTTTTCAAACACATAAAATAAAATACACTAGGTTACAAAAAAAAACCCAATTATGGTGACACAAAGACAATTGTTTTTCTTATCCAGGTTTATAGATTGCTTGAAATCTATCCACAGACCCTTTGGATACATGCAACCCAGGTTAAGAATCCCTGATTCAGATACACAGTCTATCTAGATTCAATCCAACCATTCAGGTGGATTGAATGAATAATTTCTGGGCCCTCCTTCTTTGTTTAGCATAAGTGTCAGACTTTCAATGGTTCAGTATAAAAGCATCATTATGACTTAATGAAAATAGTTGACACTTATATAGCACTATTAAGCTTGCAAAGAACTTTAAATTATATTAGTTCATTTGATTCTGAAAACAACCCTGTGAGACAAGTTCGACTATTATCATTTCTATTTTGTAGATGATGAAACCAAGGCAGAAATCCTTGCCCAATGTCACATGGCTAGTAAGGGCCCAAGGTTGGATTTGAACACGTATCTTCCTGACTCCAGGTCCAGTATTCTACCTATCGCATCAGCTAAGCTGCCCTCATGGTAAAAGCTGTAAAGGCACATTTTAACTATAGAGATGGAAAATTACTTAAGCATTTCCTAAATGTGCATTGCCTAAAGTGAAAAATGCATACACCTTTCAAGGTGAAATGTGAAATATTGCTTTTCAATCATTAATCATATTGCATGCAGAAACTAATTTGATTTGATGACTTTAGAATTAGATTTTTTAAAGCCTGGGGCTTGAGCCAAAAAAAAATACCAAAAGAATAAAATTCAGTAATGTTTTAAGACAAAATAAGGATAATAACGGTCACATTACTTCTTTTTTATCAAGAAGAAAAAAAAAAAACTAAAGTTCCTCCTATTTTTCTCAAGGAGAGACAAGCCATTACCAATAATAATGATAATAAGCCACTCTCACCACCTTAAAAATGTATTTGGAATGGTCTTAAACACTTTCTTATTTTCAATATGAAAGCAGGTAAAAAGTCATATTTCCTGAGCATCATGGAGCTTGAGCTAGAAGACATAAGATGTGAGAATAGATATGAGAACAATGGGCATTCATAGAGCATTCTAAATTTTACCCAGTGCTTTATATTCATTACCTCACTGGAACCTAACAACAGCTCTTAATATACTCTAAGTCTTCTTTGTAAAGCAGTGACAAAGAACGTGGACAACACCAGGATTATCAGGGCCACAGTGAAGATGATGACATTTTCAGCATTACTGATCCTCAGTATATTTTGCGGGTTTTCTGTTTTAAGGGAGCTGAAAGGTCATTGTCCTCTTGTGTGTAGCCTGTAGCAGAGTCAAGGCCAATGCTGATAAATGTCCTGTGTGACTAACTGCTCAGTACTGCTCATCTCACCAACCCAGATTTCCTCTTCCCTGAGGGCTCTATGGGAAGACAATATAAGATCTTTGTCCTTTGGAGTCTTATGCTGAGGGACTACCCCTCTCTTTACATGGAAGCTAGGTATCCAGTTTCATCTCACTCTGTCTCCAGAAAGCAAGCCACCTTCCAACAATGCATCTTTTGGGACTCCAAAATGAAGTTTTCCAATGACTGGTAGTGATGGAAAACATTCCCATCAGTCCCAATTGATAAAAATGAAGGATTATGCTGGTCCTGCCTTTATCATTGCCCCTGCCAGTGTTCACTCCGCTGGGGTCCACATTCCTGTCCATTCTGCTGCCCACTGCTGCTGGCTCCTTAGCTATCCCTTACCATTGGAACTTTCCTTGTCCATTCCACTGTTATTTGGGCCCTCCTCACTGCTCATTGTTTTGCCATTGGAGCCTACTGCATTGATTATTCCACTGTAGTGAGGGCCTATACTGCTACCCATTCTATTTCTGTTGGGATCCAGGTCAATGTTGCTGCATGGCTATTCCCAGTGGCTACATCACCTACCCCCACCCCACTGCCCCCATGCCAGGGCCTGAGCTCTACCCCCAGGGTCTGAGTGCTACAGTCTTGCTCATTGCCTCATATGGCAGACCTTAAGGGTTGTCTTCTTCTTCTGAGACCTTGGTACTGCCACTGCCTCCCTGTGCTGGAACCTGAGCATCAACCTTCAATGTTTTTTTGTCTGGTAGGAGAGTGCCACTGCCTACTTGTGCCAGACCAAGCACTAAGTGTTGCCACTGCTGGGGACTTGGCACTACTTCTAGCACGTGGACTCCAGCTGCCAGATGTGAACTGTTGATATTTCTGCCAGGTTAGGCAAGGTACCTAGGCCCCTCACCCACCCTTTGCTGAAAATACCTAGGAGAAAAAACAAACCATTACAATGAACAGTAGAACATGGTGACTTGATATACATTAATGAAATATTTTTTTTGTATTGAACAGGCTTCCATGTTGTCAAGCAAAGGGCCATCTGTGGTCAGAGGCACCAGTAGATTGATTCCTTTAATTGTTCATTTTGCTATTATGAAGACAATTTCTGTTTTCACTTTTAATTAGAACTATCTAGATGGAAAAGTCTTAAAATCCCATTGGAGGTGAGGGAGATCATATCAGACATTCCAATACACATACATCGAAATTCATTTTTTTGGATTAGTCTGGCAGAAAATTCCTCTATCCTTCTTTTCTAGATTAAGTAATGTTCTATGACCGAAGAACAGAGAGCTGATTTAACTTCTTTTGCTTTGTAAGGGGAGGTTGAGCTGTTTTCCAGTTTTATTGAATAGGCAGATACAGTAGGACCCTCTTATAAAGTAGCTTGTTGTCCCATGGGCAATAGAAAGTCTGGGAAATAATGTCTTTGAAATAACAACTGGGGACAGCTAGGTGGAACAGTGGATAGAGCACCGGCTCTGAAGTCAAGAGGACCTGAGTTCAAATCCCACCTCAGACCAAGCACTTGACACTTACTAGCTGTGTGACCCTGGGCAAGTCACTTAACCCCAATTGCCTAAAAAAAAAATAACTCCCTTCTACAAAAGCCAAATATAAGATAGTCTATAATATAGGTGTTAGCTTTGTCCCCCAATGCTATTATAAAGCAGCTGTTCAGTGTTTTGAGGCTTTATATGTTATAGCTAAATTTTTTTTAGTTTAAGCATATGAAAATATTGACTGAGTTTAGCTTCTGATATGAAATACAGGATATGTGTAATTTAAACACACATGTGAACTCTAAACACAATTTCATTTATTAAGGGCCAGAAATGAATTATAAATCATGACACAATCACTTAGGTAAACCCACAAATTAGCCTTAGGGATTTAAGTGTAAACAGAAGACTAGTTTATACTGATGATAATACACCTCTATTCTTGACCTTAGCCCACATTCCATTTTTAGCCTCAATTATTATATATATAAAAAATGGGCATTTTTTCATAAGAAAAATATAGGCAAATCGCATTTGTATTCCCCTAAATAATAATAAAAATAGTTCTATGGCTGTAAAGTGGGATTGGGGAATTAGGATTGGATTGTGGTAAACAATGCATCCCTTCTGTCAGTACCAGGGCTCGGTGGTCAGTGGACAGACCCAGAATCCCTAAACCAGACAGACCTCTTTGGTTATGACAGGTGGTCCAGGAAAATTCCAAAAAATAAGTGACAGGAAGAAGTCTAGCTAGACAGGTGAAAAAGAGCACAGCAATGAGCTAACAGGCAGAGATCCAGGCATTTATTGTCAGAGAGACAACAGCAATGAGCAGTATATGACATTTGGATACTCTTGTGGCAAAACAACACAGAAGTACAGGCATCCACCAGTGGGAGGGTCAGATGCCAAGAAGCAAAGACTCCGTCATACATTTGGCAATGGGGTTAGGGCTCTAGTCTCTAGAACGACTGGTGAGAACAAATCAGGGAAGTGGGATACAGGGTACATCACAAGAAGACGAAGACTTCAACGTAAAGAGCTTGGGTGTGGGGGAGGAGAATGAACAAGCTGGGAGATCTGGTGACTGGAGCACAATTTGGGAGGCTTGGGGACAAGTCACAGAGTAAAAGCCTGCTGCTTATGTATGCTAGCTATTAGTATAATTTCATACTAAAACAAAAGTAAAGCCAACTACCTTGATGCCTACTCACTTGGCCAATGTTTTCATGGGTCTTTATTCCCCCCCCCCTTTTTTTTGGTGAGGCAATTGAGGTTAAGTGACTTGCCCAGAGTCACACAGCTAGTGAGTATTATATGTCTGAGACCAGATCTGAACTCAGGTCCTACTGATTCCAGGGCTGATACTCCATCCACTGCACCACCTAGCTGGCCCTCTTTATTCCCTTTCTGAGGGTACTATTTAATCCAAGATTCTGGGGTGGTATGTAGCATGTCAGGTAGGAGTCAGAGAAGTTGAGTGGCCTAGCACTTGGATTCAGGAAATTCTGAGTTCAGATCCTGCCTCTGATACTTGCTGTGACACCAGGGATAAATCACTTTCCCTTTCTGAGGCTCAATTCCCTCATTTTTGCAAATGAAGATAATAATCTCTCTAGCACACACCTCACAGGATTGTATGACTCAAATAAGACAAGTGCTTTGTAACCCTTAAGTGCTGTATAAATGTCATTATTTATTAAGTGGGAACAGCTTTGGAGGCAGGGAGCTGAGGCTGTCCTTATGTTTTCTACAACCCTCAGGTCTCCAATTGCCTTTTTTGCCTCCCTTTCCCCCACCTCATCTATATAAATTCATTACAGCTGAGAGTGGAAAGAGACCATATGCCACATGAATTACTTCTGTCTTGCAGCCCCTTAAGGATGGCTAGCATGATCTTTTCAGGGGCTCCTATTTGAGAGACTGATGTTTGTGGAGAGCTAGTTATGCCTCCTGATCCAGTGTGTCAGGGGGCATTTGTGCAAGAACCAGTACTAGAGAGGAAGGTTAGGAATGCCAAGTTGTCCAGAGAAAACCAAATTTTTGTTTAAACCCAATCTCCTCATTTTACAAATGAGGAAATTTTGGTCCATATAAGTGAATTTTCTTACCTCAGGTAACTTTGGCAGAGATGGAATTAGAACCTAGATTTTCTGACTGTCCAGTCCTCTTCTCTCACAAGCCACAGACTCCCAAATATTGCAATTATTTGACCTTGATATTTTTGTGGATTCTCCATTTTCATTTCAAAAAAATATGTACTTTACTTGATTTTGACCTTGCAGAAGAGATGATCCCCTTTTTACTGAGGATAATTTTATTTATGCATGTGCAAAAGATTTGGTAAATGCATAGGAGGGAGATGATCTGTCTGCTTAGTAAATGAAGATGCTGTGTGTGTTTACATGTGGATACTTACAGTTCCAGCCTGCTTAGTGTGATTTTCAAAAAAACAGTATCAAGAAGATTATTTTGTAATTATCCCTTTTGTCAAGAAGATTAGTATTTTTAAAAAATTAAAATCCCTGTCTAGCTTGAGCATTTGTCTGGTATAATACCCAATGTGCCTAGTAATGCATAAGTATTAAGAAAATGAAACTAATCAAACCAATCCTTGAAAACGATCTATTATTTATTTCGGATGCTGATTGGTGAGTGCTGTATAGGTTTAAAAGTGACAGATAAAAAATTCATTTGAGATCAAATCTTTAAAGTTCTCTTAGAAGAGAGGAGTTTATGTCCTTTGAATCAAGCAGGATAGAATTCACATGGTATGAATTTGACTTCTTTAGAGAGTGCCAGGGGCTTGAACTGAAGAGACAAATAAATCGGTGATTCAGAAAGCTTGTAGAGTATCAGAATCTTATTTATGATGACTGGTGAGGGTGGCAGCTTGTAAAACAGATTAAGATGTTTCAGTAGAAGCATTTAAGACCTGTCAAGGTTTTCCCTTCTCCACTTTCCTTTTCTGGGTGATAAACCTGCCTGTTAATCTGGAATAAATGTGTTTGCTTCCAATGTTGGATGTCTTGTGGCCCTTCATATTCCTTTTTTATTGGTGTTTAATGCTCATTGCTTACCACACTGAATAAGTGGGTGTTCCCTCAAAGGCAAGACATAAATAAAGTACAACAATTAGGACTGATGTTATTCTGATTTAATCAATTATATGGGCAAAATAGGTTTAAATTATAGCTCAGCAGTTGAGGAAACACATCTTTCTAAGAAGATGTTATCAGATACAATCAGTGTATTAAAAGTTCAGCCTGTGTCATATTTTTCTTATGTCTAGTGGATATCATATCTGGAATTTATACTTGGGCATTATCATTCTTCGTTAAATATTTGAAGACTGCTTGAGAAATTTCAGCCTTATATTCTTCTAATTCTAAATGTATATTTCACACTGGGAGAAAAAAAGTCTCCAGACAACATCCACAAAACACCCTCCTACCCCCAACCCTATTTAAAAGTTCATTAATGAATGAATGTACTTTCATTTTTAAGAGGCTTTTATGATGTGATGAGAGAAGAGCCTAAGCAATAGGGAGACCATTTTTCCCTCACCAGCATGACCTTTGCTAATTAATAGGCCACTGTCTTATCTTTGTATGAAACCCCTGGAGATAATCCAGACATGGTGCTCCCATTGATTTTTGAATAAGACCAGTTCTCAGAACAGCTCAGCAGGGGTAAGCAGCAAGTAAAGGAATTAGGCTGATGTTTGGAAAGCATGTGCAGATTCTTAGATGAGAGGCATTAATGCAAAGCATTATTCATTCATTCATATATCTATTTATTTGTCACAGTTCATGGGATCTCTTCTTGGTTGCTCCAAAAAATTAGTCCCAAAGAATGCTGTATCTGTATTTGGCAAGCTTCACTTACAGGTTGAAATGTAGACACTGTTTTGTATTTTTATGTAGGACTGTCACTTAAGGTTAAGGAAGACAGCTTTTGTGAAAAAGAATATTGAGTCAATAGGAAAAGCTGGAATAATTCCAGGTTCTTAAATTAGAGTGAAAAAAAAACTTAGGAGAAAAGTTGCTGTAGCCATACACTCAGAGGCAGGGAGAAACATACTTGCACTTCTTTAAGAAGGAGATTGGTATTAGAATAAAGGCAGAAAACACATCTTTAAAACATTTATTTCATTCTCATTTTTTTCTCTTTTCCTCATTATTTCCACATTGACTTTCACTTTCTAGTCTTTATAAAGCCAGAAGTAGTGTCAAAAAGCAGTAGTAAGACTGGGGACCAGCCATTTTATGTCTGAAAAGTATCTTTGCTCAATTTGTCAAAAATAGTTTTTACCACTTGCTGTTTCCTTCTCTTTTGTTCCTTTTCTCCTTTATTAATTCATTGATTGATTGATTATTTAATTATTCCTACTCTTCTGTTCCTTTTCTTCATCCTAGAAGTTCATTCTGCTTGCTGGGCCCCTTCCTTTGGTTGATCGGTTCCTCAAGGAACCCTCATTTTAAGAAAAGTGCCCAGGCCAATTGTATCATCATTCCTTTCTGGGGTGGGTGGGTGGGTTCTGCTTCTCAGCTTCAGACTTTCTCCAAATTGTCCCTTTTGCAGGTACTGTCTCCTCCCTTTTGTGTTTCCTTTCATGTATCGTCTTGAACAAAAACTCTTTGAGTCCAGGAGTGATCATTCTTCCTGTATTTGTTTTCTCAGCACTTGCAGTCTCTGCCACATAATAAACACTTAATAATAATAATAATAATAATAATAAAATGCTTGTTGATTGTCAAGTCATCACTGGTGATGTCATTGGCCCTCTTTGAAATTGATGGATGAACAACAGCTTCTTTACTTGACTATTACTTTTTTTTTCATCTTTTAAGTTTTTCCACCCTCTTTTACAAGGGTATGGGAAGGTTGGTTGGTACACCCTGATTAATTTATTCACACAGATACTCTCTTGTTCTTTCTCTCTCTTGTCCCTCTGTCTCTGTCTCTCTCTCTTTCCCTCCAGCCCAGATGATGAAATCACAGCAGGTAAGAAAGATAACAAGGTGTTAATGCTATAAACAAGGTACAAAGATGAATCTATGCCCTGTTATTACTTTATGGAGTATGGAAAGATTTGCTCTGAATTAACTGGAAGGCACCTTGCCATTGTCTAGATGAAGATTGGCCATGTCCCTAATGACCTTTAAAAATCTTGCCAGCTCTGGATAGAGTTGAGGCAGGGCTTTGCAGAATGTGACCCTTAGCAGTCTGGAGAAGAGCCCATGGTTACGGAAGAGGAATCCAGCTCTTAATCTTTGCCTTTTCCCTTGCAGCCCTGCTATAAGTTAGTGATGGAGGAGATAATTTCTCTCTCATGCCTTACTCTATTGTCCATGGTATCTTGTAGTGGAGATATTGCCCGGCAAGAGAAACTGAATACAGCAGGGAGCAGGCCTAGGGAAATGAGGAACTGGATAGCAGAGGTAGCTTTGGAGTGAGTGACACCCGGCAACAGAGAAAAAAATCAATTACAGATTCAAGAGAGAATGAGCCTTAGCCAATAGGAGTAAATTGCAGAAATGCCACCCACTGGAGCACCATTAGAAGAGAAACAACATTAGGGACCTGAATTGCCTTGGCTACATGTTTTTCTTGTGTGTTTACCTCACTAGGAGTGTACTCTGCACCTTCTCTTCCCACTTGGGCTGTGGGAATTTGTTGACGTGTGCCCAGGTTTATGTGGGTGGGAGGGAAGAGGAGTTATTTTATAGTTGTTGTTCTTACTGTATAATCTTAATCTCTTTGCTTTGAGCTAATTGTGCCTCCTAGTTGAGTATTAAAGTTAAATCTACTGGTAAGAGGCTTGAGAATTGTAGTTTGAGAAATGAGGACTCAGAGAATTTTTGAACCCAAGATAAGTCCCTCATGAAGACCAACCTGCAACTTACAAGTGCAAATGAAAGTGAAGGAAATTAAGGGGAAGTAGCTCCTGGACAATGTGCTAGAAATTAATATAGTCCTCTCTGTGGTTTTCCTGTTTCTTCCTTTACTATTTCATCCATTTTTTTCTTAACTCAAAGAAAAGCAAAACTTGATTTACTTTTTTTTACATTGAAATGTAAACTCCTTAAGATAATCATTCTATCTATCAATCAATAAGCCATTTCTTAAATACTTCCTATCTGTCAGGTAGTATGCTAGATGCTAGGAATATAATTTTCTATTTTTATACTGTAGTAGCAGAGCTGTTAAACTCAAATAGAAAGGGATCTCTGAAGGCTGCATATTGGCTTAGAAAATGACAAATTAACATTTTCTATGCTGTATTATATTTTTATTTGTTTTGCTAAAAATTTCCCAATAACACTTTAGTCTTTAGTCTGGTTAGGGGTACACTAGGGGCAGCTAGATGGCTCAGTGGATAGAGTGCCATGCTTGGAATTAGGAAGACCCACCCTTGTGAGGTCAAATCTGGCCTCAGCTATATGACCCTGGGCAAGTAACTTAATCCTGTTTGCCCCAGTTCCTCATCTGTAAAATGAGCTTAAGAAGGAAACAGCAAACCACTCTAGCAGCTTTGCCAAGAAAACCCCAAATGCGATCACAAAGAGTCAGACAATTAAAGAACGAGGTGAATTTTGTAGACAAATCTGTGGCCTATGAGTTTGACACCTCTGGGTAATGGAAAGAGCACTACTTATTAGCTACAAGGCTTCTCTGAGCCTCAGTTTCCTCATCTCTAAAATGTGAATAATAATAATAATAACAACAACAATAATAACTAACATTTATATAGCCTCTACTATATGCTAAGCACAGTGCTTAACATTTTACAAATATTATCTCATTCAGGGGTGGCGAACTTATGGCCTCCAGGCCATATGTAGCCCTCTAGGGCCTCAATTGTGGCCCTTTGACTGAATCACTCAAAGGGTCACGCTTGAGGAACTAGAGGGCCACATGTGGCCTGGAGGCTGCAGGTTCCCCACCCCTGCCTTAGATCCGCGTGACAACTCATGGTGGTAGAGGCTTTTATCCCCGTTTTACAGTTGAGGAAATTGAGGCAAACAAGGGTTATGTGACTTAAGGTCACTCAGCTAGTAAATATGTGAGACCAGATTTGAACTCAAATCTTTCTGTCTACTGGCCACCTAGCTGCCCACAGCATAATAATATTTTTATTACAGGATGATAATACTTTTACTACCTACTTCTCAGAGTTGTTGAAAGATTCAAATGAGATATAAAGGGCTTTGTAACCAGAAAGAAGTGTTTATAAATAATTATCAGGATTATCACTGGGAAAAACTGAAGGAGAGTTAAACATGTCCTACCCTTTCAGGAACCACCTTCACTTACCCCCTCAATGCCCCCTTGCTAAGTTCCAGTATCATCATGTTTTGTCTTTCAGGAGACTCTCTCTCTCTCTCTCTCTCTCTCTCTCTCTCTCTCTCTCTCTCTCCCTCTCTCTCTCTCTCTCTCTTTCTCTGTCTTTCTCATTTCAGATACTTATCCTCATAAAATCTCAGGATCTTACTTTGATAAGTTACAATTAGCTAATCTAGTTAAGACACTCCAACCCTATTCATTGGCATGAATCTATTTGCAACCTGTCTCTATAGGTGACAGTTTAACTGGGACATTTGCAAGGAAATGCAAAGACTAACACATGGAAACCAATTAGAAGGCCTACTGAAATCATACAGAAAAGAGGAGATGAGTTGCCTACAATAGGATAGAGCCCATGGGAGTGGAGAAAAGGGGGTAAATTATGGTGTGTGAATATAATAGAATACTATTGTCACCACCAACTTAAATACTCACAGCTGAGATATCATCTCCAATAACTGTGTTACCCTAATGACTTTGAAGGGACTGGGCCATCTTATCTCTAAGTTGACTTCAAGCTTCAGAATTTTTCTTTTATTGGGATAAGAAACAATCTTCATGAAGAGACACTAGTCTGTGTTGATGAAAATCACTTTGCTGAGAAATACACACTTATACCTCTTTTTCCTATTGATGCTCATACCCAGCCCCTTTGTGATACAGAAGAGGAAGCTTGAGAATGCTTGAATGACTTGGCCATGATCACAAGTTAGTTTGTAAAAATTATTATATTTTTGTTTTTCTTTCTCTGCAAAGTCAAGCAATCATTGTTTTGGTCCTTGGAAAAATAATATAGATATTGTAAAGTGAGTAACGGTTTGGGAACACGTAGCTTATGAATTAAACCATTCAGTTTTTATCCATCCAAGAATCTTTTATTTTCTTGATATGAAACTGTTATGATCATGGATTATACATTTGGATGTGATGAATGAGCAACAATAGCAGCAATATCATATTTGAGGACTTTTAGAGGTCTTTTGATTCAGGAACAATCAGATAAAAATAATGTGATATCATATCTAGAAACTAATTAACTCCTTAATAACAGCCTCGATTCCACATTAGAGAACTGCAGGGCACAAGACATTTACTGAAGAAGGGTCACTTTCTAGTGGCTTGATCTATCATAATAAAATGGACATGGGATCGGTGGGCTCATAGATTTAAAGTTGGGAGAGACCTTAGAAGCTACCTCGTCCAGTTGTCTCATTGTACAAATGAGAAAACTGAGGCTAACAGGAGCTAAATGGTTCGCTCAGGAAAACATAGCTAATAAGTGTGTTAGGCAAGACTTATACTTAGGTCTTTCTGACTCGAAGCCCAGCACTCTAACCCTAACAGATAGCATCTTCTCATCTGTGCCCAGTGCCACAAGACTATATCATATCTTCTCTGTCTGGACCCCTTGTTCCTCCCAGAATTCTAGTCAATTTCTTTTTTATTTCTACTCATGGTCTGAAAGGTCAATGGGAAATTTTTTTTGTATAATGATTGCAACGACAGTATCATACAAAATCAGAAGACAAGATCATAAATTTATAGTAGAAGAAATCTCACAGTTCATACAGCCTCCTAATTTTGTGCATGAAAAAACTGAGACTCCCAAAAATCAACCAATTTGTCCAGGCACGTATAAGAAGAAAATAGCAGAAGTTGGATACATAAGCACCATTCAATTTTCCTTAGCTTTCAATGATATATTCAGTTAAAGTTCCATCAATAATATTTTAGCCCACTATCAACCCCATATACCTTAAAATGAAATGTCTTTTATAGTAGGAGAAAATAAATAATTATGAATGAGTTCCACCCTTATGGGTTAGAATAAAATCATGGCCATGTAAGAATATGGAAGTATCATGATCATGTGAGTATGTTGTTGTTCAGTTGTTTTGCAATGGTATCCAACTCTTTGTGACCCTATTTGGGGTTTTCTTGGCAAAGACATTAAAATGGTTTGCCATTTCCTTCTCCAGCTCATTCTATAGTTGAGGAAACTGAAGCAAACAGGGTTAAGTGACTTGCCCAGGGTCACATAGCTAGTAAGTGTCTGAGACCAGATTTGAACTAAGGACTTAGGTGAGTATGAGATCAGAGTATTTGCAACCTACAAAGAACACTGCATGTTCAAATTCTTTGCTGCAGAGCTCTGGAAACCTACAATCTTCCTAGACTCATAGACTGTTAGAGATGCCAAGGATTGTAGGAGATATCCATTCTATTTTGTAGATGAAGAAACTTAGTGACTTGCTGATAGCAAAGCAAATTAATGAGTGAATCCGACCTAGGACTTAGTTCTCCTAACTCTGAGTGCAGAGCTCTTTTGACTATGACATACTGGTTCCTGTGAAGGTGGGTAGTTTTAAAAATCGCAATTACAGGAACGAAAGAGAGATAAACATCAAGTGGTTTATGCCAGGGCACTGAGTGGAAAATAGCCAGGAACAGCTCCTACTTCTCAGTACTACACCATTGAGCCAAGATGTTTCATAGACATGCCTGGCTACTCCAGAAAGTTATCTGTAAAGAATCACCTTCTGTTCAAAACTACTTTAAGATTAAGAAGTGTTGCAATTTCATCCTTCATAGGGCTTTTACTACTGTTTCAAAAGTGAAACTCTTCAGAATTATGTAATTTTCCTCCAAAATTATATATGTAAGGGATCCCCCTGTCTGTATAAAATTAGAGAGTGTTCTTGGGTTGTTTAGGCAATACCAAGAAGGAGAAACCACAAATGTTCAACTCTTAAAAGAGGGCCCAAGAGCTCTTAGCCATTTCAGCTTACAAGTTTCAAGGCAGGAGGGCGAAACTTCGGGGGTTGACAGAGCTTCAGTTTCTGACACATAAAAACAATATTGAATGAAATTCTCGTTCCTGCTATAAAGTACCATTTCTTATTGATTCCTGGTCACATACCTTAAAGGTAGCTGAAACTACTCTACTCAAACAAGATTTGATTCAAGGCCAATAAATGGTCTTGGTTACGAAAGTCAGTGCAGTTAAATGTTTTATGATGTATCCCACCATCAAAACACATTAAGCTCACACCTCCTTGAAACACTGATTTTCCCTAAATGCATCCTCAAAAATACTCTTACCTCAGGCTAAAACTTTTTCTGTTGTTGGAGAAAGCTAACATCCAAATGTAAACCTCAAAAAATAATTTGAATTCTTTTTTTTTTTTTTGTTCTTCAGTTCTTGAAGGACAGGAAGGATAAACAAGGAAAATGAATTACAATTGAAGTAAAGTCAGGAAATTCCAGAGTTAAGCTTCATATGGCACAGATACCTCGGCCACCAATATACTGCTATTTCTGCTTTTCTAACTTACTCAATACATTAATGTAAGGTGGCCATATGTCCTCCATTAGGCAGGATAGTCTTAGATTTCAACTTCCTGTTTCTCCTGAAATTTCTCCTTCCCCAACCCCCAAATATCTCCCATTGATGCAAGGGTGAGCTCTATGCACTATAGAACAGAACTTGAGAGATACTGAAAAGCCATCTAAACAAAATTCCTTTCTTCCCAGGGGCTTGCCAGATACTTACAATTAGAGCCATTCCTTAAGGGTCTTCTTGAGAAACACGTTTTAACTAGTTTAAGATATTATATTACGTGAGAAAAATATAGCGTCTGGTACAACAGAGCCAAGAGAAGGGCATTATATTGGAATTTACTCCGGATTTGTGGCCCAGAGACATGGGTGCAAGTTCTGGGTCAGTAAGCTATCAGCTATGTGACCTTGGGCAAATGACTTGACCTCTCAGTGCCTCAGTTTCCCCATCTTAAAATAACGGTTGTGTAGTAGGAGCAGTATTTATCTTTATATAGGCCAGCTAGAGGGAAGGAGAGCCTCTTAAACCTTTGCCATTGTTTCCTTCTCATCTAAGACCTGAAAAGTCTTCTGAGAGTTTGTAAACTAGAAGTTTAATGGAATTCCTACAGACCTGAAGGACACTATTTGGACCTGGCACTGGTGCTGTGGTGAATATTTAGGTAGCTGAAAATGTTATCTGTTTTAATTAGTGAATTATGAGTGAATTCATTTTTATTGCATTTTATCATCCACAAAGATGTTTCATTGATATAATGAACCATTGCAATACTGAGCCTAAATCACTAGACTGGCCTGGCCTGATCTGAACTAGGCCTGGGGCAGAACAAATGGATTGGGGATTGGATCAGATGATCTCTAGTGTCTCTTCATATATATACATTTATACACATACATATATATACACACATACATATATATATATATACACACACATATATATATAGAGGTAGAGATAGAGATATAGAGATATAAATAGATATATAGCTATAGTTTTGTATATAATTATATATAGTTATACCTATGCTTTACATATAATACATAGTTTTAGATATATGGTCTTATATGCACACATACACATATATATGTATGTATGTATATATATATATATATAGCATTAATGAGATAACGGGGATTGGTCCCTACTTAGTGATAGATATTATTTCTATTGTCTGAGTATGGTGAAAATACCCCATCTAGATTGCAAATATCATCTGAACAGGGACCAGAGGACCTGGGTTTGAATCCTGATTTACTATTTGTGAGGCCTTGGGCAAATGACTTCACTTTTCTGGGTCTCAGTTTCTTCATCTTTCCTGATAAGGTCCATTCCTGCTCTAACTCTATAATCATATGTCTTATTTAACCTTTGAACTTTCCTCCAGTGTCTAGCACAGTGTTCTTCACATAACGAATGTTTAAATGATTTTTTAATTGAGTTAAGTTGAAGGCATTTCGGGGAGTCTGAAGAAACATCTCAGAAGCTGGAATTTAGGTGGAACAGGCCATTTGAGTTCAGGACCTATCCATCATTTCATCTCAATGAGTGGAAAACCACTGGCATTTTCCTCAGCCTCCAGAAACAGAAATTTCTTGGAATGTGACTAGGCTTTTAAAACAGGAAAATAAGTTTGGCCAATTGGGGCCCCTTGCAGAGAGGATCATGGGGAAGGCCAGCTAAGGAATAATGGCAGTCTAGGCTCTATGGTGACAGCATCAATAGGGCAGACCCTGGCCTAAGTGCTACCATAAGGTAAATGGTGGAGAATTGATATTTTTCCTTAAAGGGTAGAATTTATTTCCTTTTTCTGGGTTTCATTTTCTTCATCTACAAAATGAAGAAGTTAGGGGGCAGCTAGGTGGCACAATGGATTGAGTTCTGGTCCTGGAGTCAGGAGGACCTGAGTTCAAATTCGGACTCAGATACTTGACATGTACTAGCTGTGTGACCCTGGGCAAGTCACTTAACTCCATTGCCTAGCAAAAAACAAAACAACAACAACAACAAAATGAAATAGTTACACCAGAGAAGTTTTCAAAGTATTGTGCAGGAATCCCTAAGGGTCTGTGGGACCCTTTCAAGGTATCCGTGAGGTCAAAACTATTTTCATAATAGTATTGTTTGTTTCATTTCTAATTTGTGAAATATCAATAGGTATAAGCCACATAAACAAAAGCTCTTTGGGGAGGAGTCCTGGATAATATTTAAGAGTGTAAAGGGGTCCTAAGACCAAAAAGTTTGAGATTCACTATTCTAGACCATCTCTAAGGTCCCTTTGAACTCTACGATGCCATGATACTAGGATGGTAACTATTCCTCTTCTTCTTTCCCTGCCCCACCCTGTCAGAAGGGTTTAATTTTGAACTGATTGAAGCTCCAGAAGTACTGTTAAGATAGTCCTCTTGAGAAGTCCTTCGCCGTTTCTCCCCCTCTTTCTTCCCTCATGCCTCACCCTACCCTCAACCATACAATAATATTAGGGGATTTCACGAGGAAGGACTTCCTCTGTGAAGATCTGTGGTATTGAGCTGGAGACAAAAGGGAGGCTCTCTCCACCCTCACAATCTCCATTTTGGAAAAAGTATGAATTTTAGGAAAAAATATTGAAATCTTAGATTTCAGAAGATTGATTATACACTAAGATTTTCTGACGAAACTATAGATGGTAATGAAATAAAAGCCAGTTGTGCAATTCCTGTCCCAGCTACTTGCTGGAGAAAGCATTAGGCTTGGAGTTAGGAAGACCTGAGTTTGAATCACTTCTCAGACACACCTACTAGCTGTATGACCCTGGAGAAGTCACTAAACTGCTTTCAACCCCCACTCAGTTTCCTCCTTTGTAAAAGGGAGATAATAATAGTGCCTACCTCATAGGGTTGTGGTGAGGATCAAATAAATGAGATGTTACGTAAAGTACTTTGAAAACAAATACATATATATGTATAAATATATATATGTGCTACAAGCAGCCATAGTAATTACTGTTATTATTATTACTTAGTGTTATAATTAATGAAGAAGCATTTAAGTTTTTTATTATGGGCCAAGAACTGTGTTGAATGCTGGAGATGCAAATACAAAGGCAAAGATAGTCCCCTAAGCAAAAGGAACTTACATTCTAATACACACGTAAGGGTGAAGTGGCCAGGGAAGGGCCCTTAGGTACTAAAAGAGAAAGTTGTTATAAGTAAAAGTGAAAGGATAGTTAAAGTTACTGGAAAGGTAAATGGAGCTCTAAAAATCAATTGACACACCCCTTCCAGGAACAATGACAGATCTGATTTAACTATGGTTCCAGAACTAAAACGAAGAGATAGGGATGAGATTGCAGGGGCAAGGAATTTCTCCGATGCTATAGAGAAAATGTCTGGGGCATAGGGAGTGAAGTGATGTATGACTGGGGTCTTCTTGAAATAGTGGGACAGGAGAGGCAGCCAGTAATTAGGCCAACAAAAACGCTTAGAGGTATGGGCTTGTCTGGAGAGATCCTGATTTTCCTCCACATTTTGTAGCTTTTTAGGGCATGTAAGGTCTTTCATTGTGACTCCTGAAATTCCAGTCCACCCCAGAGAGCGTCAGCTTCCATACTGTCAACCTCTGGGGGAGACCACCAGTGTTCTAGAACCTCTATTGCAATGGCCCCTAGTCTTCCGTGATTCTAACTCATACTTAACTAATTCTGAGTTATTAATTTTTTGGCTCTTTGTTGGACATAATTGCTTGTTACCTGTGCTTCTAGAATCTAGATAATTGTTTGTTTTGAGTAAATGACTGTCATTGGATGAGTAAGCAACACCATTTTGCTTACCAAGCACTTACCAATACCCTCCAATATCTCATAGTTTTGACCTATGAATGAAAGGCATCTGGGGTGCATTTAAGTCTAGTTCCTGTGACTTTTTCTGCCTTAGGCTTTCAGATAATGTAATGGTCAAGGCCACCTCAAATTATTCAGATAATTGCTTCAATTCATCATTTTCCTTTGCCGGGAAATTTTTGCTTGCCTTTGAGGGAAAAAAAAATAAAGTCACTAATTCTCATTCTTATGAGTGGGTCTGATTTATGATGTCACAGTGCATTCCATCTGATTTCCCAGCCCTGTCCTGTGCTTACTCCCATGAGTCATTGTGATGTAGAGTTGATCTCGAGCTCTCAGTAGCTATGCCAGAAGTGGCAAAGTAGATAGAGTGCCAGGCCTGGAGTCAGGAAGATGTATCCTCCTGAGTTCAAATCTGGCCTCAGACACTTACAGCTGTATGACCCTGAGAAAGTCACTTAAATCTGATTGCCTCAGTTTTCTCATCTGTAAAATGAACTGGAGAAGGAAAAGGCAAACCACTCCAGTATCTTTGCCAAGAAAAACTCAATTGGGGTCAGAAAGAGTCAGACATAACTGAAATGACTGAACAGAGGTATGTAAACTCTGGCAAGTCATACTAAACTGGGAAACTTTAGGCTATGTAGCTTTGCCAGATCACCATGTTTCTGTCACCTAATGGCCAGGCCCCAAGTTAAAAGAGATTCATCAAAAGAACATTAGCTATCAGGTGACTAATTTCTTGGTTTTAACTTAAAGCTAGAATGGAGCTTGGGTCTCTGTCAGTAGAGGAAATAGCCATATGTATCAAATCATAGTTCCTTTGCAGATTGGAAATGTTTACCCATAAGAAAAATGATTTGCAAATAACCATATGAAAATTATCATCCACCCCATAGCCTTTGATGCATCTTTGTTTAATATCCCTAATTGCACTGTCATTTTAAAGTATAATTTCTTTATATATTCTAATGTTTAACAATGGATGGAGGTACCACGCTATTGTGAGGGACTAGTTAAGGTTCAGGTAGCTAGGTGGTGAAATGGTTAGAAAGCTGGACCTGAAGGTAGGAACACTCCTGTTTGTGAGTTCAAATCTGGCCTCAGACACTTAGTAGCTGCGGGACCCTGGGTAAGTCACTTAACCCTGTTTGCTTCAGTTTCCTCATCTGTAAAATGAGCTAGAGAAGGAAATAGCAAACCACTACAGTATCTTTGCCAAGAAAACCCCAAATGGGAGAGAGTGAGACAAAGAGAGTAGAACAACTCAACAACAAAAAATATTCACTGTGAAAGGAAACATTTTCTTGGGGTATGAACACTTTTCAATTTTATGACTGGATTTTTTTCTTGACTTGATAAACTAATCTGTTCATGCCTCAGGGGTATGTTTGGCAATTTGCTTGCATTTCAGTTTTCTTTCAACATTAGCTAAATAATTTTAGGCCAATTTCCATTGTCAAATATACCATAACATTGAGAGAAGCCAACAGTTTTGGACAATTCTAAGCTCCATACATGTGAGTGTTTGTGAATACATTTCCAATAATCCATTCTATTGCATTGTTCTTTCCTCCCCTTAGGAGCTCAATTCTACTCTTCCAGGTGATAATTTCCTTTTTCCCTCTCCTGGACTATAACATGGGTAAGAAGCAGAAAGAGAACTAAAGGAGATAGTGATGCATGGATTAGAGTCAAGGGAACTCTGATCATTTGATCATCCAAATGTTTGCAATTTTTGAGCTTTGTATCATCTGCAAGTGATTCAGACATAGGGATCAGGAAGAGAGAGGTTAAAGGTCAAGGGAATTCAGTTCAGCTGGGGATAGTTTGCAGTAATCAAGGGAGCAGAGAAAGCAAAAGGAAACGAAAGGTCTTCCTGGCATTGCTATAGGAGACATCTGGAAACAGGTTTATCTTCATTGAAAAGTATTTAAATCTGTGTATAGTTTAAGATTCTGATTGCGAAGGAGATGACTAAAAGGTGTTCGTGGTTGATCATGGTTCCTTCTTTTTTACCTTTCTGCCGCTAAGGAGCAGAAATGTTAAAGTCCTAAGCTGAAAGCTAACTAAACCTGTGTACAGGGCTGGCTGTGTGAGACTCTTCTAAAGCTCATAATTTCATCCCAAAGAAATTATGTAGGATACATGATAATGCATTCACAAAGGTAATGGGTGGAAGTCCAAGATGCTCAGTTGGCCAGCGTAACCCTCTGTAAATGGTGTTTTGGTCTCAGAGTTCAGGAAACTAGAAAGAAATCGTAGGAAATGTTTCACTTTTCTATAAACATTTCAGAGATCCTAGTGTTTTTTTTTAATAATTATTATAATAATCATAATACCTAGGTAATAATGAACACCTCAAGATAATCTAATTCAATAATTAAATGCTACCATGTGCAAAGTATTGTGGCTAGGAACTTGGGAAAATGAGGGTAGGATCTAGACTTTGTATGGGGAACTTCTGGCTGAGGAAACTCCCTCTGTCAATATGAGTCAGTACAACTTTTTAGTCTTTTTTTTTCTTTTTTTTTCCTTTTTCTACAACTTTTGGTCTTAGAGAAGAACTTTCTATAGCACCAAGAGGTTAAGTGACTTGTCCAGAGTCACCCATCCAGATGCGTCAGAAAAGGAACTTGAACCCAGTTCTTCCTGGGCAGCTTACTATGCCATGCTGCCTTTCCTTCGAAGCTAAGGATACAAAGAAAAAAATGAAATATGGACATAATATATAGATTTATTACATGTAATATATTATAAGTAACATATTAAATTGTCTAATTTAATATATGTTAAATACATGTGCATGTGAATACGCATAAATATATTTGTGTGTGTATTACATTATATGTAACATACAACACATTAAATCGCATAATTTAATATATTTTAATATGTATAGATACACATGTATATGTACAGTATATTGTGTATAAACACATATACATGGGAGAGGGAGAGAGAGAGAGAGAGAGAGAGAGAGAGAGAGAGAGAGAGAAAGCTGGCTTTATGATCAAATTTGGTCCTGACACATACCATCTGTGGAAACATGAACAAGTCAAATTACTTCTCAGTGGCCCAGATTGTAAACTATGCAGGAGTTTCTTAATTATATCAATGGAGAGAGCTTTAATGAGAGGAATTCTCCACATTAATAAAATCCATAGGTCCAGATTGAAGTATGTATATTTAAAGGAAATAAAAGCAATAAAACAATAAAAATAAAAAATAATATAAATATAAAATACAAATGTAATAAATAAAGCTTCAAAACATTCTTGCTGTTTCTTGGTTTCCTTTTTCTTTAGCCAAACTATTTGAGGGCCAGAACTTAAAAATTTTTGTCTTAACATCTCTCTAGTTCTTAACATAGTATCTGATATATAGCAAGCCCCTTTGGGGCAAGAAAACCAATGAGGAGGCTACAAAATTTTCCAGACAAGAATTGATTAGGGCTTGATGTAAAGTAGTGTCTGGGTGAGTAGAAACAAAGGGTCAGATGGGAGAGATGTTGTGGAGGTAAAAATGACAAGATTTGAAAATTGATTGAATATGGGATTGGGGGAGAGTGAAGAATTGAAGATAATGCAGAGAACCTGGGAGATTAGAAGAAAAGTGGTTCCTTTTTTATTTGTATTTATTCTCTTCATCTTATGTATTCTAAAATATGTACAGAAATAAGAAAATTTGAAAGAGGGAAAGGTCTGTGGACATATTTTGCACATGTCAACTTTAAGATGTTTTTGAAGACATCCATTTTGTAATGCCCTATAGGCAATTTGTGATGTGTGACTGACATTCAGAGGAGGGACTCTATCTGGATTTACATATCTGTGAATCATTTGCATATAAATGATAGTTAAACCTTTGGGAATGGAAGAAGCTATTAGAAGAGAGTGTATGGGGAGAAGAAAGCTTAGGACAGAATCTTGGGGACCATCAGCTAGGGGGTATGATATGGATGTTGAGTATAAAATTAGACTATAGAGTGATCAGACAATTAGGGGAAGAGCCAGGAGAAAATAGTGCTATGACAATCAGAGAGAAGAGAGTGCAAGAGAAAGGTGCAAAATGCAGCAGAAAATTCAACAAGAATGAGGAAGAAACCATCAAATTAGCTAATTAAGAAATCATTGGTAACTTTATAGAAAGCAGTTTCAGATGAATGGTGTTTTCTTAAGCCATATTATAAAGGATTGAAGAATGAGCAAAAAGGTAAAGTTGAAATGTTCAGTATAGGTAGCTTTTTCTAACAATTTGGCTGAGAAAAGGAGATAGAAAATAGAATATAGGATAACAGCTTTGGGGAATGATGGGTTTAGTGAAGATTTTTAGGGGGAGAGATAAAGACTTGGGAATCTTTGAAGGCTGTAGAGAAGGAACAAATAGGGAGATGTTGAAGATTAGGGGGAGGGTGCTGATAGAATCTCTTAAAAATAGGGGAGGTGATGAGTTCAAGGGCATATTTAGAGGGGTTGCCAGAGTTTGAGGGAGAGGAAAATAGAGTGGGGGATGATGTTAAGGTGTTTTGAGATGAAGAAAATGAGAGGAAACATAGCTCACATTGAATGGCCTCAATTTCCTCAGTAAAATAAGAGGAAACTGCTGAGACAGGTGGAGGAGGCTTGGAAGATTTAATGAAAGAAGAGTAGGATAGTAAGAAAGAGAATCAATTATGGAAGGATAAAGGGACTTCCTTGCTGTAGTGAGGTCCCAGGTAAAGTTGAGTAACATGGATTTAACCTGTAAGCAGTTGGTACAGTCATTATATATTACATATATAATTTCTGGTTAGATAATTATTTTTCTTATATGAACTTTCCTTTTTAATAATATTTTATTTTTCCCAATTACACAGAAAGATAGTTTTCAATATTCATTTTTATAAGATTTTGAGTTCCAAATTTTTCTCCCTTCCTCCCTCCCCTCCCCATTCCCAAAATGGCAAGCAATCTGATATAGATTATACATGTACAATCGTGTTAAATGTATTTCTACATTAGTTATTAAACTTTTATCTTCAACTCATCTTTTATTAATATTATCCACTCAACTTTCTAATTTATGGCATTGTTGGATATAGGAATGCATTATTTTAGTCCTTGTAAGAATTAACTACTTAAAATTATTTTTGTTATAAGATTTTTTTTGGGTAGGGATTACAGGTTTGCATTTTCATTAGTGGGAAGAAATCTCTGATGTAGAAACTTCCTTCACTGATGAGAAGACATGCAACTCATGTGAAAATTAGACTCTTGATGAGTTGCCCGGAAAACTGGTGGATTACACGACTTTCCCATAATTACAGAGGTAGTATAGGTCAGATGCAAGACTTGAACCCTGGCTTTGCTGACTCCATGACTGCCCCTCTATACCACATATCATCTCTCATTATAAGACAGTGTTGTTGCTTAGTTGTTTCAGTTGTTTCTGACTCTGCATCACCTCATTTGGGGATTTCATGGTAGAGACACTGGAGTAGTTTGCCATTTCCTTCTCCAGCTCATTTTACAGACTGGGAAACTGAGGCAAACAGGGTTAAGTGATTTGCCTAGGGTCACATAGCTAATAAGTGTCTGAGGCCAAATTTGAACATGGATCTTCCTGACTCCAGGTCTGGCCCTCTATCCACTGGACCACCTAAATGCTCTTTATAAGACAGTAAGACAAAGTTAACTTCTATTTGATGCATTAATACTTTGAAAGCCAATATTTTGAATATTTCACGATGCTTATTATTTATTGACTTTAAAAAGGCATTTGATTCCATGGAACAAAATGCCACCTTCAAGGTTGAGCTCCAACAATGTCTCCTCTTCATATGTCAAAATCAAATGAAATTCCTTGAAAGATACAAGAACTAACTTTGTTAGATGGTACTCTGATAATAAATATCAATTATGTAATAAAAAGGGGGATGTATGTTTGTCAAAGGTTTTTGCCATTTTCATGGAGGGTGTTCAGCCCATAAACCAAATGGAAAAGAAATTTTCCATAGTTGGTGAGGTCCGGCAGACGTTCATGCTTATGAATTGCATTGGATTAATTGTATCAAGCTTTAGAACATTGCAGATCCTCCTAAATTAGATCCACATCACTTGAAACTTAAGTCTAAACTGAACTTGATATATAACTAAAATATATTTAATGTAGGAAGAATATTAAAAAAAACTTTGAAGGACTTTATTATTATTATTATTATTTTCAGGCAATTGAGGTTAAGTGGCTTGCCCAGGGTCACACAGCTAGTAAGTGTCAAATATTTGGTCTGAGGTCGGATTTGAACTCAGGTCCTCCTGACTTCAAGCCACCTAGCTACCCCTTGAAGGACTTTTAAAACATAAGGTATTTAAAAATCCATGGCAAGTCTTCACATCTAAGTTAATTTTTTAAACAAAATTTTGACATTATAATCAAATATTGTTCCAAAATCTACACATCTTTTAGATTTTCTTAGTTTGTTGATTTCTAAATAATTTTATTTTCAAAAAAATTAGCATGTTATATTGTAATTTTTATTTACCAACCACAATTTACTTACTTGACTATAAAACATGGAACTTATAAGTATTTTAAAAGTATTAGTGCACCAAGATGAACATATAAATGTTTTCCTGAAATGTTATGCTTTCAAACAGTTTTTGTCAATCAAATCCTATTTAAAAGGTAGTAGCAGGGTGCTCCTCATTCGAAAGAATCCTGCAGTGAATCCTTTGTAAAAGAAGAAAGGAAATAGCTTGGGTCCTCTCCAGTAAAACAAAACAAAACAGAACAAAACAAAACCTGTTTGTAATGTGAACTGAGTTTCTGTACAAAGGGTTTTATTAAAGCAGGGCACAGTCTGTGCCTCCATGTATCAGTAGTGTGGTGGGATGAGAGAAATGGACTTCTGATCTTGGTCTAAGGTATAAAAATATCAAAGAGAATGACTTGCCTTTCTTTTTTTATGGACTGCTTATCTCTCTCTTTTTTACATTAAAAAGGTGTCTTTATGTCTCTGGATAGTGTACATATTCATTTTTGCTTTATTTGATGGCACACTTGTAATACCTGGTTTTTAAAATTTGCCTGATAAATTGTAAATTTTCTTCCAGCCTATTTTTATCCTATATGTGTCTATAATTTTGTATTTATTTCTTGTATGCAACAGATCATGCAATTTTGTTATCATGGGATAATAGATTTTAAGCTAGGAAGACATTTGATCCAATCCCTTCATTTTACAGATGAAGAAACTGACTTGTGGATTATGCAGAGATAATAAACTTGGTGTTGTTGTTTGTCCTTTGTTCTTGAAGAGGACCAATGACATAAGCAGAGTAATGTCTTGGCTTGCAAGTGGAATTGGACTTAAGTGAGGCAGGGCTATGCAAAGTCATCAGCCTCACTTTCTCCTCAAGAGTCATCAGAGTGCAGTGGCAAGACATAGGTCAGGACAACTGGCGATGACCCTGTATGCAGTGGGAGACTTGGTAGATTAGAAGAAAAGTGGTGCCTTTTTTATTTGTATTTATTCTCTTCACCTTTTGTATATTTTCAAATAAGTATAGAAATAGGGAAATTTGGAAAAGGGAGGGTTTTTTGGTGGGGGGAGAAGATAATGGCTCAGTTTTACACATGTTAAGTCCTCCAATGGATGATCTTGGTGTCTTCGATGTCTGACCAAGCTCTAAGTGCTCTAGAGCACCTGCTTCAGTCACCTTCATGGCCATTGGAACAAACTGTTCTCATTTGCCCATTCTGCCAGGGAAAGTCTTAGAGCATGCTTAGAGCAGACATTCCCTAACTTATCAATGGATTTTAGGCCTGATGGTTACCCTTAGCCTGATTTAGCCCATCTGCCAAAAGAGTTTACCAGGGTGAGGCTGCTGCTCATGCTGCAGCTTCTTGGATCTACAGGTGAGAGTTGGGTGAAGGTAGAAATCAAAGGTATATGAACAGTCCTGCAAAGCCTCAGCCTGGGCCTTTGCCAGTTGTCATGACTTTTATCTTGCTGATGGACTTCCATGACTGAGGAAGAGAGAGTGAGGCTGAAGACTATGTGGAGCTCTGCCTCACTTAAATCAAGTTCATGCACAAGTCAAGACATCACCCAAGATGTCATTGGTCCTTTTCAAAAATGAAGGAAGAACAAGTCCTTGCAAGTGACCAAATTACTTGTCCTAAGTTACACAGGGAGTAAGTGTTAGAGGTAAGATTTCAATCTAAGTCCTTTGAATCCAGAACCTGTAATCTTTTCAATGTGTCAAGTTTTCACCTTCTTTCTTTTTATTGGATTGCTTAATCTGTTCATATTTTAAAGTATGATTCATAGATTTTATTTTTTCTCCAATTTACTTCCTTAGTATTGCTTTAAAAAATATCTCTTTGCTCATCAAAATCAGTACTGTATCCATGTTATCAGTTTTGCTTGAACTACTTGGATGCCTGTGTATCCCATGAACTTTCTTCCTCTCCCACATACTAACCCTTCCTATTCATTTATTTTTCTTTCCTTTCTTTAGTTATCTATTTCTCACTCTTTTTTGTACCTTCTTTTCCCACTTAGACTATTAGTTCAAAATCTTCCCTCCATTCCTAGCTTTTAACCATTTATTTTAAGATATTTTCTTTTCCTGTATCCTTTCTAAGGTGGTGCTTTCCTCCACTTTGTTTTGGCTTCTTTGCTATTTCTCTTCCTTTTCAGTTCATTCTGATTTTTGATTTCTGCTTCATGGGCTGCACCCTTTTTTGTATCTTCTTTATTTTCTTTATGTCAGTTGTGGGGTTAAAGATTTTGAAATACCAGGTATGAGTTCCCTCTTCTTTTCTTTTTCTATTTTATTGTGATTGCAGATTGTGCCTTGCTTTTAAAAAAATATTTTAACATTCTTTTTTAATTGTATTCCAAATTATCTCCCTCCTTTCAGCCCCTCATCCATCTATTGAGAAGGCAAGCAACATGATATCAATTATACATTTGAAATTATGCAAAACATATGTCCATATTAGCCAAGTTGCAAAAAAAAGAAAAAGAAAAAAATTGAAAAAAAACATACTTAAATTTGCACTCAAGACTTCATTGGTCCTCTCTCTGGAAGTGGAAAGCATTTGTTATCATAAGTCCTTTGGAATTATCTTGAATCATTTTCATGGTCAGAGCAATTAAGCCTTTTACAATTAATCATCATTACAATATTTATATTACTATGTACAATGATCTCTTCTGCTTCCTTTACTCTGCATCAATTCATATAGATCTTCTTAGGTTTTTTCTGAAACCATCCTGCTCATCATTTCTTATAGCACAATAGTACTCCATAACAATCATATACCACAGCTTGCTTAGCCATTTCCCACTTGATGGGTATCCCCTCGGTTTCCAATTCTTTGCCTCCATAAAAAGAGCTGACACAACACACACACACATACACACACATGCATGCACACACACACACATACACATATATATCCTTTTTCTTTGATCTCTTTGGGATACAGACTTAGTAGTGGTATTGCTGGGTCAAAGGCTATGCATAGTCTTAAAGCCCTTTGAGCATAGTTCCAAATTTTTCTTCAGAATAGTTGGACCAGTTCACAACTTTGCCAACAGTGCATTTATGTCCTTGCTTTTCCACATCCCCTCCAGCAGTATCATTTTCCTTTTCTGTCATATTAGACAATCTGATAGGTATGAGGTGGTATCTCAAAGATGTTTTAATTTGCATTTCTCCAATCAATAGTTATTTAAAGCATTTTTTCATATTATTACTATAGATAGCTTTGATTTCTTCTTTTGGAAACTATCTGTTCATATCCTTTAATCATTTCTCAATTAAGGAATGGCTCCTTTTTTAAAAAAAATAAATTTTACTCCATACTTAGAAATATCATTTCATGAGGAAAGCAACACTGAATAGAAGTAGCAACACACAGTAGAAATTAACCTGTGTCTCAAAACTTGGGACCCAACCCCACCCTCTGACATCATTATGATTAGTCTTTTAAAGGAAAGTCATTCTATCTCATATCTGTGTCCTCTCACCCCCACCTAAGCACCTAGGAATTCACACATTTTTTCTTTTAGAATGGGATGTTGACCATCAAAACATAGCATTCTTTGAGGGAAAGGGACTCTCCAATATGCTAAGGCCCTCAGACTAAACTGACCTTAAAGTCCTAAGACATATACTTATACCCAGAATGTGAATGCTCTTCATCAAAATTCCCTCCCCTCTTTGAAGTGAGACATCTCTCTTCCAGTCCTCTTGTCTCAGTTCCTCCCCTGCTAAGTCTTCTCCCATTTTCTGCACTATTCCTCTTGACAAGAGACTATAGGATTTAACATCCCTACAGTCCTCAATGGTGATCTTGGTTGGAGTGAATCACCCATCCCTCTCTGTCTCTATGCCCCACTGTATATTTATAAAAACTTCCTACTGTGCAACCCCTACACACACATGCAAATGCACATGCACTCTCTCTCCCTTTCTCTCTCTCCCTCTCTCTGTCTCTCTCCGTCTCTCTCTCTCTCCTTCTCTCTCTCTGTCTCTCTCTCCTTCTCTCTCTCTCTCTGTCTCTCTGTCTCTCTCTGTCTCTCTCTCTCTCTCCCCAATAACCTTTAAACATTAGATAATTGATTTCATTACTTGTTCATTTCTTGATAACTGTACTTATTTACCTTGTGCCTCTGAGTTTGGGGTTTCTGAAAACTAGATATTTTGCTCATTTTTTTGTTTCCAAATACCTTAAATGTTTTTCTTTTTGTTAATTTTTCATCTATTTCTGTTGATGATTATGCATTGGTTTGTGGGATATGTCATTATGGGATGTTATTTGAACACTTCTCTCATGCTTGAAGGTATTTTTTCTCTTGACCACTTAAAAAATATATTGTCTGACACTGAATTTTTTGCATTGAACTGACATATAAATGCATTAAAGTTTGTAAAACAGCTTTTTCTTTTTTTTGTAGAAGAAATCTCTAGATTCTTTTAAGAGATACTGTCTTGTCTGTACTCAGAAGTTCTGGACAATTTTCTTCTATAATTTCTTAAATTTTGATATTCAGGTTTTTTCCCCTTTCATTTATAATCTTGTATTGGAGACCTGTAATCTTTAAGTAATCTCTGTGCATTCTGACTTCTAGGGCAATTACTTTAACTTGTGAAGAATTTGTGTGTCACTTTAATGTTATTTCCTTTTATTTCTTTCCCACTAAATGTTCTTCCAATTTAGTATTTTTGTGATATAAATCAGTTAAGCTGTCTCACAGCTTCTACTGACTTAGATTCTTCATCATGAATTCAATTTTCTTTTTCTTCTAATTGTGTTTTTTAAATCATTATTGAAAGCTTTATTTCTGACATATTTCTTCTGTTTTTTTATGAGTTTTAGTTTATTCTGTATTTTTTTTTTATCATTGTTCCATGCTTTCCAACAAGTCCACAAGGTTTTTTCTTTGGTTAGATATATGGTTCATGTTCATTCATATTATGATATTTTCTTAGTGTTCTTTGTCTTTTTTCAAGGTATTTCTCATTTTTCCTTTTGCTGTCTGAAGCCTACTTATTAATTATTAACTTGGGTGCTAGGCTTTATTGAGACTCTCCCTTGATAGTTTTGCATTTCCAGCCATTTTCTAGTATTACCCTGTCATTCAATTTCTGACTCCTCTCCCTTTTCTAGTCATCAGACCCTCACACTGGCCTGCAAGGCTACTTAGGCCTCCTCCCATTGAGGGGCCTCCCATTGATCTGGATCTTTATTCTAAATAACCTCTAGAGGGGTAAGATTGGCCCAGCTGGGTTTTCTGTCCCAGTTATATTAGGTCCAACATAGCTACCAACATGCTACAATGGAGAGTTATTGTAGCAATAGGTGTTCTTCCCTAAGGTTGGATCCCCAGGTACAAGCTTGAAAGTTTGCATGTACTTCCTTTTGCAAGTTTATAAAGACTAGTAGAAGAGGGGTTCTAAATGAGACCTCAACATATTTAAATATTTAATTTAATTCATAAGGTTTTTTACTTTTCTCAGGGACTTTTATCTTCTCTGTAATTGACTGAAATAATTTTAATTGTGCTGCATAATTCCTTTTTTTTATTTGGTTGTTTGTAGAAAGAATGAAGAGTTATGCAGAAAGTAACTACTCTGCCATTTTGTTGGCCATATGACTCCTCTTAATTTCTTCATTGGTTTTCTGCTTAATGAGTTGCTCAATTATACTCTCAGGAGACCTTGAAGAATTTCTTGTGATACTTTTACTTTCCTCAGGTGATTATGACTCAGTTTCCCTTGTTGCCAAGTACTTTTCCATTGAGTTGATTCTTTTCTTCCATTATCTGTTTATTTATCCTCCTTAACTTTTATATATCTTCATCAATTACTTTTCTAACTCTTCTATGGTGTCCTTGCTATAAGTGTGCTTTTGACCAGTCATATTTTCCTCTGTATAGGCCCCCTGTTTTTTACTCCTTTCCTACTCTTATTCCCATACACTCAGGTTACTGTTGTTGATTCTTTCCACTGCTGTCAATGAAGCTTACCATTTGTCAGATGATGCAGGGAGACTCAGAAGGACAACACTAAGGTTGGGTTAATTTTTTTTTATCTTTCCAAGATTCATTTTTCTGGATTCCTTCCTTCTCCCTTATGTTGATTTTTTTTTCAGTCCCTAGGCTGACTCTAGGAGGCTGATGAATAAGATACTGGGAACAGGGGTTTCTCTAGGACAGGAGTGGTGGGTCTGAGAAGCCCTTTCAATTGGGTCTCTCCTCCACATTTCTTTGACTTTTTCTGCTGGTTACTTGCTACCTCTTATTGAGTACTAAATAGTCATAATTAGTGCTATAATTCTGGGTCCCTTTTCCTCAACAATCTTGTCACCCAGAATCCATAAACCTCTTGAGCCTTGAGGATAGTCTGATTCATTAACCTTAACTTGCCCTGAGATAAGGATTTTTCCTTTGAGATACTGCCTAAGTATTTTTAAAAATTACATCCTCAAACCTATAGCACTCATAAGGAAAAAAGGGCTTGTCCAGTCTATCAAGGCTGTGAAGAGATAAGGAAAACCTGGGGTGGGAGTCCCAGGAGTAATGGGATGGTGAATTGGTCTTTGCCACTTTTTCCCCAATGAGAATCAATTACATTATACTGGATTCTTTTAATTTCTTTTAATGTTCCTCTTTTGTGTTGTAAATTTTGCTACATTTTGGGGAGCTTTATTTGTTTTAGGGGGACAGTATGGGAAACTAGATTAACTAGGTAATTTTACATTACTTCTTTTTCTACCAGCTCCCCAGGATTCCTATCCATCCACCTTGGAAATAGATTTTGCTCTGTGTTCTCCATTGTTCCTTCATCAACTATGAATTCACTTAAGGTGATCTTTGCATTCTTTTTCTAAAAAAACTGTAATATGGTTTGCTTTAATTATGTTTTCACTGAAATCAATTTTTCTGTATTCCAGCCTCTGCCCTTTATGTTATTTTCCCTGTACCAAGTCTGCTAGCAGAGTCGAGGGTATAAACTTAGCTTTGCTTTTGAGGAAGACTCACAGCCTAATGTTGAGGATGCATCATGTAAAACCCTTTCTGATGTTGGAGACAAGCAGCTGATAACCATAGATTCTCACATTTTTTTCATCTGTTCTACTTAACCAATAAATAGCCAAAGTAGGGTAGGTTTCCCCCTCTTTTGGTTTTATACTTTGAGTGATAAAAGTCTATGCATGATTTAGAGGTATCTTTAATGCCTTTTAGTTAGTTAAATTTATACCCTACTTGTACTGGCAGGGTTGGTGAGGCTTTTACATTAGCATACTGGCATTAAGCTTTGACTTAAGGTAGTTTGGTATAAATTACTGAGGGATGGGCTGTGAGATTGTGGGGATCAGCCAATAACACATTTTCTGCCCTTAAAACCTAGCATGGAGAAATTTAGGAATGAGTCAACTTAACCAGAAAAAAAAGTAAAGCTGGCCTTCCTTTTAACTTTAAGCAAAGAAAGAATGCCATAATATATTTTGTGGACTCCACAGAAACTCAAAATTCCTTTGCTGCTGGTGGGATTTTGTTATAATGAGAAACATTGCTAAAAGCTGTATTTCTGACAGAGAGGTGTTAAAAAGACCGATGCTTGCTCTGTCTGTAGTAAATTAGCATATGAAAGGTAGTGCTTAGAAAGAGGAATCATAAATGCTTCATATTGTCTGATTTTGGTGACTGAGTACATTTTCCCAGCTGCATTGGAGAGGTATTTGAAGGGAGAAGTGAAGGGAAGGAAACAAGCTTTTAAATAGCACCTACTATATGACAGGCACCGTTCCAAGTACTTTGCAAATATGATCTGATTTGATCCTCACAACCACCCTGGAAGGTAGGTGCTGTTATTATTCCCATTTTACAGATGAAGAAACTGAGGCCTGGTCTCAGTCTAGGGGTTGCCATCATCCTACTAGTGATACAAAGTGTTAATTTTAGAGAATCCAAGTTTGGGAATTTGAGAAACACCAAAGCAACAAGTGTTTCAACATAGTAGCAAAAAAAAAAAAAAAACTTTATTAAAGCAATAGAAAAAGATTGGTGGGAGTGGTGGTGGGAAGACACATACTTCTTATAGCAGAAGAGACCCTAATAAAATCCCTTTAGGGTAAGTCAACTCTAGGGAGAGAACCCAGTATCATGAGTTTGGTCTGGTAGAATCTTCCCAAAGCAAACTCAGAACAAAACTTTTTATGTGAAATTGAATTTATCTTGGAACCAGACTAGCATTTGGATCATCCACAATCAGGCAGAATAGTGGAGTTCTCCTGCTTGGTCACTGCATATCTGAAACTGGGAAAGGTCCTTTGTTCATCTTGACTTTCTGCATAAAACTCTTCCACAAATTTCTTGTCTCACTTACGTGCTATTTTATTTATCTTTGCATACCTTCCAGTGCCTAGCACCATAACTAGTACATAGCAGGAGTTCAATTAATGCCTCTTGAATTTATTTGAATTTAGGGTGACATTAGACCAATTTCTATCACATGAACATCCCAGTTTAATCATGGAAAAGAGAACAGCCCTTTTACTTCCCCATTACCAGCTCTCACATTTTTCACACTTGTAACTGTCAAAAAGAGAAATTTCCAACTCATTTGAAAAACTCACATTTTGCAAACTAAAAATAAGAGAAGGCAAACCTTCTGGATCAGGAAGTAATGTGGGATACCACTGATGAGTACCTTCTCATACATTTGTTGGTCTCTTGTTTCCTGTAAAGATATCATTTAGGATTGAGAAAAACATAAATGTTTTAGCCTGCACTACTATAGGAAAATAACATTTGAAAAACAAAAACAAAAGTCCATACTTGCATCATGCCACGGGAATTTACATCTTAAAAAATAAGAATAAAAACTTTTTTTTATTTTTCCAAATGCAGCTATTTTAACACATGTCATATAAACCTCATCCATCCCCCAAGCCTGTGTCTACACATGTAACTATTTGAATCAATTAAGTGGGAAAAAGTGATTTCAAGTGTACTGGAGTCTGAGATTCTCTCATAAAATGAAGGGCCTGGATAAACTGTGGGATATTTTTTCACTTACTTGATTCATAGTCTCCACCCGGTAAACCTAGGTCTATATATGTATGGTATCCACCAGTATACTGAGAATAAATTTGGGGAACAAGAATTGTCTTTCTCTCTCTATCCTTTCCTATCTTCCTCTTCAAATTTCTATTGTTCTTTGGGGCTCTGAAGAGGCCACACAGCCCAGCAGCTCCTCAGACCAAGCTAGGAAGGTCTCTACTAATAATTAGAAGGCTTTCTCATATTTATATAACTTTTCAATGTTTGTAGTGTGATAATTCTGTGAGGTAGGTAGAATCTTTCAACACTCTTTACCTAATGCAAAATGAGGGCAAAAACATCCACATTGTTTCTTTCTTTGCCCTAATTGCCACTCTTCTGGCCTCACAGGCCCCTCCTTCTTTTTCCCTGCTATCTTAAATTTCTCCTAGTTACTAGCCCTATTTATTAACATATCTGGGTGTGGACACATATCATGTTCTCCAATTATTCAAACAGGAAAAAGAAGGTGAAGGGCAAATATTTTAGTGCTTGATATAAAAGAATGCAAACATTCAGAGTTGGGGGGGTATTTTATAATAGAATATAATGACAAATTATATTCCTAAATTAATTTTTTACTTTTCAGGTAATTTGGGGGATGGTTATCATATAGACATAGCTGAGGTAAAAGGAAGTATTTCAGAGAATTTAAGTTTAGGGTATTGCTTTCTTTCATGTATTTGGTTATTGAGAAGGGCGGAAAATAGACTTTTTATCCAAAGGAAAGAATAGTTTGGTTGTGAAAAGGGGTAGAAGAAGGACTTTTTATGAAAAACTGATGAAATTAAAGAGTGAAGAAACATAGTTTTCAGGTAAAATGTAAAGAGAGACAGATAGTTAGGACTGAACAGGGAACTGAGATGAGGTGTTTGAGGATAAAGTAATGAATGAGGCAGTAGGGCATTGTGATCCCTCAGCTCATTTGTATTTGACTGTCTTTAGTTTGAAAGGTTAAAACTCAGAAAGTGGAAAATTAAATAACTCTTTGGAGACTATAGAAAGATTCAATAAGGACCATTGGTTTTATAATTTGTGTAAAGGTAGATTTTGTGAGTTTTACTACAGAGGGAAAATGAGTCACTGAACATCAGTAGTCTCTGATTTGAGACACTGAGAATGTTAAAAGTGCTAGCAGAGGAGTGAAAGGACCAATTAGAGCTGAGAAGACAATAGGACACAATTAGCAGGACAATAGGAAAGTGAGCTAATAGGTAGCCTTCAGCTATGGTGCTGGAAGTGGAGAAGAGACCTGAATTCTGCTCATTGCACCCCAGTTCTATTTACAAGTTGAGAGGTGCTGGTTGTCTCAGCTAATATCTATTTTGATGTGGAGAAAGGAAAGGGAAAAGATGGGTTTGCAATTTATTTTTCTTTAAGTATTTGCTGAAACCTAATTTGCTGTCACCTGATGGATGATGCAATACCCTACTGAGCAAAGAAATGGCTAAGAGTTCTTGCCCAAATTGCCAACATGTAAAACTTTACTGTGAGCTGTGCATTGATGTAACAAGATACTGAGAGTTGACTGGATGATGCAAAATCCAGTCCAACAAAGAGTGGACTGGGCTTGTTTGCATTGCCTAGAACCCAACCAGGTGAGCTGTGGGATTCTCCAGCTTAAACTAAGGGAACTGCTTGTCACGATAATATCATAACATTTTCTCAGTACCCTTTAAAAAGGTGGCTATGAGTTAAAATGCCTTGTCACTGCTTCATCAGTTCAAGAGCAGAAGAAGAGCAGATTTTTTTTTCCAGAAGAAAATTGGTGAGAACCAGAAGAGAAGCAGTTAGTAGAGAAGTAATTTCATGTGATACATATGGTTAATGAAGGTACCTAAGATATCAAGACCTGAAATGTACAATTATAATTGACCCCAAGTACATGGGATTTCCTTATTTATGTGTATTCCTACTAGGTTTCTGGAAGCATGTGCCCACTTCTCCTCCATAGGCACTGTGCACTGACTATGACTCAGATTTATATGTGTGGATCATATTGATTATTCTTGCAATTGCCTTATGTTGCATAGCTATGGTGTATTTATAACTTTTGCTTGTGCATTATCACTTTTTCCACTTAATTTTTATTTTATTTTTTCCTAATTACATGTAAACAAAGTCTTTAACATTCATTTAAAAAATTTTTGAGTTCCAAATTCTCTTCCTGTATTCCACCTCTCCTCCATTCTTGAGACAGCAAGCAATTAAATATAGATTATATATGTGTAGTCATGCAAAACATTTCCATATTAGCCATGTTGTAAAAGAAAACAGACCAAAATAAACATGAATAATGAAGAAAGTTTAAAAAAAAGTATGCTTCATTCTGCATTCATACACCATTAGTTCTTTCCCTGGAGGTAGATAGCATATTTCATCATGAATCCTTCAGAATTGTCTTGGATCATTGTATTGATGAGAATAGCTAAGTCATTCACAGTTAATCACCATATAATATTGCTGCTACTTTGTACAATATTCTCCTCATTATGCCCAGTTTACTTTTCATCAGTTCATGTAAGTCTTCCCAAGTTTTTCAGAAAGCATCCCGCTCATCATTTCTTATAGTTGCACATCATCATTAAATAAATGTTTCATATTTGAGTTAACAGTGTCGTCATTGTGACTGATAGATTTTCTGGTGGATGTAGATGGAAAGTACACTAATAGGGTCACAAAAGCTACAATTATACATAGTGGGAGAATATCCCACATCCTAACGGGGTTGCCCCTAATATTCTCTAAAAGTGTTTGAGTTCTAGGCATATGGTGATGGTCCTTTTCAGGGAACTTCTTATCTATCGCTAGACATGAGGGCTAACAAACTGCTGATGTCTTCTAAGCTGTCCTTTCTTAGTCATCCCCCTCTGTGATTTTTCCATTGTTTTTGAATTCTTTGTGTGTCTATACACAAATGCATACACACATACATATATAAGTATACACACAGATACACATATAGCATATATGTGCATGTGTATATATGTATGATTTATATGTGTATAATACATTTAATATACATACACCATCTCCTTGTAATATCAGGTCAGGACTGAAATTTTTAACTTCAATAATCTTTTTAGGCCTCAGTTACCTAATTGCTAGAGACAAGGGGACTATCCTAGATAATCTTTAAGGTACCTTCCAGTGATAAGTCTAAGATCCTATCATCTTATTAGGTATTATTTACATTTCTTCACATAGTATGTTTGGTACTATATTTGGAAAAACAAAATCGAGGGTTCTACTATTACAGTTAATGAAAATAGTTCATTACAATACAGAGAAGCATGGAAAGACTTAAATGAACTGATGCAACATGAAGTAAGCAGAAATGACTACAACAATAAAAAAATAAAATAATTACTACAGAACAATCAAAAATGACGTTTGCAAAATTACCAATACCAAGTAGGGTCTCAAATTGATCATGTTGATTTTTTCTCTTTCTTTTTTCCCCCTTTCTTTTAAAATTCCTTTATTTATGAGATAGCCCTGTGGGAAGAGGAAAGAAAGGGGATGTGGGCAAAAAATTATGCACTCTAAAAACAAAATACTTCAATAATATTTATTTTAAAAATACATCATTACAATAGCTATAACTAGCAAGGGGACAACCAGGGATTCACATTAATACCCCGGGGGTAGGGCCATGCTTCCTCCTCACTCCTAGTTCTTCATCTCAGTCTTCTATTGGTCCAGGGTAACATAGCATGCAACTACCCCCAGGCTACCACTCCAGGGCCCCACCGTGTTCTCTGCTCTCTCCTGGGGCCCACTTTTTCTCCCTTCCCCAGCTCCCCACATGGGTGAGGGCTCAATTCTCTAGCAGTTCTTTGGCTGTTCTCCTGGCTTTACCTACAGATGCACTCAGGGTGATTTAACTTTGTTGGATCTTGTGCCAAGTACATGGCAATCTCATATTCTCCTTTATTTCTTTTATGTTTTATGAGACAATACGACTCACAGTCTTTCATCATTTCCCCCTAAAATGTTTTGCAAATTAATTTATACTTTAAAATGATATTGTCCTTAGTTGCCTCTTCAATTTGATTGGCTGGGGACATTTCTGGGCATTCTCAGTCTCTCTGTCCTGGAAAATTTTGAGTTGGTTAATCTTTTCTAGGAGGTGTCGATAGAGTCACTCTGCTTTATTTTGTCCATTTCCCATTTAAGGGAGTTGACGGCTTGTTGAAACAGGCAAAGTCAGAGCTTTCGTAATCTGTTTTTGTAATTTGGTATTTACTTTGATCTTTGCTCTAACGTTGATGATCTGACTGCACCCAGGTAGCTGATTCTGAAATGGCTGCTCTTCTTGTAACCAGGCATTTCCGGTCTATTAAGATGTAGTCATTTACATTTTTAATGAGAGCACTTGAGACTAACCATGCTTAACACACTGTGACTCTTTTTCTTGAGTAAATGAATTAATTAGTGGATGAATAAATAAATGAATAAAAACAAGTGTATATTAAGCACTTACCACATGCAAAACACTAAAAGCTAGGGAGGAAAACAGAAAAGTAAAATAATACCTCTTTTCAAGGACCTTACATCCTAATAGTGAGAGACTACACATAGAGGAGGTTTAAGCAACAAAGTGGATGGAAAAGCCCCATCCTTAGGGTGCAGTATCAAAGCAGATGGTAATGCATCTTATTTAAAGTCATTTCCAGTAATAAAGTGAGATCTGTTTTTTTGTGTATTACCATTTGATAGTGCCAAGGATTTCATTGGCAAGAACCTTCTTTTCTGATCTTCAGTAACTATGGCTTCTGAGAAGGTCAGAGCCGAACCACCTGCAGAGTAAGTTTCCAGAAAGTATATCTACAAGGGTTGCTTTCCTGTGGGGCCTGGCCCAGTGATCTGGGTGATCTGGGCTATTCCCATGACTCTTTGACTTACCTGCTGATCACTGGCATTTGGATAATGACTGCTGGTGATGATGGCTGGTATACTTCTCTACAGGAGTTAGTCTCTTTCATGATGGATGAAAGGGCTTAGCTGGAAGCAGAGCCAGTGGTCTGAGGAATATTGCCAATTCCTAGCCAAATTAACAAGTTGTTGCTCAGTCGTTCAATTGTGTACAACTCTTTGTGACCTTGTTGACCATAGCTGCCCATGGGGGTTCTCTTGGCAAAGATAATGGAGTGGTTTGCCATTTCCTTCTCCAGTGGATCCTTTTGTTGGTCAATCAGAGGTTAAGTGACTTGCCCAGAGTTACACAGTTAGGAAGTATTTGAGGCTGAATTTGAACTCAAGTCTTCTTGGTTCCAGGCCCGGTGCTTGATCCGTTGAGTCATCAGCTGCTCCCTCACTAACAAGTATTTATTAAATGTCTGTTCTATGCCAGGTAGTTCCAGGCCTCTTGGGCTCAGGGTCCTAGGTTATCTTTGTTAGGGTGGAAGGGAAGGTGATAGTTGAGGTGGTTTGATCTGCATGGCTTCCTCAGGGTGCTTTGTTGCTTCAGACAAGCTGACTTGCCTGCCTATCTGTGGCAGTTGGTGTTGGTGGTGGTGGGAACAGCTGGTCTCAGGTCTACAGGATTTGCTCACCTTGTTGATTATTAATATTAATGGTTGCTGACGTTCATAATAAAAAAGAAAATGCACAAAATTGTAGGTCCTTGGAGTGTATTGATATTTTGCTAATTCATAACATAGAATGATCTCAAATGATACTGCCTTTATTCACTCATCTTTTCTCTTTCCACTAGCTTCTTGAGAAGTAAGTATATGAAATAAGACCATTTTATAATCTGATGTGGGGGTGGGGCAGGTATAAGAATGATGTATTAGCCTTTTACTGTATGAAATTGCTATATGTCAAGATATAATTTAATTCTTGGCATATCTGAATTCATGTAAGAATGAACTATGTTGTAATGGGATTTTAGTACATTAATAATGTATTATTTTTTTTAATCTGTTGCTGCTGCTTTTCTTTAGGAAGCTGCTGTTTTCTCAGAACACTCAAATTATCACAGCAGGAAGAAAAGAGTGAGTTCAGAATTTAAATCCAGATTCCACAAGGGTCTTGATTCCTGGATACTCAGGTATGCCTAAGCCAGAATGGACTCTTTGTAAGATGTCTAATAGTGGATTGCTTTGTGACATGTCTGTAATGTTGCACTACTGAAAAGGGTTAAATTATCAATAATCTAACATGGCTAGATCATTATTATTCCCATTTTAGAACTGAAAAAACTGAGGCAGACAGAGGATAAGTTATTTGCCCAGTTTTGCACAGTTTCTGAAGACAGATTTGAATACAGGTCTTAGTGACTGTAGGCACTGGGGTTACAAAGAATGAAACTATCCCTGCCTTCAAGGAGCTTATTTTCTGATGGAGATATCACAAGCACATATATAAGAATATGCAGAATAAGTCTAAAGAGAATAGATACAAGGTAGTTAAAAATAAGAAGAATGGTAGCTATTGGGGGTGATCAAGAAAGACTTCATATGGAAGATTGCCCCAATCTGTGTTTTGAAAGAAGAGAGGGATTCTATGGAGTAGACGGGAGGAGGGAGCACATTCCAGGCATAGGGGAGGACCCTTGCAAAGAGACTGGGAGACAGAATGTATGTAGCATTTGAGAAACAGATTGTAAAATGATTTGGCTTGATCACAGAGTGCACAAGGGGAGAATCATGTCCAGAATAATGAGGATTAATTTGAGTCTCACTCCAGTCTATCCTCCACACAGCTACCAAAATGATTTTCCTTAAGTTATATTCTTATCATGCCACTCCCTGACACAATAAACTTCAGTGGCTCACTATTACCTGTAGGATAAAATATAAACTTTTTTCATTTTAGCTTGTAAAGCTCTTCATAGGTAATAATGAGTCACTACAGTTTACTGAGTGAGGGAGTGACATTATCAGATTGGCAAGTAAGGAAAATCCGTTTGGCAACTCTGTGGAGGACAGACTAGAATGGGGATTGGCTTGAGTCAGGAAGATCAATAAAGAGGCTTTTGTAATAGTGTAGGTGAGAGGTGAGTAGCCTGAAAAAACTGGTGGGTAGGGGAAGAGGGAGAAGGAGTCATATTCAACAAATGTTGTGGAGATAAAAAAAAAAAACAAGATCTGGCAAATAATAGGATATATGATAGGGAGTCAAGAGTGACACTGATGTTAACAATGGAGGAGAGGGTTTAAGTTTGTAACACATTTTGTCTTGTACACATTTTGTACAAAATGTAACGCATTTTATCTCGAATTTGAGATGTCTCTAGGACATCCAATTTGAAATGACTAATAGGCATTTGTTGATGCGGGACTGACCTTCAGGAGAGACTTGGATTGGATGCATAGAACTGGGAGTTGCCACGTTCTCTCCCTCCTTTTGTCCCCTCTACCACCATTGAGAAGAAATATGATACCCCTTATACACATGAAATCATGCGGAACGTACTTACACATTAGCCATGTTGTGACAAGAAAAATAAAGGGAAAAAGTAGGTTACTGGTAACTTTGGAAAGAAACTGTGGAGTTTCAATCGAGTGATGAGTTTGGAAGCTGAACATTAAAGGATTGAGGAGTGAGAGAAGGACAAATGGTGGCAACGAATGTAGACAGCTTTTTCTAGGCTTTAAGTTTTTTGTCAACATTCCATGAGTTCTAGTATTAGCAGAGGCAAGTCTCTTCAGTCCTTCTGACCTCAGTTTTCTCATCCATTAAATAGGCACACAGAGCTAGATAATCTCTAGTGCCCGTTCCAGCTCTTAAAAAAAAGCTATGAAATAAACTCTATCTGTATTTCCATTAATATAATACAGTACCAAATCAAAGCATTAAATTTTTTTTCTGAGACTTCTGTCCTTAAAAGAATGGTTCAAGATGTACATTTCATATGTGTGAAAGGACTAGGGTTTATCTGATGTAGCTTCTTTCCTCCCACCCACATTGTAAGGGCTGCTTTACCTAAAAGAAGGCAAAGCTGGCCCTAGATCTGATTGGTCTTTGTGCTTGGCCTTGGCTTCCCTGTTGCACTTACCCTCCTTGTCTCTACCCACCTACCCAGTTAACATGGGAAAAGCCTGGGACAAAGCTTCTCTTGGGACCTGATTGGGCTTCCCTGGCAGCTTCTTGGTAATCTAAGAGCATAAAAAGTTCCGGCCCCTTGGAGTCTAGGCCCCTCAGACTTGGCAGATTTCTGAAGTTCACTTGAATCACCTTCCTCTGCTCTGCTGACCATTTGTGTTTCCATACAAAGACAAGAGAAGCTAAGTGGTGCTGCATCCTTGTTGCAAATCCTTCCTGTGTTAAGATAAAATAAACTTTCTTATGATAAATGTTCAATTATTTGAGAATAACTTATTTTGTCTCAACATCAAATCTGAACTAAGAGAGAGTGCCAGCGTTAGAGCCCCGCCTCTGACAACAATTCAAATTATTACATGTAAAAAGAATGAAAAAAATTAGTCCTTTTATATGGTGGGAGGAGTTGGATCCTCCAACTAGCAACCTGATTGATCTATTCACACAAACTAAATAGCAGATAGTAGAGATTATGAGGTTTTAATTCATTAAATGAAGTTTAAAGACATTTCTACACCCTGTTGTCCCTTTATGAAGTGAGAAGCTTCCATGATAGAATTAGGACAATTTTACGTTGGCTGGCAAAAGACTGGTCATGTCCTTGTTGGATCTTAAAAGGCAAGCTGCCCAGGACTGTGTAATAGTTGAGGCATAGTCAGAGCCGGAAGCACCTTTGTGGTGTATGATTCATTCACCTTTACCAGAGAACTATGGGGATAGATTTCTTTCTCCTACCCTCTCTATTGGTCATGGCATCTTGCCACGGAGCTACTTGCCAAGAATGAGATATCACTTTCAGTAGGGAAGAAAGAGAGAGAGACACAGAGAAAGAGACACAGAGACTGAGAGAGACAGAGACAGAAATGGAGATAGTCAGCTAATAATATGTACCTGGTACTATGCTAATCACTGGGGATACAAAAAAGGGGCAAAAGACAGCTGTTGTAGCAAGCAAACAAATAAGTACAAACAAGCTATACATAACCAATAAGAAATAAGAGAGGGAGGGCACTAGAATTAAGAAGGGTTGGGACAGGTTTCCTGTAGAAAGTGGAATTTTACTTGGGGCTTAAAAGAGGCCAGGGAAGGCAGTAGGAAGAGGTGAGAAGGGAGACTATACCAGACATGGGGGACAGTCAGAGAAAATGCTCAGAACAGAGAGATGGAGTATCTTGTTCATGGAATAGCAAAGAAGCCAGTGTCATTGGATCAAAGAGTATGTGGTGAGGAATAAAGTGTTAGAAGACTAGAAAATTAGGAGGGGAATGCCAAATAGAACAATTTGGGTTTGATCCTGGAGGTAATAGGTTGCCACTGGAGTTTATTGAGTATGGGCAGGTGGTGATATCATCAGACCTGCACGTCAGGAAAATCACTTTGGTGGCTGAATGGAGGATGAATTGGAGTGGAGAGACACTTGAGGGAGGTAGACCCACCCTCAGGCTATTGCAATAATCTAGACATGAAGGCCTATACTAGAATGGTGGCAGTGTTACAATAAAGAAGAGGGCGTATTCAAGGGATGTTGCAAAGGTGAAATTAACAGGCATTGGAAACAGAGAATTTATAGGAGGGTGGTGTGTGATAGTGAGGAGTTGAGGAAGACACCTAGGTTGTGAGACAGAGGGACTGGGCGGATGGTGTTGTCCTCTATACTATATGGAAGGTTGGAGTTGGGGGAGGTTTAGGGGGAAGATAATATGTTCAGTAAGATGTCTACTGGACAGCATTTTAACAGGGGAGATTGCTTCCCCATGTACTAGATTTGTTTGGTTCTCACTTAGTGTTCTGTGTTTTGTGTCTCCTGTAAAACTTAGGAAGGATGTACTTCCCATTAAGGGATGGCACTAGTGAATCTCAACCTTTCCTTGGGTTGGCTCTTTTATCTCAATGGCTTATCTATCTCTACTAGGTTTAGGGTAAGGGGTCAATTTACAGTTCAGTTATTAATCACTCTAACTATAGACCCTTCTGCTTATGTAAACTTGTGCCTACTTACATATATTGTTTCATTATGTCTCTATTATATTTGTGACATCCAAATGGAGTCACTACCTGCTTGTCATCCTTGGTGCCTCAGCTGGATTAAAGCAAGGATGTTTTTTCCTCTGCAGAGATCCAAACCCTTTCTCAAATTTCTACTTGCACCTGCATGAATCTTTCAGACAAGTATTAGTTAGTGCCTTCCCTCTTTTCTTTTATATAAAAAGGGAACAAGTAAGAGCAATAAAAAGACAGTAAGGAATTGTGGTGGCGCATACCAGTTGGGATAGGAAGAAGTCAGTGGTTCACTCTACTTCCTTCAGAGGCTAAATCAGTTTCTCCTCCTGGACTCTGCTTTCTTCCTAAGGGAGGGGATGTCATCTACCAACTTAACAGAGGTATGAGCTTTGATAGGGTCTCTTTTTAACAGGCAAGGAGGGAAAATGCACAGTTCCCTCTAGTCGCTTTACCATCTGACTAGTGTATGCTCATCAATTCTTAGCTGGAGGAAAAGTTTAGCTTTCATTCTTCCCCTTATAATATCCATTGTCCACTCACTGGGTTCTGCAGAAAGAGGCTGGGCAACAGTAACAAGAGTCCAAATGTCCTCCCAGAAAAGTCCATTCTTCTTCTCCATGAGTTGGTAACAGGAAAAAAAATAGCTGCTTCTTTCATTTTTAGTTTCTCTCTTCCAGAAGTTCTTCCAAAAATCATTTGTAGCAACCAAGTTTTAAAATGTCATATGAACTCTGGGATAAAAACTCCTTGAGTCTCTCATCTGCATAGCAGTGTTCTCAATGCATGTCCTACATTACTATCTGGACCCAGAAATTTTTCAGGTTATTGAATCATCTGGGGTATACTTGAATTATGTAATTGTATACAGCACAAACATAGAAATAAGTGTTAAACTTTAAAATAAGAAGAGTTATTATACTGGCATCCTAGGTGATCATCCCATAGTATTATTGAAAGCAAAAGTATATTAGTAATCCCAGTAATAGACATGACATCATATAAAACATCTTTTGACAGGGTGATTCAGAGATTAAATGTCTGTTTTGCATGTAGGATATAGTACATGAATACCATAAAAGTACATACTTATCCATAGTACATAAACAAATGGTATTACATCATATTATAATATTAAACAGAAAAGGAATAACAAAGCTACCTAGCCATAACACTATCAATAAACCTATAAAAAACCAACTATAATCATTAGTATATCATTTGTAAACTGTACATAGCTAACAGATAGATGTGTTAAACTACAAAAAACACAAGTATGTAAATAAACATAAAAGCAAAATGATAAATCAAAATGGCACTCAACAGGTAGTTAGTAGCATGTGCATCAATGAACACACAATTACATGCAATGTAAATTTTATATGGGCAGATTCTAGTATTGTATGGCTATATGTGCACCTACAATATTATTTCTAGTTCACCTACAACATCTTAAGTTAGCCTGATGACTGACTGAATGCATCTAGTTCTTTGGTAACCTCTCAGTCTCTCCTGCCCTGAACCTGAGCTGGTTGATAATATGAGGTGATCATCATTGTCATTATAGATAGAGGCTTACTTCTCTAAACTTCAACTTGTAGAAAGTCTAGTCTGGCTCTCAGTATTTTAATGCTCCAAGGATTGTTTCTATACCATAAGAGTCTCTATAGTTGAAGTTCTAGGCATAAAAGGAGCTGCCTCTGGATTCAGTCTTTTTGCCCTATGTCGCTTTCTAAAAAAATACTGTCAGAGCCAGTAGATGGTCTTTGTATAACTGTTGAGTGGTCTCTCTTGCTTAAAGTCTGCTGAGATAAGTGTCCATCACTTGTGTTCATTTGCTCATCAGAAAATCTAATTAACTCTCTCTTACAGGTGACAAGTTACAGCAAATTATTTTGATAACCCCTTTCTATTGCACCCCCCCCCATCCCTCACCACTCTCTAGGGCTATTCTGTAAACAGGCAAGTTGCCTAGACTCTCAACAACTTTCTATGGGTTTACTTTCCATTGGTTCACTAATTCTCATGTCCCTTGAACACTGATCTGTGTCAAAAAAAAAAAAGCTCCGTCTCCTCATTAGAGGCCTCAACAGCACACTCAGAGATCAAACCACTATTTGTTTTTGTTGTATCTCTTCGGAGTCATAGTTGAGATATGATCATTGTTACATCTGCATAATTTACACCTTCTGGAATTATAAAGCACAAGTAATTGTGTAAGTATGGCTATTGCCCAAATATCAACAAATCACAGATGTAAAGCCTATTACATCATCCTTATAGAGTTGTGCTTGTGTACTAAAAATGCTGTATGTTGACTGCACTGAGATTTTTTTTCTAGTATGAGTACTGTATTCACTTGTCAGCACCATATTTTAGGAATGACATTAGTGATCTGGATATTCATTCAAAGAGGGGCAACCAGCATGGTGTAAGGTCTCAAATTCATGACATAAGAGGATCATTTGAAAGGGGTGGAGATGTTAACTTGGAAGACAAAGATTCAGAGAAAATGAGATAGCTATATACAAGTATTCAAGAGAATGTAACATGGGAGTGAGATTAGACTTGTTCTCCTTGGTTCCAGACAGCAGTACTGGTGTGAAGATAAAAGTTGATTGAATCAATAAAATCAATCATCCTATCTCACTTAATCAAGGGAGAACATCTTTATTAAACCAATCAATCAATTAAGGACAGTATACTAGGTCTGAGAAGGCCTTAAAAATTATTGGATAAAATGGAGTGACAATTTCACAAGAAATGTGTTAGTACTAACAGAGAAAATTCAATCATACTCCGTGTGTCTTCTATAAAATAGCAAGCCACTTTAGAACCTAGGGATCAGAATATCTAGAAGTATAGAAGAGTAAGGCATTCTAGCTAAGCCTCTGTGAGGGAGTTGCTGGGTGAGAGGAGTGGAATAGAGCCTCTGTCTTCTCTCCCATCCTTGACCACTGGAAAAGCTTATGAACCTCAGAGGGTCAAAGGATTTGGACTTATCATATGCAAGACAGAGGTAACTGTTAGCAGTGTCTACAATGACATCTGAGGACAAATTAAACATACAGAGAAAAGGCAGCTTCAAGATACTACAAGGAGCCTAGCAGCATCAGTGGAATCTCATGAGCTATAGTCCGTTAAAGCCAGACCTCAATCCCTATGAATCCTCTAGAATACAAGTGGAGTGGAGTGACACTACTATGGGAACCCAACCTGCCAGTAACAACTGGGGATGGGAGAACAGATCCAGAATATGTTGGTGGTTGGTTGTTGTCCTTCATTCTCAAAGAGGACTAAAATGACATCACCATGTTGGGATCAAGGTATGGTGTGTCCAACTGTAGTTGATCAGACCAATACAGGCTTAGAAGGCTCTACTGTAGGTCAGACACAAATAATCCATATGAACATTTGGATTGAAGATGTCTCTAAATTCAAGCATCTCACGTTTCCTTTGAGCTACTGCAAAATGGAACGAGTGATGTCTTTTGACTCGTGCATAAATTGGATTTAAGTGAGGCAGAGTTGTATGAAATTGTCAGCCTCATTCTCTCTTCCAGAGTCATCAAAGTCCAGTGGCAAGATGAAAGTCAAGATGACTGATAATGGTTCAGGATACAGTGGATGACCTTGACATTTTTGATGTCCACTAAGCTGCAAGCACTCTACAGGGTCTGCTTCAGCTACCTTCATGTCCCATAGAAACAATTTGTTCTGATTCATCCATTCCACCAGGTGTAGTCTTCACATGCTTGAGGTAGACACACCCGTAACTCAATGATCAGTTTGAGACCCCTCAGTTACCCTTAACCTGATTCAGCCCATGTGCCAAAAGGATTTACTAGGGTTTGGCCACTACATACTGTAGCTTCTTGGAGCTACAGGTGAGAGCTGGGTGAATCAAGTGGACATCAAAGGTGGATAAGCAGTCCTAAAGAGGGCTCAGCAGCCCTTACACCAGAGGTACCAGTCTTCCCTGAATACCCTTACAACTTAATGTAACAGTGAATGAAATGTGCAGAAAGGTAAATCCAGGTTTGAAGTAAGGAAAAGATTCCTTAAAATTAGAGCATACAAGGGTGGAATGAACTGCTTTGTTAGCTAGTGGGTCGCCCTCATTGAAGGTCTTCAAACAGAGATTGAATACATGTCAGATACGATGTGGAGTCATTTTCCAATTAGAGGTTGGACTATATGACTGGGCAACAAGGTAGCAGAGTGGATAGAGTGCTATGCCTGGGCTCGGGAAGACTCATCTTCCAGACACATTTAGTAGCTGTGTGACCCTGGACACGTAACTTAATCCTGTTTGCCTCAGTTATTTTTCATCTATAAAATGAGCTGGAGAAGGAAATGGCAAAGCACTCCAGTATCTTTGCCAAGAAAACCCCAAATGGAATCATGAAGAGTCAGACACAACTGAAACAACTGAACAACAACAACAACAAAAATGACAAAAAAACCCCATTAAAAGACCACTGTGGTCTCTTCCAACTCTGAAATTCTATGATTCTATGACTTGTTCTTGGTGAAAGGAAAATGAAAAAGGGACGGAAGTACAATGGAAAGATCATTGGTCCTTGAGTCAGAAGATCTATGTTCAAATCTCACTATTGACCTGTATGACCTTGGACAGGTCACTTAACTTTGATGAATTTCAATTTGTTCTTCTTCAAATGAAAGGGTTGGACTAAATGGCTTCAGAAGTCCTTTTCAGCACTAGAGATATAGTCCTATGTAATCATACTGCCTTGCAGACATTACCACTCTTCTTTCAGCACCAAAGTGCTCACATTCAACATAGTCCTATATTTTAGTTGAAATAAAAAAATGGAATGGATACAATTGGGCATTTTTTTTGATATCAGCTAAGAAGGTCATGCAGTAAATCAGTGGCAAAACTAAGACTAGAACTCAGTTTCCAGTGTTCTAGTCCAGTGTACTTTACATTATAAGAACTCAGAATTCAGTTCTCTGTATGAGAACAAAATGAAATTGTTTATGCTTAAACTTTCTGATATGTTAGACTTGGAATTCAGAGTATAATGAATACCTTGGGGCAGATTTGAGGTCCATTACTGGTTTCTTTTTTGGTCAACGAACTGATCTAGATGTGTCATAACTCTTTAGTACATCTTTTAAGAGATAAAAAGAACCACGTAAAGCAAAAGCAACAAAGACAAATGGAATTATGGATGAGTTTCTGAGGCACTTTGATGGAGACTGACATGGTGCCTTTTCTGCACCTGGAAATCATCTGGACACTCATCTGTTTCTGCAGGGTAAGGAAACAAGCACAAAGACTTTTTTGGCATAAGATATAAGTTGGTTGGTATTAACCAACAGCTGTTGAGTACAACTCCAAATGGCTATCTGTCTCACTTGAATGGAGACGTTTAAATATTTATATTTACATAGTAAGAAAAATTAAACTGAAAAATGTATCAAGGCACCTTTAAAAATCATGGAAACATATGTTAGCATTTCTAAGAATTACTAAATTTTACTTGTGGGAAAATCATTTTTGATATAATATACATGCATGTATGAAAATCAGATTTATATATAGTAACATCTCACTTATCCAGAAGTCTCAATCCTCCAAAATTCCATTATTATGTCCCTCCACCCCACAAAAGAAGACTTTGAATACCAAAAATTATTGTCAAAAAGTCCTAGAAATTATCTGCACATAATCATTCAAAACCAATTTATTCTTTATATAGTTTTAAACTATTAAAACTCAAAACTCACTAAGATTTCAGGATACTCTGTAGATACAAACAAACGCACACACATATATGTATTATATATAGTGTGGACATATTATATACATACATATACATATACTTACAAGTGTAGATCTACAATATGTATATATGCATACGTATAATATATGAGAGAAAATGCATAAATGAATGAGAGAACATGATATGGAGGTCTGGTTCTGAGCAAGAAAAGGCAAAAATCCCACTAGTGAGAGCCCAGTTTCCCAATGGGAGAGTCCAAGTTTCCAGTGAGAAGGGGACAAGCAGGATGAGGGTGATTGCCCAAGTTAAGGTGGCGTGGTTTGGAATTGGGAAAGAAGAGACGAGGAGTGTGTTGTCTGGAACTGGTTAAGAAGTGACCTGGTTGCAAGGAAAATTAAGGTGAAAGTTCAACCCTAATACCTCTAAATATACCTAGTATTATTTTTTGTGGCAAAACATCCCCAAAGAAATAAAGCTACCCAATAATAAAGTGTGTACTCATCTATTGTGGAATTACTGAATAAATTGTGTTATATGAATGTAATGGAATGTCATCATGTCATTAAAATGATGAGCATGAGGAATTCAGAGAATACTGGAAGATTTTATGAACTGATTCCATTTAAGAAGCATTATTAAGTTGATAAGCTGAGTAACCTGAGCTGTGCAGATACTGTGTTCGGGAGTAGCATCATGAAGACTTCATGACAAGAGAAAGGGAAAATGGACCCTGTGGTAGTGGAATCATTAGTTTCCTTGACCCCATGGGTTCCCTATATGGGTGCCTAACTACCAATGCACTCTCTGTTTGCACCTTCTCTTTCCACTGGGTATATATTTGTGAGAGAATGCAACCCAGCTATGGGGAGACTGTTTTGAATTATTGTTCTTACTGTGTTGTCTTAATCATAGTAGTTCTTTGTTTGAACTAATTGCATTTACTGAGAGTTAAAGGTAAATGCATCAGGGATGTCTCATTAGCTGATGTTTTAGGACTTTTTTTGATAATACAAGTTACATTTATTGTGAGAGAGAGAAAGACACTGGTCCCCAGAAATGCTAAAGGTAAGCAGGCCAGGCAGGGTGGTAGCTATTTGTTCCCAATGTACAGTCTCCACTTGGGTCCTCCGTGCCAGGCAAGCTCCAAAGTATCTTTGAACGTGGAACAGCAGACCCTGCAGATGCAAACCATTAATGTGAATTCAAGTTGAGAGCAGTGACCTGATAGGACATTGTACAATGAGATTACCTTCCTATTTTTTAAAACTGTCTATTTAATGAGTTAGTTGAGCTGAGTGCCAATAAATACTAGTTTAGGAAATTATTTAGTTTAATGTTACTTCCCTAAAATGACTATTGTCCTGGATTCTATATGCTTCTGCCTCATCCTTCTTCAGAATTGTTTTTTTTCTTCTAAAGTAGTATCACATTGGATGTTCTATAGATGTGTAATGAGTTAGTAATTTCTAGCCACTACTTGTTAACAAATCTCTCTTGCTTTTTCTAGGCCATCCTTTCTTTGTCTGTGTCCTCTTCTGACACTACTAAGCTTACAGCCTTTTCCTTCATCTTAGCCCAAAGTATTCTATGTTCTGACCTTTCTAATCTATATTGCAGCTAGAAAGCCCCACCTGTGACCTACCTGATAACACAAAATCTTAGGATCAGAGATATAGAGCTAAAAGAATTTCAGATGTCATCTGGTCCGAAACCTCCTCATTTTACAGATGAGGTAAAATAAATAGCAGAGGAAGCAAATTCCCAGGCAATACTGTTTAAATATACTAGTGTCTATTCATGTGTAAGGAAGCAGACTTGGGAGAGCATTTCTTCACTAGAATTATCCCAGGCTACCATCCTAATTTCACTGGTAAATTCCTTCCTCTGCTAAAGTGTTTGAAGTTACAAACCGTGATTTCACACTGAGTCAGAGTATCCCTTTTGATACGCTGTCATGGTGGTTCCCAGAATTCACAGGAGCATCGATAGCCCTGCGTTGATATTGAAGTAGGCAATGTAGTACAGTGGAAAGTGATACCCTGCTCCCAGAGTCACTCTCTGAGATATACTTCCAGTTTTTGGATTCTAGGATTCCCTGAAACTCAGGGCTCTTCTGGAACCATGTCTAAGGCTCTTTCCATTACACCAAAAACTGCTGCTGCTGTTGGCAGTCCCCTTTATGTTCTCTTCTAGTATCTACAAGTCTGTACCTCTCATTTTGGAACTGAACCAAATATTGCTTTACATTCTCATTTGACTTGTTTTGTGTTTACAGGAACTGTGACTCAATAGATTAGGAGATAGATCTAGGTCAAATCTATCCCTTGTCACTTAATATCTCAATTGTCTTAGACTTTTTAAGCCTCACTTTTCTTACCTGTAAAATGAGGATTGTAGTATCTGCCTCAGAGGATGAAATGAGAGGTATGTGAGGTACTTTGCAAACTTGAAAGGAATAATATAAATGTCAGTAATTATTGTATATCGTTTCTGCCATTAAGCTGTAAGTTCCTGGAGGGCAGGCAGGGACTATGTGTTACTTTGTATTTGTTTTCTTCTCATCACTTAGACTAGTGCTATGTGTGTGGGAGATGTCCAGTAAATGTTTTGTTAAATATGAAGGGTTAGAAAAGCAAGTGCACTCTTCAGTCATTACAAAAGCAAGTGCTGATTAAGCAACTGCTATGGGCCAGACATTGTGTAATTTGGAGTATGAAATGGAAAAATGTGATAGTACCTGCCCTTAAGGAGTTTATATTCAATCTGAGGAAGATAGAAATAGAAATAAAATAAATACGAGGTAATTGGGGAAGGGGCTGGTGGCTGGTTAGATCAGGAAAAGCTTCATGTAGGAAACAGTACTTAAACTATGGTTTGAAAGAAACTAGGGATTCTAACAGATCAATGTGAGGAGGGGGTGCATTGTAGGAATGAGGGACAGCCAGCTCAAAGGCACAGAGGTGCGAGATAGAATGGCATCAGTGAAAAATGGCAAGAAAGTCAATTTGGCTGAATGGAAGAATGAGTAAAGAGGAGTAATATACAGTAAGTCTAAAAATGTGGTTTGAAGCCAGGTTGTACAGGGAATCTATGTAGCCTAATACACAAATGCTGTGTCTGAAGTCAGGAAGACCCTGAATTTAAATCTGGTCTCAGGTAGCTCCTAGCTGTGTGACCTTGGACAAGTCATTTAATCTGAGTCTGCCTCAGCTTCCTAATCTGTAAAAATGGAAATCATAAAAGCACCTCTATGCCAGGGTTGTTGTGAGGATAAGGTGAGATAATGTAGGATGTCTTAAAACTCTTTAATATAGGTTTCAGTTTTAATAACTAAAGCGAAGAGAAGTTATGTATACTAAGACTATAAAGATAGATTGGATCCAGATTTTTCAGTTTTAATAACTGAAAACTGCATTAGTACTTTTTGCATATCCTATATTTGTCAAGCTCTTTGTAAAACTTAAAAGCATTATGTAACCGCTAGCTATTATTAAAAGCCAAACACAGAAGTTTGTATTTGAACACAGAGGAAATATGGAGCCACTGGAATTCATGGAGTAAGGGAGTATCATGATCAAACCTTTGCCTAATATTACTTTGGTAGCTGAATGAAGATGAATTGGAGAGGGGAGGGGCTTGAGGCAAGAGAGACTTAATAAGAGGCTATTGCAGAGGTAGCTAGGTGGTGCAAAGGATAAAGCCCCAGCCCTGGAGTCAGGAGAACCTGAGTTCAAATCTAGCCTCACATACTTAGTAGCTATGTGACCCTAGTCAAGTCACTTAACCCCCATTACCTCCCACTGTAAAATAAATAAATAAATAAAAGAAGTTATTTCAGGAGCCCAATCAAGAGGTCACGAGGACACGAACTAAGGTGATAGCTGTGTTAGTGGAGAGAATGAGAATGTTTGAGAGATGTTGCCAAGGTAGATTTTTTTTTTTTGAGGCAATGGGGGATAAGTGACTTGCCCAGGGTCACACAGCTAGTGAGTGTTATGTGTATGAGGCCAGATTTGAACTCAGGTCTTCCTGACTCCAGGGCTGGTGCTCTATCCACTGTGCCACCTAGCTGCCCCCTAAGATTCTTAAATATTCATTTTTCATCTACAATCCACCAAGAGAACGGCAATGATTCAATACTTGATACCTAAACAGAATAGTCTGAAAACGCTTTTGTTTCAGGTCAGGGGTGTGCTGGTATCATTGGCTTGTACCCTAGTTTGTTCCAGTTTCTTGGCCTTTGTGATCACTAAGCTCATGTACTTTGGAAAACTACTGAGGGCATTAGTGAAAGATCCAGCTTCTGGATTCCTTTGTGGGTTTGGTAACATCTTGATAAATACATGACCCTTCTGGCTAGTGGTCCATACTGATTTTAAAGTTAGTGGTAGTTAGAGGTTTTGGTTTGGTGCCTTTGAGGAAACTGACAATCTTGAGTTCCAATCTCAGAGGCTGTCCATTTTCCTTTCAGTCACTAGAAAGCTCTTTCTACTTATCCCCAAGAATGAATTTCTTGGAGAAAGCAATGTGCTGGGTTGCAACTCTGCTTAAGTCTCTTTAAGCCCAGCTCACATGGCACATGGAGCAAAGCTGTAAGATGCATCCATTTACTCAGATAATCTGGCACTTCTGGGTTCCAGGTCAGGGATGATTTTTCATTTATCTACTATCTATCCATCTATCTATCTATCTGTCTATCTATCTATCTATCCATCTCTCTATCTATCTATCTGTCTGTCTGTCTATCTGTCCAATTTTGTGAGTCCCTGGTTTTCTGAGATAGAGTTAGGGAGGAATTTTTTTTTCAACATTTTATTTTTTCTCCAAATTATATTTAAAAAATTTTTTTACATTTAAAAAAAAATTAAGTACCAAATTCTATCCCTTTCTCCCTCCCTTCCCGCTCCCTGAGATGGTAAACAATCCAATATATGTTATACATGTTCAATCATGTAAAACATTTCCATTTTAGTTATTTTGTATAAGAAGATGCAAAATAAGAAAGAGAAAGAAAGAAAGAAAGAAAGGAAGAAAGAAAGAAAGAAAGAAAGGAAGGAAGGAAGGAAGGAAGGAAGGAAGGAAGGAAGGAAGGAAGAAAGAGAAAGAGAAAAATAGGATGCTTCAGTTTATATTCAGGCAATATCAGTTCTTTCTCTGGAGTCAGATAGCATGTTTCATCATGATCGAGAGGCATTTGTATCTCTGACTTGTGGCGAAGGGTAGAGTTAAAAATGAATTGAATATGAGAAGTTCCCTTTAAAGGGTATAAAGATGCATGTGGCTGACATGGCAGTATTAAAGCACTGGCCTCACCTCGGAGTCCTAATGAAACGGCTTTAAAAAAATTCAATCAAATTTCATGAATATTTCAAAGAGTTACTTTCCCCCATTTATACAACAAAAATCCTCATAAATACAAAAAAAAAAGTAATGATGCGAGCAACTTATATTTCAAGAAAATATAGATTTAGGACTAAGGTCACTGGGAATTTCAAGTATTAGACACTCAGAGAGAGGTAACTGTGGTACAAATATGTTATATATTATACAATGCAGTGTTGTAAAAGTCAATAACAGAAGAGCCAGGGCACTCAAAATAGGGGAAGTACTTTCAAAGAGAGATAAGCTATAGAAGGGGTGGGAGTAGGGGCGAGGGAAGGGAACAAACATTTATGTGGCACCTACCGTAGGCCAGGCGCTGTGTTAGGTGTCTTACAAGTATTGTCTCATTTGATCCTCACAACAGCCCCATATGGACAGTTAGATATGAGTAAGATTATGGGAATCACATTCATATAATGCTTTAAAATTTGCAGAGTCCTTTACATATATAATCTCAATCAGTGTGCAGATGTCCTGTGAGTTATGTGCTGTTATTATTTTCATTTTACATAAGAAAAATAAACCTGAATATCTTGGAGTGACTTTCCCAGGGTCACACAGATACAAAGATGCACTGTCAGTTGCAGATGATGGGTTAAATTGTTTTGCTTGACTTTAATTGTTACAAGGGAAAGCTTCTATTCTCATCTTGGAATTAGTGAGTACTGACAGAGATGCAAAAAAAAAAGAAAAAGAGCATTATAAAATATTTTAAAGGTAGAAGAAAACAAAATGTTCTGATGGGTACACAAAACTGGGTGGTATTCTTTGTCAGACAAAAAAAAAGTAGCAGTAATGGAGTTCAGTAATTATGTCTTCTCTTCATCATTTATGATCAGTCTTTCATCTACTTTAAGCAACAATTCTGTTTTCTTTGACTCCTCTATTATTCCAATATGCCAAACCTCAACAATCCTTTTGTTGCATTCCTTTCCGGCTTTAGTTAATTCTGAGTTTTGGTGCTCAAAAGACAATATTGCATTTTTGTCTTCCTCCTCTGTTTCTTGACCTTATATTTTACTTTCCACGTGTATCTTTCACTAAATATAAGCATAAATATAAATTTTTGTTTTTTCTTTGTTTAGTCATTTTTCTCAGTCATGTCTGACTTTTTGTGATGCCATTTGGGGTTTTCTTGGCAAAGATACTGGAATGCTTTGCCATTTTCTTCTCCAACTTGTTTTTAAGATGAGGAAACTGAGGCAAAAAGAGTTAAGTGACTTGCCCAGATCTACACAGCTACCAAGTATCTGAGACCAGATTTAGACTCAGGAAGATGAATCTTCCTGACTCCAGGCCCAGTAGTCTATCTACTGCACCACCTCATTTTGTTACTGTTATGTTAAATTTAATATATTCTTAAAATTGTATGGAATAGAAATATAAAGTTTCATATAGAATTTTAAAATTCATCTTTCTATCATATTTGCTGATGATTGCTAAATTCATGATAAAAAAAAGAAACAATATTAAGGCTATCCTGGGAGAGAGGTCTCCTAAAGTGAATAGAAAGCTGGCATCAGAGGCAGGAAAACTTGGCTTCAAGGCTGGCCTCTGCTCTATATTGGCCTTGTGACCTTGGCCAAGTCACTTAAATCTTGGAGCTTTGGGCAACTCTCTAGGACTATAAGCTCCTAAGAAGGTGCTGACCTGCATTAAAGGCTTATTATGTGTGAGAGAGAATACATTTGATCTATTTGTTCCCAGAGGTCAGAACAAGGAGCAAGGGATTGAAGCTGCAGGTTGTCAGGAAAAACTTTCCAATAATTTACACTGTCCTCAAGTGAAATGAGCTGCCTTGGGAAGTAAGAAGTTCCCTCTCCTAAAAATGTCTTCAACAAAGACTGGATGACCACTTGCCTAGAATATCACAGGGGGCACTCCTTTGGGATGTGGTTTTACTAGTTGACTGGTGACATTCTCTCCAACTGCAAAATTCGGTGATTCTTTGAAAATCATTCTGAAGATGCAAAGTGACCTAGATTAATTTCAGCCACATCTGCACAGCTGTGACCAATTACGAGGTGACCATGAAAGATCAGGAAGAAAGGTTTAAGTCCATAATATTGCTCGCAATGATCTACGAATTATAATGTCAGTCTGTGTTGAGGAACAAAGAACAAAAGCCTGGGGTCACCCCAGGAATGGAAAGAATGCAATGGGAAAAGTGATGTGTATAGGGTTGTTGGAATTAGGCATAGAAGGAACATTGGAGACCATCTTGTCCAAGTAAGGTAACTAAGACCCAGAGAGGTTGTGAGTTCTCCAAGTTCAAACCTCCACCTCCTACCTTCATGTGGTCATTTGTGCCTGGAATGTGTTTTCATCTCCACCTCTTAGAATTTCCATATCCAAGGTTTAGCTCAAATTATACCTCTGCCTATAGGAGGACTTTCCTTATCTCTCCTACTTTCCCTCCCCAGTTTTTACTGTTCTTCCCTCCCTCATTATTTTATATTTACTTTATATTTTATATTTCATTAGTATAGATAGTGTTTCTTCCAGTAGCAAGCTCCTTGAGGGTAAGAGCTATCTTGTTTTTGTCTTTGTGCTTTCATCGTCTAACAAAGTGGCTGGCACCTTTTTGGAATAAGGATAGGGAGTGGGCCCGTGATTTGCTTGTTACAGAAAACTAGTGGATAAAGAAACTCCTATACCAATGCAGGCCAGCTCTGCCATGCATAGTTTCTGGATGTCACCTAGAGCACTGAGAAGTTACATGACTTGCCCAATGTCACCACAGCCAGTATGTGTCAGAGACAGGATTTGAACCCAGGTCATACTGCCTCTAAGGCCATTTCTTTATCCATTATGCCACACATACCTCAGCTCATAGTAGGCATTGAATAAATACTTGCTGAATTGCATTGCTGTTGAAGTACATGAATTTAAAAACAGGTTCTTTGACTTTAATCCAGTAATTTTTTCAGCACATCACTGTCCTCAAGCTCTTTGTGAATGATCAAATGACAAATGAGTTCTGGAGAGAAGGTCAGGGGTGGCTGTTGTCATGGAATCAGTTTATTTCTTGAAGACATATTGCAAGGATGATGGACAACAGATTTATTTCAATTTTCAAACTAAATCTCAAGAGAAACATCCATGACCCACGAGGAGACTGCTAACTTGGTAGAAGGAGCCAATCAGTGGTCTAGTTGTTTGGACAGAAAATGGAATCGGCAAGCCCAAGATGATTAGTTCTGGTATCTCCTGAGGAACTACCCAACTTTATGATATGTTGCATCTCCATTCTAAATAACTATGGGTGAAACATATGATTGTAGAAAATATCCCTGAAATGCTAAGTTCAGATTGAAAAGAGTATTACAAAAGTCAGTGTCTCTAATTCTAGATGTCATTAAGGAACTTGTGAATTTGATTTCAGCCTTTTAGGCTACCAGACTTTAGAATAGTCCCATGAACATCCAGAAGACAATATTTTCAAGGAGAGAAGTGATCAGTTACTTCCACATCATTAGTCCTTCAGTTTTCCATGTTTTTTGTTGTCTAGTAGTTTCAGTTCCGTCCAACTCTTTGTGACTCCATTTGGAGTTTTCTTGGCAAAGATACTAGAATGGTTTGCCATTTCTGTCTCCAGCTCATTTTACAGATGAGGAAACTGAGGCAAGCAGTTTTTGGTGCTTGTGTCACTTGTGCAGTGACTTGTGCAGGGTCACATAGCTAGTAAGTGTCTGAGGCTGGATTTGAACTCAGGAAGATGATTCTTCTTGACTCCAGGCCCAGAACTCTATCCATTGTGCTATCTAGCTGTCCTTTCCATGTTTAGAACTGCACAATTACATAAAAGACAGTATGGAATGAGAGAACAAGTTCTAGATTTAGTGCCAATAGATTTGAATTTGAATCCATATCCATTCTTACTATGTATATTAAATAGTCTTGGACAAAATGATGGAGTTGGATGGGGTTGGTGGAGAACCTGTGGCCTTCTAGGTCCATGGGTGAGGCCTTTTGACTGAGTCCAAGTTTTACAGGATAAATCATTTTATTGAGGAGATTTGTTCTGTTAAGTTTGGATTCAGTCAAATAGCTGCACTTGAGGACCTAAAGGGCCACATGTGACCTCGAGGCTGCAGGTTCCCCACCCTTGGTAGATAATCTGTAAAGTCCATTATGACTATAAATATATGATTTCTAGGATTGTTGTTCATCTATTTTTAGCAAAAAAATATAATCAATGATTCAAGCCACTGTGCTGGGTACTGGAGTAGTATACAAAGAGATCTAAAATATTCTCTCTACCCTCTGGGAACTCTGGGTCTATTTCAGAGCACACAACTATCCTCTGATTAGGATGATAGGATCATAGAATTAGAAGTGGAAAGAACTTTACTGATTATCTAGTCCAATCCCTTTATTTCACAAATGAAGAAACATGGATAAGAGATTAAATGATATACCCCAGGGTATGCAATGAGTAAGTAGCAGAACCCAGATTTGAACCCTGGTCCTCTTTTGACTGTAGATATGGTGTACTTTACCTTGTTTTAGTAAAGGCCTGAGTGTACGTGTAACAGTAAAGATAGGGGAGGAGAATGGTTGTGGTGCCATGTTTGAATTACTTCAGAGGGGCAGCATGTGTGGCAGTGTGAGTTCATTAGAGAAAGTGAGGAAATTTAGCTACTCGGTCATATCTAGGAGGTTATAGCTTCAAGTCAGGTGGAAAGGTTTTGGTCTTAAACGGGCAGTGACAAAGCAGATAATAATAAAATACACCTTCTATAGTGTCATTTCCATTGATAAAATCACACGTGTTTCTGATGTTGAACCATTTGACAGTACCAAGGACTTTAGTGGGCAGAACTGTATTCCTCCATGGGGAAGCATAGGGGAGAAGATGTTTGATTTTCTTCTTTCTTTCTTTCTTTCTTTCTTTCTTTCTTTCTTTCGTGTGTGTGTGTGTGTCTATGTGTGAGGTAATTAAAGGAAGAATTGAAGGAAAGGCAGAATATTCAGATTTTGATTTGCTGTGTGCTAAATTCATTTTCTAATTGAGCCACCACATAGAGTGAGATGTTTGCTAGGTAAATCAACCATGACATCTGCATCCTTTGATGACCAGCTCTCACATTTCAGACAAACTACAGCTGTTGATGCTGCATCGCTATCACCAGGAAGCTAGTGACACCTCCTTGAGTCTATTGGGTTTATAAACCTCATCTATGTCTCTGGGCACCTTCTTTATTTTGTGATATCCATTTTTAAAAAGGGAAACCAAGCTTACCTGATCAACTTTCAGGATGCATCAAAATACTGTTACACAGTAATATGTGCAAGTTTGTTCAGATCAATAGAAATATTTTTATAAAGTCACATAAAAGCAAACAATTTATAATGTCAGAGTCACTGCCATTTCAAATATTTATTTGTCATGAATGAAGACCAGCAAATTGAAAGGAGGAGCTAAAGAGAGGACTCTGGGGTCCACTATTTATGCACTGATCTAACTCATTTGCTCTCATTATCACATTTGATATGTAAGTCACTTTGAACCTCCTTCTCTCTCTCTCTCTCTCTCTCTGTCTGTCTGTCTCTGTCTCTGTCTCTGTCTCTGTCACTCTCAAAGAGAGAAATGATTAAAGAGAAATAAGAGGGAAAGAACAGAAAATAACTGATAAGGGCATTTTTTGTTCCCCTCCCTTCCCCAAATTTCCTATTAACTCCCTCAGGATCTGGTAACTCTTCTCGTTCCCTTTTCCCTATCAAAAGTAAAACTTTGAAATACAGTTCCTTTGAACTAATAAGAATAATCTTATCCATTGCTTACATATTGTCTTTGCTGAATGAAAAGAATTCCTTTTTTGTTTTTCTTTTTAAAGTACAATATAATGAAAGCAGGAGCACATGAAGATTTTCACACTTATTGCTAGCCTTCAGCAAGCCCTGGCTTATGAATTTGAATGCCAACTGGAGACTTTCTTTCACGAAAAAATATATCAGGGATTGCCTAACCATATGTTAATAATGAGGTTAATAAAAAACATTACTTATTCTGAATAGAGACCTCCTTCATACTCCCCCTTCCCAAGGAACAGAATGTACCATTTGATGAGAAAAAAAATATTGTTTGTAAGAAACTTTACACTTTTTACAATCCATTATCAACCTACTAGTCCTTCAAAAGAAGGTTAGCTGGAGGAATAATATTAGAAGAGGAACTGAAGAATTGATGAGGCTTTTCTCTCCTTCTCTTTATACACAGTGGGAGTCAGACAGCAACTATCACCTAGATGAAAGAGAAATCAGAGGGCCAATTATCTGCCCCCAGCTTTTTGCCACCCACTCCCATTCCTCACCATATGATAGAAAGACCCTGCTGGGACAACTTGGCAGGAATGGGAAATTCCCTCCAGTCTGGTACCCAAGAAAAACCACAGTCTTCCAGTTGCCTGATGGGTAATAGGATGAAAGCAGGGCCTGGGTGACTGTGGATGGGGGTAACCAAGAAACAATTAATTCACAAGACCAGTCTTCTCATTGCATATGATGGTTCTACCATGCCTGAGAATTGTGGGAGAACATATGTCTTAGAGGAAGGGACCCATTAACACAGCTTTTATAAAAAAATGTGTAGCTAGTATCCTGGGCTTTCAGCTTAGAGAAGAAAAAAAAATGAAGACTATAAATTTCCTTTTACATTCATTTTTGTCTATGTATATGAGGTTTTCTGAAATAGAGCTAGATAATATTACAATGGGTACTTTTCACACTGCTAAATTAAGTGTATTTTCCCTGCCGAAATAATAATTTCCCTGTAATTCTCCCTAGGAAGCCCATACTATCTAAACATATTAGAGTTTAATTCATTGTGGTTCAAAAATTAAATTATGAAGTCTTATACAAAATAAATAAATTTATTTCTTGTAACTATATCATTATTTAGTATTGGAGATTGAGTCAGAGGAAGTATGCCTGTTTTTTTTTTCAAAGGAAAAAGTCTAACTTTGGTGTCCAATGACTTGATTCAGCTAATTACAGTGTTTGTTGTCTTGGGCAATAGCTTTATGCCTCAGTTTGCTTCTGTGTAAAAGGAGAGAGTTGGGCTTGATCATCACTAAAAACCTTTTCAGTGTCACATTTTTGGTCCTAAAGATTTGTTTCATTCTAGATTTTTGCTGCAGCTTGATTCATTTAAGTAGCATCAAAGACACTATGGAATGAGCTTCTTTCTGCTATGTTCATGAACACTTATTATGGAAGAGGGAGATTTAAGTCAGTAGGAGATGTCTTAATGCCCTACTCCTATTTCCAAATGAGTCAGGACTACTTTGGGGTTTGTAGAAAGCAACTGAATGAGCAGAACTAGGAGAACATCACACAAAGTAACAGAAATATTGTACAATGATCAACTGTGAATGACTTAGCTATTCTCAGCAATTCAATGATCCAAGACAACTCTGAAGGACTTATGATGAAAAATGGTACCTGCCTCCAGAGAAAGAACTGATGGACTCTGAATGCAGATTGAAGCATACTATTTTTAACTTTATTTTTTTTCATGGATTTTTTTTTTGGTCTGTTTTTTTCTTTCACAACATGACTAATATGGAAATATGTTTTGCATATGTATATCCTATATCAAATTGCTTACTGTCTAAGGGAGTGGGGAGAAGAAGGAGAGAACTAGAAACTATTTTTTTAAATGTTAAAAATTGTTTTTACATGTAATTGGGAAAAATAAATATTATTAAAAAAAAGAGAAAGTACCTGAAGAGGACAATTGGTCAGATTTCCCTTTCCGTATTACTCCCCAAATTTTATAGCAATTATCTTCTAAATGAGGAATTTTGTGATAAATTAATTGTCCCACCCTGAGGAGAAAGAAAAAAGTCACATGTATAAAACTTACAAATTTCTATACAGCATCCCCTTCCCTGAGCTGCCTCTCCAGAAGATGGCTACTATTCCCACAGGTTTTAGCATACACTGTGGGTATTACTTCTAAAACTATAGATCACAAGCCTCAAAGGTACCCTTCCCTTTAACAGTTAGCCAATTTAAAAAAAAAGGAACTCAAAACAAAAACATTTACTGAGTTGACATAATAAGAATAATGGCTACAAAATATTCCCTCTTCCCCCTCCTCATATACTTGGGGGCACATTCTTCCACAGATCGGCATAATGTCAGTTAGAAGAGTGAGGTACATTTGTAAGAAACACAGATGACAACTAACTCATCTCTCTGGTATTTCAGAGCTCCATGGTTAGGCTGGGCTTGCTTCTCACAGGACCTAGTCTTTCTATTACTCAGGCATCTCAGTTAAGTTGTTGTCTTCAACCTTAGGGTTAACTTCAATCCATGTCTTGTGTACTGTTGTGTTCTTTCATCAAGAGCAGGATCATTATCCTAGAACCATGATTGGCTTTCCCAGTTCTCCTTCTTAAGGGCTTCAGCTCTGAGGCTTGCTGCCTCCTAGTAAGAACATCTAATAATGACCAAACACTGCTGGAGGTGTGTGTGTGTGTGTGTGTGTGTGTGTGTGTGTGTGTGTGTGTGTATGTTTAATTCTAAGTTTCTCCTATTGTTCCATGGAAATATGGATGAGGAAAAAGTCAGGGCAATCTATGCCCTGTGGACAAGTTCATTGTTGCTACTGACTGCTCAGGTGCTTTGCTGATATTTTCATATGTAAATTAGCTACTCAAAGACTAATCCTTTACAAGATACAAAATTGTCTGCAGAATTTTGTCTGAAATCTGAAAAGGGATCACTATTTAAGAGGTACAAATATAGTCTGAATGAGACACTTCCTTTTATCTCATTGTCTCTCTTATCCCTTCTTACTATAAATTTGCCCAAGTCTGAGAAGGATACATCCTTACATCTACAATAAAGTTTATTGACATGTGTTTTTTTGTAGGCAACAGAGATCTCCTGAGAGCTGGAGATGAAATGTTCCTCATGTACTCATCTTAATTGGATATTCCCTAGCTATCCAATACCAAAGAGATGTGGGTTTCAAATCTGCCCATGTGGGGAAAAGTGAAGGGGAAGGAAAAGGACAGTTGATGCCCAAAGGGCTAGTGAGAAAGTTGGATGGTAACCTTGGTGTTTTAGGGAAAGTTTCATGCATGCATGTATATAGATACACAGAAAGACAGGTAGATAGATAGATAGATAGATAGATAGATCGATAGAGAGATAACCATAGTTAGTTGGGCTGTAGGTGGTTGAGACAGTAGGTTGAAAATCCAAGTGTTAGCAAGGAAAGTGGCAGCTCATCCCCAAAGTGAATCATGAAATTCCTCCATTTAGGAAAGCCCCATTTCTCAGGAACATTTTTAGATTTTCTAATTCCCAGGAATTCTAGCACTATTATTGGCTAATTGGAATGGTAAGAGTGGGATCAGGGAACTCATGTTCTTTATATCTTAAGTACAAAATCTCTTATATATAAGTAAAAGGTTGCTATGTGAAGATGCAAGATTGAGTAGTCACTTTCTTCAGAGCCCTTCTCATCTTTAACTCCAAAAAAGAAATCATCAACCAGATATGGACCAATTATAGCTGAATCCATAAGACAAACAAGAGAGAATCTCCAATAGGCAAAATCCTTATGAAGTAGCACAAAATAATTCTAATCTCTAAACTCTCAATTATTCTACTATTCTCCACACTCCATGCAAGGCAATCTTTTAGGCTTGTGTCTGAGACCCCTCTTGGGATCCTTCCCACTGCAGACATTCTGTCAGCACACTCCACTCCTCTGCCTTCTACCCCACAACAATCCTTGGACACTCATTCCACCAAGCCCTGTGAAGAGAAAGGCAGAGTTGAAAATGTATTTTCTGCCTGGGGCCTGGCCTTAGATTAGACATCACAAAGTATTCAGAGACTTCCCGGAATACCCTCCCAATTCACTACCAAACCAGAAAGAACTTCAGACTGATTCAAAGGAAAGGATGAGAGCCAAGGATGAAATTGGAGTAAGGACTATTATGTGTGTGTCTACAGGGAGAACTAGTATGCATCATTGTGATGGGCTTGATGGATAGAGGACTGGATCCCAGCTGGGACCAGTTATGTCTCCATAGAGGGGACCCAGAGTACCAACACAAGATGTTGAATCCTAAATCCCTCAACATGCTAGGAGACTGAGGCAGCTTTAGGGTCCAAAATATTAAAACTTGCAAACATTCAAAAGAGCAGAAATACAAGAAAGGTGAACAAGTACAATTATAAAATAATAAGTAATAAAATAAATTACCAAATGTTTAGAGGTTAATTTTAAAAAGAGAGAAAGATTGACATGAGGGGGTGGGGTGAGGATGCAGACAAAAAGATTTATCAGGGTACAAAAGGGTTGTCACTGAGCAGCGGCTGATGAAAGTTTTCAAAAAGTTCAAAAATTAACTAAGTATGTATAATATGTATAATGTATATATATATATATAATGTATAATGTATGGCACACTACCCAACACAACAGTAGTTATGCTGAATTTTAATAAGAAACATTTCAATATTTTACAAAGTTAATTCACTTTTCAAATGCTTTTTGTAAGTTTGTAGCATTTATACTTCTGAAGTTATTAAAGCTTAAAACTGTACTTAAGATTTTGGGTACAGCTTGTATATGGATGAATTATATAGAATGCAGTATCAATTATTTATGTTTTTGGAGAAAGGCTAACACTTAAAGTTACAGAAATACCAAATAAAAAACACATCCCTATATACATTATTAAAAGAAGTATAGAACTACATTGACCTGATATTATGGAAAGCATTACAGCTGCTATAGTTTTGTTAGCCTTGAGCTTGGGGAAAGCACAAGGTGAGCACCATGACTATTTGGGGAGAGATGAAGGGAATAGAATTGGACTAAATAATTTTTGAAAGATGAATAGAGAGCTGACCTTTGAGACTGAAAGTCCTGGGTGCAGGTCCCATCTTAAGCTGTCTAAAGTCACACTGGGGCACTCCCTTGCTGGCGCTATCTTGAGTGATGCTGGGTGTGTCCTTTCTCATGAGAAAGCAATAAAACTCCTTTTTGCCTTTCTTATGAAAAAAAAATTAAAAAAAATAAAGTGACTCTGGGCAATTTAAAGACTCTGAGCAAGACTTAAAGTTAAAGTGACTCTTGAAAAGACACTCAATCTCTCAATGCCCTAAGCAACTCTTTATGACAGTAAGCTGAAGAATTGTTCCACATCTGCATTGGTTGAGGTAATTTCCTCAATGCAAACTCCCTATGGGAATGAATAATATCTGAATCTCCTTTGAAACTTCCTGCCCCCAAAATAAACCTTAGTCAAGGCATAATTTTTTATATGTATATGTTTAATGTACAAAGAAATGGATAAATAGGTAGACAGTCCAACGAAGAAAACATTTATTTCATTATTCTCAAGCAACCATTTGTGTGTGTGAAGCTAGCTACTCTGAAAATAGTACAGAATTCAAGGGCAATGACATGCCTAATTAGGCACAATTGGGGGAATTATATAAGAAACATGGGCATATTTCAACCAGGATGGATTCAAGTTGTTAAGTTCATCTGTTATCTTATTTGATGATCTGTGGAAATTCCCACTTAGTAATATCTGGAACAATTAGCTCTCATTTTTCACCCTGCTCTCACTAAAATATCTAGCATCTACAATATAAACACCAAGTGACTTGTCATCCTGGAAAGCATTACATGAAATCTGTAATGAGCTACAGCTGACAATTCTGAGGGACTTTAAGATTTGCAAGTACACTCCTCACCACAGTCCTAGGAATATTAGCCTCATTTCACAGGGAAGAAAACAATCCCAGGAAGTTTAGAGTGGAAGTAATGCAATGGAAAGAGTGTTGGACATAGGGTCAGCAGATCTAGGTATGAGTCTTAGCTTTGTTACTATTTTGATGCCCTTGATCAAATCATTTGACCTCTCTAGGGGTCATGCTAGATGACTTACCTCTAAGTTCTCTCCCAGTTCTAAATCTATGATTCTATGGTCTGATGACCACGGAGAGTCACACAACTAGAAAATGTTAAAGCCATGTGTTGAACTCAGTTTTCTTCACTAGAACACCAGCTCTGTCTACTCCACTACTCTTCCTCTCATTACATACTATATTCTCTCTTACTCCAACATATGGGCTCACGAGGTTAATCTTTGCCTTGTAGTAATTATTTTATTACCAGTTATTAAAAATACTGATAGTAATCATTTCTCACATCTTTCCAGCCCTTTGAGGTGATGGGCTCCTCCATTGTTCATCTCTGTCCATATTTGCTACTTAGAAGAATATCGCATTACTAGGTCTAATATGGAAACAAGGTTAAATTTTAGGGAAATGCTTTACAACCTAATAGACAAGCTTGTCTGTGGAGTTGAAGCCTTGGGAAGCAGTAGTAGTGGTTGATGACCAAGCTCTGGGCCTGATCTTATGCTTCCCTGACAACTCAAGATATTGGCAAGAGGGCCCAATGGTGTGAGGCTTGGGCAATTGGATAAAAACCTCTCTGACTTGTCTCCTTGTCCCTAGTCTCTCTACCAGTCACACACATGCTAGATTCATGGTCTTTTAATACATCCACATAATCATGTTAATTTCCTGCTGAAAATACTTTGGTGATTCCTTGTTGCGTGCCAAATAAAGTGTAAACTACTTATGCTGGTATTCAAGGCCTTTCATAATTTGGCTCCAACCTACCTTTTCAGTCCTATTTCATACTTTCCACTCTCTAAATAGAATACTCTGATGAGGTTATTCTGCTTTCTCCTGCTTCCATATCTCACTAAGGCTAATTCCTCTACCTTTGTCCTTTATCTCATTCCCTCATCCATTCATCTCCTCTAGGACCTTGATTCTGCCTTCATCTCCTTTCTGTCCTTTCTCTCCACTGCTTCCTCCCAATCTGTCTACAAACATGTTCAGGTCTCCCTAACCTAAAAAGTCACTTCCTTGATTTTCCTACACCATTCAATTACCATCCCATCTCTCTCATTTTATTCATTGCCAAACATCTTGAAAAAGTTGCTTGTAAGAATTGGAAATCGAGAGGATGCCCATCAATTGGGGGAATGGCTGAAAAAGTTGTGGTATAGGAATGTAATGGAATACTACTGCGCTATAAGAAATTATGAACAGGCTGATTTCAGAAAAACCTGGAAAGACTTGTATGGTCTGATGCTGAGTGAAGTGAGCAGAACCAGGAGAATGTTGTACACAGTAACAGTCACATTGTACAATGACTAATATTGATAGACTTAACCCTTCTCAGCAATACAAGGATCTAAGACATCTCCAAAGGCCTCATCATGGAAAATGCTATCCACATTCAAAGAAAGAACTATGGAGTTTGAATGTAGATCGAAGCATACTGTTTGCTATTTTTTTCTTCTGTTATGTTTTGTTTCCTCTTTCTGGTGGTTCCTCCTATTGGAACCTATTCTAATTCTTATTTACAACATCACTAATGTGAAAATATGTTTAATAGGAATGTATATGTATAGCCTATATCGGATTGTGCACTGTCTTGGATAGGGAGGTGGGAAGGGAGGGGGAGAAAAATTTAAAACTCAAAAGCTTATGTTGATGAAGCAAAATAATAAAAAAGTGAAGAAAAAAGAAGTTGCTTATGTGTGATTTATCCACTTCCTTACTACCCATTCTCATCTCAGCCTCTTGTAATCTGTCTACTACTATACTGGAATAATTCTCTAAAAGGTTACCAATAATCTAAACACCAAATTCAATAGCTTTCTTTAGTTCTCAACCTTCTTGACCTTCCCACAGTTTTTGACATTGTTTACTCCTCGTTCTTACTCGAATTTCTTTTGCCTTTAGTCTGTCAATAAATCAGCAACCATTTATCAATCTCTTATTATGTGCCAAGCATTGTACTGAGCACTGGCAGACAAAGAAAGGAAAAAAGGCCAATTCCTGCCATCAAGGAGCTTATATTCATACCACATTCTACTCCAAAATGAGCAGAACCACGAGAACATTGTATACAGTAATGGCAATGTTGTTTTAAGAATGACTTTGAGTGAATAAGTTATTTTGATTATTATAAAAGGCAAATAGCAAGTTGTCTATAATAGATTTGCAGTTTCATGTATAATCATCTTTTTTTTATTATACTGTGTTACGGAAATGCTTGTTTTACTCCATAATTTAAAAAGGAAATGAAGTAACTAAAAAATTAAAAAATAGAACCAATATAAATCCCTCTATTTGGCATTTAAGCCTTTTACAATATGATCTACACCAGCCTTATTATATAATTATACATTATCTCTGTGCTTTTGCATTAAATTTCCCCTATGCCTAGAAAGCCTTTCACTTTACCTCCACCCTTTTAAATCCCTAGTTTTCTCCAGACTCAGCTCAAGTGCCACCTAGCTGAATCCATTCTGGATCTCTCCCAGCTGCTAATGCTCTCCCTTCCAAAAACACTTTAGTTTTTGGACATATACATTCAGTCATGTCCAACTTTTTGTGATCCCATTTAGAGTCTTCTTGGCAGAGATACTGGAGTGGTTTGCCATCTCCTTCTCTGGCTCATTTTACATATGAGGAAACTGAGGTAAACAAGATTAAGTGACTTGCCTAGGATCACACAACTAGTAAGTAACTGAGGCCAGATTTGAACTCAAGAAGAGGAGTCTTCCTGATTCCAGGCAGTCTATCCACTGCACCACCTAGTTGCCCTTGAACATACTTATATATGCCTATGTATCTGTTTATATGTTCTTTCCCTTGTAGAATGCAAGTTCCTTGAGGGCAAGCACTATGTCAGTTAAATTCAAATCAATAAACTTTTTTTTTAAATACCTACTATCAGGCAGGTATTTTGCTAGATGCTGGGGACACAACGAGATGAACTAAACGACTCCTTTCAAGGAGCTTCTACTCATAGGGAGTAGGGAGAACATACACATAGATAAATAAATTCAAAATATAGACAAAGGAAATACAAAGTTATGGGGGAAAGGGAAGGCACTAGCAATTGGAGAGAATCAAGATAATCTTGTAGGGAGTGACCCATGAGCCTTAAAAGAAGCTGGAAGGGGCAGCTAGGTGGCTGAATGGATAGAGCACTGGCCCTGAAGTCAGGAGGACCTGAGTTCGAATCCAGCCCCAGACCAGAGATTTGACACTTACTAGCTGTGTGACCCTGAGGAGGTCACTTAACCCCAATTGCCTCAAAAAAAAAGAAGCTAGGGATAATAATAATAATACCAATAATAATAGTAATAATAATAACTTCATGCTTGTAAAACTCTTCACAGATACTGTATTTTATCTTCACAGCACTCTGGGAGATACTATTACTATGCTACTACTATGCCCCTCTGCATTATTTTGCAGATAACAAACCTGAGGCAGAGCTCAAGGGACTTGCCTAGGTTCACATATCAAATAAGTGTCTGAGATAGGATCTGAACTCAGATCTTCCCAGTTCCAGGACCAGTGCTCTATTCACTGAACTGTGTAGTTGTGGATTCTAAAAGAAGGTAAGGGCAGATATATTTAGGTATCGGGGACAGCCTGTGCAAAGGTGCAGAGGGAGAGATGAAAACCCAACTGACTTATCCTTCATTGCCACCACTCCCAGTAGGTCCTTTGTGTATAGGGCTCTGAGTTCTACAGAGTGCTTTGCATATCCTGTCTCCAAACTGAGCTACATTAAACTAATCATGTGCTTGGTTGCATAAAGTTTTGCTATGTTTTCATCAAGACAAGGAGCAGTGGATCATTTGCTTCTACTCTAAACAACATAAAATAGAAACTAAGGATGAGCTGCTGCTACCCCTTAACTTTGGGGGTTCTTCAGTTAGCATTGTCTTTGGACAGAGGTAAGTTAACTCCTGCATCAAGAAACTAACTTAAACCACTCATGTCAGTGGAAGGTAGTTTGCAAAGAAGTGTGGTCTTTGCTAAAAGTTTTAGGGCTCCTTTCTATTGAAGCCAGTGAAAGGTAAAGAAGACAGAGAAGCACACACAAACACATGCACACACACACACACACAGCTCTGAGGGAGAGATCTTCCTTCCTTTTTTTCTTTCTTTCTTTTTATTTCTTCCTTCCTTCTTTCCTCCTTCCTTCCTTCCTTCCCTCTCTGCCTTCTTTCTTTCTTTGTTTTTCTCTTTCTTTCTTTCTTTTTCTTTCTTTCTTTCTTTCCTCCTTCCTTCCTTTCTTCCTTTTCTTTTTTCTTTCCATCCTTCTTTCTTTTTCTTCTTTCCTTCCTTCCTTTTTTCCTTCCTTCCTTCCTTTCCTTCCTTTGGTTCTGGGTAGCTTAGGAACTACCTTAGGCAAGTCATGTAGTACCTAAGGGCCTCAATTTCCTTATGTATTAAACAGAGATAATAATGCTTTCCTTTCTTTCTTTCTTTCTTTCTTTCTTTCTTTCTTTCTTTCTTTCTTTCTTTCTTTCTTTCTTTCTTTCTTTCTCTCTCTCTCTCTCTCTCTCTTTCTTTCTTTCTTTCTTTCTTTCTTTCTTTCTTTCTTTCTTTCTTTCTTTCTTTCCTTCTTTCTTTCTTTCTTTCTTTCTTTCTTTCTTTCTTTCTTTCTTTCCTTCTTTCTTTCTTTCCTTCTTTCACTAGAGCAGTGTGCCATTTTGGTCATACAGCTGACTAAACTCCCACCATAGCATAACAAAGAGACCAGAGAGCACATCATCAAAGCTAATTAAATCAATGTGGTGATAGGCTTCTGCAGTTGCTTACTTTTCATGTGTAAATGTCTTTCCAGAGCATAAACTAAATGTGTGTTTGTGGGGTAATAAACCTCTAGTTTTTTTTGGACACTCCATACCTTTCTGTGTCTTTGCTTGTCCTTAAATCAGCAACAAACTAAATAGAATTGCCTCTCATTCTCAGTCCCTATTATGTTCCATGCTGCAGTGTGGTATGGAACCATGAACCGATTACTGGGTTTGGAGTCAAAAGACAGCCTCAGTTAACCCTCATCTAGAAAATGGGACTAAAATAATGCTTCCACTATCTGCCTCATAGGGATGTTGTGAGACTAAAATGACTGACTTTATGTAAATAACTATATAAATGTGAGTTATCATTTTAAATATTTTGAAGCAAAGCTTTGGGATGATGACAATTCCTTGAAAATTGCTAGGTATATGAGGATTTTTCAAATCAATTGTTAAGCAGAAAATGAGATAAATCTTTTCAATTAACCTAAGAATCTGAAATAATAATACCTTATATCTTAAGGTACTTTTGAACTTTTAAAAATGTTTTCATATGTGTTTTCAACAAGGACAAACAAATATTTAGTGAGTGCTTTTCTTATCATAACAACAATTCTGAGGACACATTATTATCTCTGTTTAACACATTAAGGAAATCGAGACCCATAGATGCTGCACAACAACACTTACCTAAGGTAATATAGCTAGTCCCTGAGCTGCCTAGAACCAAAGCCTCCTACTTCCCATCCCAGAATTCTTTCTACTTGGTAACATTCACTGCAGTCCTTCAGAAAATATTTCAGGGTCTTTAGTGTTTTTTTTTTAAATTAACATTGAATTGGCTTTAAAGAATTCTCTTCAATATTTATTCTCTTATTTAGTTTAACTCCAAGCATTTGTGATCAGTTTCTTTTTTCTCTGAGTGTTATCATTCCTAAAGCAGGAGGATGAATCTTGACTCATCTTGATTTACTTCATGAAAAAAATATATATATATATAGAGGCCTTTTGAAAGACACACAACTATAGACCTTATTGCTTCATTCCTGGTCCCCAGAATGGGTAATAAGGACATCCTGTGGTGAGAGGGGAAGAGCAATTTGCATATGGCAGAAGGGTGATTAACAAAACACTGCTGTGAAAGACCATTGGTTTTCACTTGGAGACTTCCTCTGCAATGGAAGACCTTGGTGAGATTGATTTTGCCCTTTCTTACCTTTAGAGAGGTACTGTACTATTAAAAAAAACACAACACAACAACACTGGATTAGAATTGCACAATCTAGTGTTGTAGAATTCTGCATTAGGCAAGAGCAAGAATCAAATTGGATAGAAGTGTTTTCTGTTTAGGGGAGAGAAATACTATTCCTTTAAACCATCTGGTTCTCATTAGTTCAGGGTCTGCTGTTAGTGTTTACTGAAGTGAATGAGAGGCTCCTTCTGTGTCACCCCAGGGAGGGTCATTAATTTATGACTAGATTGGTTTAGGTTCTCATTTTTCTAATGGTACAAATGGTAACCAAAGTAAGTACTTCGGACATGGAAATAACAAATCTCCAATTCAATGCAAGAAGATTATTGAGTATCTACTATGTGCAAGGTATGGTGCCAGCATGTGGGCACACAAAGAAAGACATATGAAACTATCTTTGCCCTCAACTGTCATTGCCCTATTGCAATGTTCATTTTGTTGTTGTTATTGTGCAGTCATGTTCGACTCTTCATGACCCTGTGGACCATAGCACACCAGTACTGTTGATGGGGTTTTCTTGGCAAAGATGTTGGAGTGGTCTGCCACTTCCTTCTCCAGTGGATTAAGACAGAGGATAAATGACTTGCCTAGGGTCACACAGAAAGTATCTAAGGCTGAATTTGAACTCAGGTCTTCCTGCTCCAGGCCTAGCACTCTATCCACTGAACCACCTAGCCGTCTCCTGAATGTTCATAGGGGCACTATATATACTGAAAGCCTTTAAGGCAGGACTAGATGGTGCTGACAGTCACTTATAATCATAGATTTAGTACTGGAAGGGTTATCTAGTCTGATCCCCTTTATTTTACAGTTGAGGAAACTGAGGCCAAGAGAGATTAAGTAACTTGACCATGTTTCATAAACAGAACTGGGAATTACAGCTCAGGTCATCTGACTCCAATGAAAGTGTTTTGCACTACACTGTGAAATGATGGTCATTACCATGTTGGTTAACTGAAAATCTTCTCTCCAAGTATTGCTACCAGGATGAAAAAAGCAACCAACTGATACCTATTCAATGAATGTAAAGGTTTTTTAAGCCTTTAAGCACTATATAAATGTCAGCTATTATTTTCCCAACAAGAAAATTAAAAAGTGAAAAACAAATGAAAAACAGAAACCCACCCTTGGAATTCCTGGTTCAGCTTCCCTCTTTGTTCTGCCAAATATGACCTTCAGTAGTTCTACAACATCACATAAATCTCTCTCTCTCTCTCTCCTCTGTCAGAAGAATGCATCACAAATGTCCACAAAGTGCCTTCTGTGAAAGATATTGAATAATCTTTCACAAAAAATAATTTTGATTTATTAGTTGTCCTCAGAGTTATATATTTTTTCTGTCTGCTCCTATTTTTTAAAGGGGAGCCCCTAGAACAGATTTTAAAGCAATAATGTGGGAATGAATGTTAATGTCTAATAAGAGATAGATCTAAATTCTATTTAAAATTGGTTCAGGAAAATCTAGGTCATGCCTTCCTGACTCTTTTACCTTTCAGGCAAAGGCATATGACCCCTCCCAATGACTGGAGAAAAGAGAAGAGCTTCAATTAACTTTTCCCTCCTTCTCTGGTTTCACTTTCATGCTCAAGTCAAGGGTCACTCCAGAACTCCTACCCTATGTTGCATCCACACATGGCCTAACATACCTTTTAACATATAAATGCACAGTATGCAAATGCTTATGTTTAATTACATACTGACATTATCATGAACACTCATGTAAATGCGTTCATATGCTTTAACAAATGGACATATAAACTATTCATTTGCATCTAATCTATCTTTGTGCTCACATTTAATGGCATGAACTAACATAAATATTATACTCACACTCAAAAACTGACATATACATTCAAATATATACTTGAATACATATATACATACTTTGTTGTTGTTTGTTGAGTTGTTTTTCAATCCTGTCTGACTTTTTGTGACACCTTTTGGGGTTTTCCTGGCAAAGATACTTGGAGTGGTTTGCCATTTCTTTCTCCAGCTCATTTTACAAATGAGGAAACTGAGGCACAAACATATATGTCAGACATATATGTATACATGTGCATATGTCTAGTATTTGCACAAAAGGTTCTACATGTAGATGTAGCTAGCAATTGCCTTTGGGGGTAATTTGTAAAGGACCAAGTAATTCTTGTCCCCCATTTGAATACCTCTTGTTGTTTACCTATGTCAACATATGTTTTCTTCTAGTTCCTGAAATACTCACCCTTAGTTACTCCTTAAGGACTTTCTTAAGGAGACCTGTGGCAGTATATAATTCTGACCCTGAAATTTAATTTAGTTAATGCATTATGTAATCTAACAGAAACACACATTTAATAGCCAGCATCTTTGCAGGGATGGTTATCAGGTTACAATTCATTGTTAACGACTGTTACCCAAAACATAGATAGCAGGACTTCAAGGAATGGGAATGGAATCTTCTAAGGTGTGATAGAATTGAGGAAACATTTATAAAGGAAGAAATCTAAAGCATGAGCCACTTCAGGAGGGCCCTTGGGCAGCATGTGGACATTTGAGCACATGCCTGGGTAAGGAGCTGGCACTAAAAAAAAGAGTGGAGTCCTGAGATGAAATGGAGCACTCCAAGAAAAGTTGGCATGTTCCATGATTTTGGATAAGGATGGCCATGGTGCAGGGAGCTGGAGCACATAGCCCAGAGAAGAGTGAGTGTGCCCCAGTTGGGTCCCCCTTAGGTTGGATATATTGCTTCAGTATGTGCACAAAGGCAGTATGTAATTCTGTCCCTGCAACAGAACTTTCCAGGTGCACTGGGGGTATGCAGCCTCTCTTTACACCAAAACAATAGAACTGTTCAGTCTAAGAAAGACACTAGCCCCTGTCATCTCTGAATGCTTGCTTCCATATTGTTGAACAGAAAGCTAATCTACCCTTATTCAATTCATTCAGCACATATGTTTGTATTTCAAAAGGCCAGTTGTAGGAATGGGAATTATTTACTTTGCAAATCCTGCCTGTCTAACTGTTCAATCATCCATAGACTATTAAATTCGAGGCATTCTAGTGGGGTCAGCAGGTCTCAGAACTGCTTTCTTCCCATTTCCTCCACTGGAAAAGACTGTAGACACATGAAAAATAGATATTTAAACAAACTATCTCACTTCTGAGTATTTATTTCAGGCAACGAGGGCCATGTGCATAGTCACATGAGCTGTAGAACTAGATTCTTTCAGTGCCTAAAATTATCTCTCTGCTATGTTAGGCACTTTGTAAACTACCATAATTCCCTTGGGAAAGTACGTTCCCATTCCATGATCATAAATGGAATGGACTTTGGAAGTCATCTAGTTCAGTGACCCCTTTGCTGGTTGAGGAACATGAGGTCTAGAAAATCTGTGATTTGCTCAAGATCACACAGATAATGAGTAAGAGAGTTTGGATTTGAATCCAGGTTCTCTGATTTCAGATATACTGTACTTTTCAGTAGGAACCAGGTTTTCCCAGATCCTTTTTTGATAGCACAGAATTGAAGAATTGTAGAGGTGGAAGAATACATAGCAGCTATTTAGTTCAATTTGTACTGGAAAGGAATTGCCGTCTTATAATATACCCAACAAATGGTTATCCAACTTCTTAAAGATCTCCAATGAAGGGAAACTGACCATCTCCCAAAAGAAGCTCATTCCACTTTGGAACAGCCTTTAATTCTTAGTGTAAGCTATTCCTCACATCATGCCTAAATTTGCCTCTTAGTACCTTCCACACATTACTCCTGGCTCTGCCCTCTAAAACCAAGGAGAAGAAGAATATATATTCTACAAGGGGATAGGGATGAGATCTGTGATTTCACACAAACATGGAACTCTCTGATGGGGATTACCAATGCAGGTTGGCACCTTATAGTCTTAAAGAGTTGCATAGAGCACTGACAGGTGAAATAATTTGTTCCAGGTTACACAGGCAATATATGTCGGAGGCATATTTGAACCCAAGTCTTCCTAGCTCTTGAGGCTGACTCTCTATCATATTGCTTCCTGAAACTTGAACAGTGCTATTGTAGTTGTCTTGAATTTTCTCTTTTTTTCTGACTAAATATCTCTAGTTCCTTTGACTGCTTCTGATATTACATTGAGTGGTTGCCCAAGATTTCATTAGCTTTTTTTTTCTGTCATAGTACCCTTCTGACTCTTCTCACCCACCTTTGTAAACTTAAAGTACTATACGAATGTGAAATGTTGCTAACTGTTGTTAGTTGATGAAATTATGATGATGTGATGATGATGTTTATACATGTATTCAGATCTGATGGCACAGAAGTGTGGCTGGGTTTTCAAAAGCTATAATATTTTGTTATAAGTAGATACAACCAAGTTAGAGAGGTTTTAAGCATGGGAATTGAATTGGTGAATTGAAATCTATTAAAAGAAGTTTTGTTTTTGTCGTTTAGTTGTTTCAGTCATGTCTGACTCTTCATGACCCCATTTGGGGTTTTCTTGGCAGAGATACTGGAGTGGTTTGCCGCTTCCTTCCCTAGCTCATTTTATGGATGAGGAAACTGAGGTAAACAGGGTTAAGTGACTTCCCAGGGTCACATAGCTAGTAAGTGTCTGAAGCCAGATTTGAACTTAGAAAAAATGTCTTTCTGACTCTAGGCCCAGCACTGTATCCACTGCACCACCTAGCTGCCCATTAAAAGAAGACCAGAGTCTAATTTCACAAAGGACCATCACTAACAATTCGGCCACTTGATAATGTCTTATTTACCAGAGCAACCATCAAAGACCTAGTCTAGACTTGGTAGGATCTAAAGGGGTTGTAAGTTGAATTAGTGGAAGGAATTACCATATGGAAAAAAATCATAGATTTATGTATAATTTTATAATCATTATCTTTCTGTTGTTCCGTTGTAATAATCATAAACAATAGTCTGTTTTTGATTTCCCTAGTTATGTTAAATAGTCACAGGTTTAGAGATTGGAGATTTCAGAGGTCACCCAGTTCCACCACCTCACTGTTGCAGATGAGTAAACTGAAGTCCACAGAGATGAGGTGACCTATCCAGAGTCACACAAGTGGCAAATAACAAAGAAAATCCAGGTCCTCTGACTCTAAATGGGGTTCTCTTTCTGCAGTATCTCACTGCCTTTTTTATTTACATACCTTGATGCTTAGGATGATCTCTAATTTTTAACCACATAGATTCCCTTCCACTGGCAAAAAACACAGCCCTTTCTCATTTTATGAGTGACCATGGATTAGAAAAAATTGATCATTTAATAGCCAATCTTTTGGTGATGGTAATAGTAACTGATAATAACTAATAGTGCTTTGTAAGGATTTGATACCACAACCTTGTAAAATAGGTAGTCTGAGTATTATAATATTATTATTCCTATTTTTACAGATGAAGAAACAGACATAGAGAAGTAGAACAAATTGCCTACAGTCATACCCATACTTTATGGCAATAAATGGACTCAAACTTCTATCTTTGTATGCCAAATCTAGTGCTATTCTCATTATACTGTTCTCCTTCTAGGGAGGCTTGGTGGCACAGTGGATAGAATGCCAGGCCTGAAGTCAGAAAGATTCATCTTTGTGAGTTCAGATCTGGCCTCAAATATTTACTGGGGAAGTCACTTAATCCTTGTTTGCCTCAGTTTCTCATCTGCAAAATGAGCTGGAAAAGAAAATGGCAAATCTCTCCAGTACCTTTTGCCATAAAAAACAAAACAAAACAAAACAAACAAACCCAAATGGGTTTATTGAAGAGCCAGACACAACTGAACAACAATAAAATTCTCCTACTAACTGCCTTGGTCTAAGTCTTCCCATAGTCCATCTTTCATACCTTCTTCCTCTTTCTCTCCCTATATAGTTTCTCTCTCTAAAAAATCAACTTTTCCCCAACTTCCTGCAATGGAATCAGACAATCTCAGAGCTAAAAGTGATCCCAGACATGCTCTAGATAAACAGCATGGTGTAGTGAATACATAAAAAGTTGGTCTTAGACTTGGAATTAGGAAGTTCCAAGTTCAAATACCATTTCTGATGCTTGGACACCTGTGGGAGTATAGCCAAGTCACCTAACCTCCCTTGGTCTCAGTTCCATCATTTCTAAATTGAGAAGGTTGGACAAGATGGTCTCTAAGGTCCCTTACAATTTCAAATATATAATCATAATCAATTTAATTCAAATTTTATAATCAGATGTAATTGAGAGCTACTATCCTATTCTCATTCAACAAGAACAATTAAATGCTGACACGTGCATATAAGCCTGGTGGTTATGACTCTCCAGAGACCTTGCTGAGTAAAAGTGCTAGGGAAGTCTCAAGCTCTCTATGGTTCTGACTTTTTCACCTTCTCCTCTCCCCCAGTTCTGCCTCCTTCTTGGTGTCCAAGTAGACTTATCATCTAGGACAGGGGTTCTTAATCTGTGATCCATGGACTCCACAAGAGGCCCATGAGTAGGTTTCGAGTGATCCATGAACTTGGATAGAAAAAAAATGCATCTTTATTTTACACTAACCTCTGAATTATATTTAGTATTTACTTCCATTAATAAAAAAAAGTTATCCTAGGCCTGTGGGCCTGGTTTATACACTTCACCAAGTTGCTAAAGGGTCCATGACACAAAAAAGTTAAGAATTTCGCATCTGGGGTGTTTTGGATTAGTGTGATTTTAAACAATCAGAATCATCTCTGATCTTCTATCATACTATAAAACCTCACTTTCTCCCTGAGTTATGTGACCTTGGTGAAATGGAATTACCTCATTATTGGAAAAGCATCACTATGGTTAGATTCATTATATAGAATATTACTTTTGCCCTAGATTGTTATCGTTCAGTCATTTTTCAGTCACGTTCAACTCTTTGTGATCCCAATCAGGGTTTTCTTGGCAAAATTACTGGACTGGCTTGTCATTTCCTTCTCCAGCTCATTTTACATATGAAGAAACTGAGGCAAACAGGGTTAAGTGACTTGCCTAGGGTCACACAGCCACTAAGTGTCTGAGGCTAGATTTCAACTCAGGAAGATGAGTCTTCCTGTCTTCAGGCCCAGTACTCTAGCCACTGTATCACCAAGCTGCTCTAGAAAGAACACATAATAAAGCATTTGCTGCTTGATTTCACACCTGCAGACTCTTCCAGACCCAGGTAGCCTCTCAGACAGTACAAAGGCTGCTACTAACTGATGAGTTTTAAGAAATGCATGGTTTGATTTGTGTAATTTCTGTGGCCTTGTCTCCTGTGAGCTCTTGTTCAACTCACATATACAGTAGGGCCAGTCTTCAGATGAAGACTTAAGAATTGTGACCTGGTTCTTAGCTCTTCAGTGCACAGCATTGACAGGCTCCAATTAGCTCATAGGAAGAAAGAAGTTTCCAGTTCCATAATACATGACCCAGGGCTCACATGTTCTAGGCTCATGTGGACCAGGTTTAAACTTATGGGCTATGTCAAACAATCACTTTCTCTTTAATTTGTTTACCTTTACCCAAAATTTACTCTGGGAAATCTTCAAATATAGCTTGAATATAACTAGTGTCTAGTTCCCTACAAATATGAGTAACAGTATCCCCAGATCTTGTACAAGTATTCAAACTAATACATGTGTATCTGGTAGAGCATAGACTTATTTCATAAAATGAAGGTGTAAAGAATTTACAAGGACCCACAAATAGATTTTTTAAAAAGTATTCACAATAAACTATAAACAATAAACATTATTCTCCCTCTTCTCTGTTGGGTCTCATTTTTTGACCAGGACCTGGTTTGAACTCCCCTTGGAAAGGAATTGAAATTGGATGACATCAGGTCAATACCTTAGTACTCCTGCAAGTTCCTAACTCTCCCACATAATTGTACATAGCACCTTTCCATGAGACTCATTGTGCCTTATTTTTAACTTATTTTATCTATTTTTAATTTATTTTTAACTCCTTCCAGAAGTCTAACATACTTTAGGATTTCTGGACAAGCAATTCCATTTCCATTAGATCTGTACTGTCTGAATAACTCATGATAATAGCAAGGTCAAAGTACAGGTCTTCTATTCCCTCATCCTTTGTTCTCTTAATGCCTCTCTAGTTGCAAGGGCCATAAGGATGATCCACCCCTTTACAAGAAATACACTTCTCAGGGACTTTCCTCCTACTTGACCCTTGAGGTTCTTTCTAGCTCTGAAACTCTGGGACTCTGTGCTTGTCTCTCTAGAAGACCAAGTCCCCAGACCTTAGCATTTTCAATTACTCAAAGTGGCTTCCTTGGCTAGTATTGGCCGAGAATTCTCCATTTTTAGGCTATAAGGCTAGATCCTAGATGCTACCAGGGAAATCTCCCAGTAAAAGTGTGGATCCTAGAACAAAAGTAGATTCACCTTTATAAGCCAATAAAGAGGTAGCTCCTCCCAAAAGTCTTAGCCAACCACTTGATTTTGGGAGCAAACCCAGTCATGGAAAATGATCACCTAGAAGACATCAATGGGTGGCTAACTAAACAAGTTAGTTTCTCTTGGCATAGTTCCAATAAGTGAGCCTTAAATCAAGAGGTGTTTTCCTTGTCTCCTCCATAAGACTCAAATTAACATGTCCATACCTTGTAGGGAGAGGAATAGCTAATCAAAAGTAATGGACATATAAGTTCTCAGAAGGCAGGGGCTGAATCACTTTGGTATTTATATTTTCAATGTCTAGCACAGTTTCTGGTACATAATAAGCACATCTCTTATGTCTATCTCCTTCCCTCTACTCATTTAAGCACTACTCTAGGTAAGGCCCTTATTACCTATCAGCCTCCTAAATGTCCACCCTTCTCCTCTCCAGTACATCCTTTATGCAGTTATCAATATAATTTTCATAAAGCACAGGCCTGGTCCTATCAGTATCTTCCTTAATAAATCCCAGTGGCTTTCTTTTGATTCCAAGACTATATTTATTTCATCTTCATCTCATCCTTTTTGAAATGTCTGTTTTGTGTAACTTTTGTAATATACATAATTATTCACACAATAGTTTATGTATATATAATTTGTAAATAAGTAAATATGCTCGTTTTTATTGATAGTGGTATGTGATCAAAAGGGTTTGGAGATCATTAGCCTATAGAACAGAGTTTGTGAGCAAACATTCAAGAGTGCCTAGTCCATGGCTGTGCATAGACAAAAAATTGTCATCAGCCTTTCTCCCAAACTTGTACCAAGAACTGTGCTAAGCACTATACAAACATTATCTTATTTGATACTCACAACAACCCTAGGCGGTAGATTCCATTACTATCATCCCTATTTTACAGTTGAGAAAACTGAGATAGACATTGGTTAAGTGACTCACCTAGGGTCACACAGCTAGCAAGTATCTGAGGCTGGATTTGAAATCAAGTCTTCCTGACTTCAGGCCCAGAAATCTGTAGCAAGTGGAACTAAGTGCAAATGTGACTATGTACTTTTTTACAGGTGAGTAAATAGAGTCAGGGAGGTTGTGGTTTGCTCAGTCATGTTATGCTTAAGTTACTGATTCTAGAATAAAAGCCTTCCACTCCTTGTCCTGAGCATCTTCCATGAGACCAAGAGGTGTTTAGTTAAGTACTCCATTTTGCCTAAAATATCTTACATCTTCCATAAATTCAACTTCCAGCATAATCATTCAGAAACTAGGCAGAGGAGGGTGGGTGATGCCCTCCATATCTGCCTGATTTACAGAAGCGAGGAGTACAAAGAGCACCTTGTCCATCTTCCTAAGCAGCCACTAGGAAAAGACAGTGACGATACAATACAACTTTACGCCTATTTATCAGGATTCAATTAAAGGATGCCAAATCCTTTTGTAAATTCCAACTGACAAGCACAACACTTCTGGGAGGCTGATAAATATTACAGTTCCTGTTTTCCAGATGAAAGAAGACATGCACAAAGGTTAATTACGATATTTGCTCAAGGCACGCAGCAAGACCGTAACAAACTCAGGACAAGAGCTCTGAGGATGGGGCTTTGCCTTTAACAACTCCTGGGAGAGCAGTGTACCCTCCAGGGGGCAAAGGGGGAAAAATCTTTTTGCTCTCAGATTTTTCCTGTGACTAAGCTTTCCAAGTTCGGGGTGAATAGCCCTCTCTTGAAAAACGTAGGGTGATGTGGAAGTGGAGTGGGGTGGAGGAGAAATTGTTTCCACCGTCTCCCTCCCAGTTTGCTGTTGGTTTACCCATAGCAAAGACACAATGGGGACATTTTTCTCTGGATGAGTGTTTCCTTAGCTAGAGTTCAGAAGGTTAGTATTCCTTATACCTCATACTAGTATTCCCTCATGCCTTTTACATTGACATGGCTGCAATATTTAGATTACTGATGGGACTTACAGAAGTTTAGGAGGGTGCCAATATTTTCTGTTCCCAAGAGAAAGACTTGTTTGTTGCTTGACTAGTGATCTAGTTAGTCTAAAAATCACTAGATTTGGAGTCAGAAGACCTGGCTTAAATTCTGAGCTCTGCCAAGTCCTTTTTGTGTGACCTTGAGCAAGTCACTTCCTCTCTGGGTCTCGGGTACCACACCTACAAAATGAGGCCAGTAGGACTCAACCTGGCCTGCTTGCTGATCCCTGAACATGGCATTTGATCTTCGTTCTCCATGTCTTTTTTCTTTTGAAGTTTTAATTTATTTTATTTTTAATTTATAGATTAAAACAAGCATTTCCATAACATAGTATAATAAAAAAAAAAAACGATTGCTCATGAGACTGCAAATCTATTATGTACAACTTGCCATTCCTTCTTAAAAAAAATTCTGTCTTTCTTTGCAGAGGCTGTCTCCTCTTGCCTAGTGTGCACCCCTCTCCTCATTTCTCCTCATAGAATCTCTAGTTTTCTTTAAGGTTCTTTAATGGCAATCTCTTACATGGGGTCTATATTTATCCTAGTGTCTGATATTTATCTTTATACACATTATTAGACATCTACCCTTAACATTAGCAGAATGTAAGCTCTGTGAGATCAGGGACTGTTTCTTCTTCTTCTTCTTCTTCTTCTTCTTCTTCTTCTTCTTCTT
>NW_020950547.1:980708-1156362 GCF_900497805.2 Vombatus ursinus | reverse complement strand
TTCTTCTTCTTCTTCTTCTTCTTTCTCTTTCTTCTTCTTCTCTCCTAAATCTTTCTATTCCCAGTGCCAACATAATGCTTTGCATGTAGTATATATTTAACAAATATTTATTGAATTGAATTGTTGTGATTAATGTTTTAAAGATTCATAGGTTCATAGAAATTAGAGACTCAGAACCTTATGTGTTATCTCGTCCAATACTTGAATGTTACATATGAGAAACCTTAAGTGACTTATCCAAAGTGACACAGGTAGCAAGATGCAAAGCTGGGGTTGGAATCCAGGTACTACGATTCAAAATCAAGCACTTTCCACTACTCCCTGTTTATTTGAATGGGCATTCAAGTGGAAAGTAGAAAAAAAAAACTTTTTAAAATCCACACACATTTACAATTTCATGACAGCATTTTGGACTAGCCAACACTGTAGGACCTTGAGACTAGCAGGGGCCAAGGACCACTCTCTGAAAACCACTGTGATGAAAAACCTAATAACCCTGATGGGTGTTTACCCATGCTTATCCATCAAGTTTTCAAAGGAGAAGGGGAAAAGGAAATAAACACATATTTGGGTGTTATGTTGTTGTCCTATGGTTCATTGTATCCATACTGTTCCATGGCCCGTGGTACCCTGACTACCTGACATAGCAGCTTAATACCAAACAAAACAAAACTAAACAAAACCCAACCCTCAATTCCACCCTATCCTAATAATGCCGAGGTGCCTTTGTGACTCCCTGAAACCTTTATTTGTTGATGAAGATGCTTTTCCATGCAGCAAGGCTGAGAATTATTGCTCTATAAAGAGGCTTTATGATTCATCTGCTGTGGTCCTGCCTAGAATGTCTGGGCCTCTGGGGTGCGATTTTCCTGTGACATTGGGTTGATTCTTGGAAATTTACATGCTGTTATCTCTTTGACAATAAATTGCTGTGTAAATCTCTTATGAAATCCACATGCAGGACCCTTTTATCACAACAAGCCATATTTCCTGCTGGCCAATTTGTCTTTTCTTGCATTACTCCAGAAGACCACCCCTATACTGCTATAGAGGGCACTAGTATTTTTTTTTTGTCAAGAAAGTAAATTCTGATAGCTCCAGTTTATACCCAAAAGCACACATTTCATTGTGTGTGACTAAACTAAGAGACATGTGACTGCAAAGATATATTTCCTAGTGAACTCACTGCTCATCATTTTATATAGGTTTTTTTAGGCACCATACAAAATAATGATAACTTACATTTATATAACATCTCATGGACATGTAGCATGGCAGATAGAGGCCTGAACTTGGTGCTAAAAAGGCCTGTGTTCAAGTCTCTTACAAACTAGCTATGAGAGTGAGTTATTTAACCTCTTCAGTGCTCCAAGCAACTTAAATTATGTTATAGATGAGTTTCCAATCTGCATTGGTGAAGGGAGTTCCCATTCTAGGACTGATCTGTGCCAGTGAAATCAGAGGTCTAGATACACACATTCAGAGCTGAATTGAATGTATGTGTATGTGCATATATATATATATATATATATATATACACACACATATACACACATATACATATATACAAAAATGTGTATATACATAGGGATATATAGCTATATATATACACAGAGATTATATATGTGTACATAAATGTGTGTTTATACACATACATATATGTGTGTACACATGTATGTGTATATAGTTATATTGAATATGTATACCTATAAAACTTATAAAATATATGTATATAGGCATAATTATCTTTTTAAAAAAACTATATGTGATTTTTTTTGGTGTAGAGAACTCCTAGTAAGCAAATCCCATTTAATAATGTAGGTTAGCACCTCCTATATAATGTATAGTCTTTGAGTTACCTGAGGCACTAAGAGATTAAGTGACTTCCTAGGGTCATGGGAATCATTATGTATTAGATTGGTAGTTGAACCCTAGCTATGTCTTCCAGATTCTTATCTAGATCCCTATTTATTACTCCATATTGCACAAATGTATGATATGTATATATCTCATATATGTTCATATATGCACATGTCTCTATATACTTACATGTGCATCTATGTATGTGTGTATATATATATATATATATATATATTTACTTATGGTTTTTGAAATGCATTTTCCACACAACAACCCTTTGAAGAAAGTGCTTAAAGTATGATTGGCCCCATTTTACAGAAAAGGAAAAGGGCTCAGGGAAATGGAACTTACTGATTTTCATAGGGCTTTGTGTCAAAACTGAGACTCAGCTATCTGACCACAAGTAAAAAATTCTTTCCATTATAACATGCATTTAAAAGACATGGGCCTTTTATAGTACATGATCAAAATGATGGCAGTATATTGTTGGTTAGCAATTAGCTATTCTAGTTAGGGACTCATTAAGCCTCATAAAATAATTTTACCAGATTGATTTTGTGACAACTTTATTATGCTATAATCTACCATTCTGATGACCAGAGAAGTCTAAGAAGATGGTATGATGTGGATATTTGGTCAATTGATTCGGTCATTTGCCAACTTGATTCAGTCATATTCTTCTAAGGCCCTGTCTACACAGCCTGTTTCTACACTAGTTTAATGCTTATGGTCAGTCAGTTCAGCAAAGAACAATGGCTTAGCTAGTTACTAGACTGAACTGACCAATTAATGGAATCAAAATAGACAAATATGTGTACATATGGATTAAGTGTCTTGAGCAGTCAAGCTAGGGTAATGCAATGCCCTAATATAACTATACCATGTTTAATAAATTATCCCAGGGTTGAGATAATAAACAATTCATTGTGGGCATTAGAGTAACTCTCTGTTACTCAAAGGTCCTCAGTCTGAGAAAGACGACACTTTCATCTTTCAGCTGCAAGCAGCTGTTCCAAGCAAATTCATTGTGAGATGTTCTGACTACATTGTTGTGTGGTTAGAAATCTCTCTCTCTCTCTCTCTCTCTCTCTCTCTCTCTCTCTCTCTCTCTCTCCCCCTCTCCCTCTCTCTCAGATTCTCAGATAGTTGCTATAACCTTTTGGCTTCTAGAATGTACACCCCCTAAGGACTGCTTGATCTCCCTTAGCCTTTTTTGATGAGATACAATTTAACTGCATGAATATATGAATTTTTGAGAGAGCTCACAGTGTGTAATCCTGCCAGAAAAGAGACCTAGATTTGGGGATCACATTTAGATTCAAATTCTTACTCCCTGGGGGATGTAGTAAACCCGGGACACTGTAAAATGACTTTCAGCAAATAGTTATTTAATATGATCTAACCTTCAATAAATGCCAAGATTTCTACTGGACTGACAAAATTTACCACAGTATTATCTTATGAGAAGTTGTCATATTGATTCCAGATATTTCATTATGCCTGCATAATTTTTTCCTCTGTCTTTTACATATGTGTCATCTAAAATAATAACATTCTTGTTTATGTTAAGCTCTGAACTACATTCACTGTGAGGGGAGGAGTCTCAGAAACAGTTGGAGATACTTATTTTGATGAAAGTCAGGACAAATTTTAATTTCTTAATAGAAGATCATGAAACTTGTAAAGGGTGCCAGGGAGCTGTGGTTCCTTTTTAAAAATTAGATGAAGAACATTATTTAAAAGCCTGTATTGGTTGTACCTCCTCCCCTCCTTTATAATAGCGTTTATTCTGGTCATCTAATTTTTATTCATTTAACTGAGGAATTGGGCTCTAGATCAGGGAATCTTAAACTGGGGTTTTTGAACTTCATTTAAAAAACAACAACTGTATTTTGATATAATTGTTTTCCTTTGTTATCCTATGTATTTTATTCTGTGCATTTGAAAACCTTATCATAAGAATGGGGTTCATAGGCTTCACCAGACTTCTAAAGGGGTCCATCACACACACAAAAATATTAAGACAAAACTAAAGGGACTTTTGCCTGTAGTGGCCTGCAGCCTCTCCAATCTTCATTTCTCTACCTCCTTGGAATATTACATCATTTCCTTGGCCCTCAAGGTTTTCCTTATCCCCCTTTCTTGGGCCCTCTCCCCTTCCCCCACTGAAGCATTTCATTATACTCTGTGCTATCTGCTTCTTCCTTCACCTCTAAATCCCCCTCAACTCACCTCCTCTCCTTTTGTGTCCAACAGTCACTTGTAAAGTGTCAGATAAACTAATTCACAGTAAGGCGTTAATGACTAACAATAATTTAATTAGTTCACTGTTATTATTTTAACTAGCTATAGAGTAGATTTAAACTGCCCTGTGGATAGCTGCTTTTGAATTAGGGGAACCTTCCCGAATTTCTAAATAGCAGGATACCCAAGATTGGCCTAAATTATTGACCCTAAAGTAGGTGCTAGGAGGTAACATGGTGGTTCAGTGGATAGAGCACTGGGCCTGGAGTCAGAAAGACCTGAGTTCAAATCCAGTCCCCTCTATTTGCCTTAATCCACTGGAGGAGGAAATGGCAGATCACCTCAGTATCTTTGCTAAGATAACCTCATGGACAGCATAGTCTAGGAGTCATGAGGAGTGGAACAGGAACAGAAACAAACAAGGTGCTGCAGGGAATAAACTTCCAGAGAAGTTTATATTAGATTAGGTAAAGCATTTATTAAGAGCTTAATAAGTGCCAGGAAAGGTGCTAAGTAAATATAATCAACAAGAACAAAAGGCAGTCCCAGCCCTGGAGGAGTTTACATTTTGATCAGGGAAGTTGTTGTTAAGTCCTGTCTGTTTCTTCATGACCCCATTTGGGGGTCTTCTTGGCAAAGATGCTGGAGTTTACCATTTCCTTCTCTAGCTCATTTTACAGATGAGGAAACTGAGGCAAACAGGGGTAAGTGGCCCAGAGTCACACAGCTTAGTAAGAGTCTGAGGTCAGATTTGAATTCATGAAGATGAGACTTCCTGATTCCAAGGCCAGTGCTCTATACACAGCACCACACAAAATCCCAGAGTTAGGAGTTGAACCAAATTGGTTAGAAATACATAGCTTCTGACTAGATTTTTAAATAAATGAGTAGAGAACAGTAAAGCACAGCATATGATCAAGAGTCAGAATATTGGAGATTGTTTATGAATTGCCTGTAAAAGGCACAAGAAAGGAAGAACAGTGACTTAAATACCAATTTCCTCAGTTTTCATTTGTTACAGCGAACATAATAAACAGATACTGGTTCAAAAAAAAATCATAAAGATAAATGACAAAGAATTGTACCAAGACGTTTTTTTAAGGACCTTTAAAGACTTTAAGCCAATTATCTTTAATTCTTTAGTCTAGCACTTTTCAGCCAACATCTCATTGTTGTTGAGAGCAGTATTTGAACTGAGTAATTATTCCAAAAGGAACAGGTAAAGAGGTTACTTTATATTGATCACAATGAGTTGGAACTGATTTGTGCCACCCTGTAATCCAATTTTTTGTATTCCAGGTGTAATTACCCCTTTGTATTATGGTCAATGGGGCAGTAGTAGAGGGATAGGGAGGAAAAGAAAGATATTCTCTAGCTATCAGGGATCCTTAGGCTTGGGGAGAGTGTTCAATTTGAGTACAATAACAGAGACATTCCAAGTTAGTCAAAGGAAACTGAAATGTGTGAGTCAGGCCAATTGAAGATACTAGCCAATGAAAAGATACAAAAGTATTCAAATACATACTATAAAACTACTGGCATTAAATTCAATGATATTTTAGTTTTTAAGGTTGCTGATTTTAAATCCCCTTCACTAGGAACATTATGCCTTCCTAAGAGAAGACAGAAGCTGATTAAAAAAAAAAATAAAAGAGAGAGAGAAAATTTAAAGAAGGCTTTTTTTTTTTAAAAGCCAGAGAAAATAAAATTACTACATGTAAGAAAGATTTTAGGGGGTTAGGCTTCCACAGCAGGATAAGAAATTCCAAGATCTTGTGGATAGTTCCTCAACCAATCAGAAAGTGCTCCAAACTTTTCTATAAACAACTAGTTCCTTAAGAAAGAGCCCTGGAGGCTAAATCGGTTGCAACCTGTCAGGTTCAAGGACGGCCTCGACTGGGCAAAGGCTTTTCTCCACTGGGCTTGCATAATAAGCTTATTGAATATGAACTGACACACCCCAAGGGCGGAGATAGCCACCATTTTTGAACACGGGACCCATGAAGTGGGCGGAGTTAACAGAACATGGATGAACATGTGATGGGCTGTCCAGGAAGGGTGTAACTCAGATGAACTAGACCAATAGGAGCCCTGATGGGTTGTGTATGGATCTTACTAACGGTTCGAAAGTTATTTCTACCACTGAACCAGTGCCCATGTGCTACTAAAGTGCATTGTGCCTGCTTCTCTCACCAGAAGTGTAATAAAGACTTTCCTTCACTCACTCACTGTCGTAGATTTTTGTTTCAGATTTTTTCTAACACTACATTTCTCTCATTATTATATAGAATTCCCCCTCCTACTCCACTGAATTAATATTTCCCTTCTTTACCAAAGGATCATTTAAAGATGATATACTGTGTTATTATATCTCAGAAAGAGAGAAGGAATAAGCATTTACATAGTGTGTACTATGTACCAGGCACTGTACAAATTGGTTTTTACAAATATTATCTCATTTAATCTTCATATTAGCCCTTCGAGGTCGATACTGTTATTCTTCTCATTTCACAGATAAGGAAATTGAGGTTAAATGATTAGCTCAGGATCACACAAATTAAGGTCTTCTTAACCCCAAGTCAAGAGTTGTATCCACTGAGTCACCAGCCACCTCTTTATTTTTTTTTAACATATCAAAACATATTTAAATCTCTCCCGAGAGAAATTTGAAAACAAGCTGGCTTGGGGGTGGGTGGGTTGCAAATCCACTGAAAATTTGTTACATTTTTAAAGGAAACTTTTCCTATGATCTATTTTGCCTTATTTACTTGAGTGATTCCTTTCCTTCCTCCATTTTTCCCAAGTTATGTTGGAAACCAAAGGTGTTTTTGCTCATTTCTTTATTTCAATGGTAATGTTTAATGAGGGGATTATCTGGTTCCTCCAAGGTGCTCTGGTCTTTTGGACTTGGACTCAGATTGAAATTTTGCTTTCATCTGTTAGTGATGCCCTGAATCTGATGATTGTCAAGCAGCTATTATTGGCAGAAAGGAACAGAACAATGTTCCTTTGAGCCCAACATAAGCCTCTACACAGGCTTAGTCTGAAGATCTCTGCCCTAATCCCTTCTTTCCTCTCTCTCTTCCCCCTCCCCATTTCCACCAAAACAAAGCAAAACAACTACACTCAAGTTTATCATTCATATCTTGACTGATTCATCCACATACAAAAGCAGGAATTAAAGAAATTTTCCTCTTCAGTAACCATCAGTGTAACTTATTTCCCATTCACTTTCTGGGAGAAAAGTTGGAGGGGGCATAGCAATCACAAACCCGAAAAAAGTTTACTGGGGAAGAAACTGTTTGAAATTTATTGTTGAGTTGTTTAGTTGTGTTTGACTCTTGATTCTTACAAAGAGTAAAATACAGGTATGATTTGACATTTCTTTATTTTACAGATGAGGAAACTGAGGCAAATAGGATTAAATGACTTGCCCAGGGTCACACAACTAGAAAGTGTCTGTGGCCAGATTTGAACTCAGGAATAGTTTTCCTGACTCCAGGTCCAGCATGTGCCACCTAGCTGCTGTTTGAAAATAGGTAGAACATTTCTGTAAAGAGCAACTCCTTGTAGATGTTTTAGACCATCATGTAACTTCTTGCCTTCTCCTCTACCATGCTACTTTCCCCTTTCTGCTTTTTCTCTCAGCTGATGGCCTTATATGTTCTAATAGGGAATTTGCTTTTATTTGTTGCACTCTTCCTACCTTCCCAGAGCATTATTTATTGTTTGTTTATTTATTTGTCTAGACTAGTGATTTCTGTGGGGTGGAGAACTCCCAGTATGGAAACTTCCTCAGTTAACTGAGATCAGCAACTGGTCTGCAACTTCTTGTCTCAGAAAGTTGCCTGGGGCCACTGAGAGGCTAAATGATTTACCCAAACTCACACTGAGAATAAAAGAGAAAGGTTGAAAGACTAAAAGTCCTAGGGAGAAAGCCTGAGCATATGCATAGTTCTCTAGCAGATAAAACCAACAGATAAGCTCCAGAAGACCAAGGGAAGATTGAATTAAAAAAAAAAAAACACAAAGATAGGACAGAACAAGATGAATATGCATTATATTATGAATGAAAAACAACCCAAATTCTCTGATCAAAAGAAGTCTTCTGCAGACTTGTCAGAGATCAAGGAACAATAGCAAGAAACTCTATAATGGTTCGAAGGTGATGTATATCCAAGGCAAGACTTGAAGCAAAGCAGGCCCTCTATCCCTTTTACTAACCTTAGTTACCCTTCTCTCTGAACTCATTCTTGGTGTTCAATGAATTCTTAAAATCATGGAACTTTGGAGTTGGAAAGGATGTTAGGGGTTAGCCAGTCTAATACATGAAGACCCTTTTTTAATGTCAGCATGTTACACAATAGTAGCTATATTGTTAGTACCCTTTGATTAAGAATACACACAATTGAAAAAAATGAATTTGAATTTTATTCATTATCAATAAAACTGGAAAAATGTAAAAAAAATATGTTTAGTCATATGGTAAGTGACCAAATTAGTCCACTATCAGTTAATCAATAAACAATAGATAAACACTTTTAAAGAATCTGTGTGCCATGCCAGGCACTGTGTTAAGATGTAGGGATATGGAAAGTGGCAAAAGACAGTTCCTACCCTCCAGAGCCTCATAATCTAATGGTGGAGACAACATGCAAACAGATATATACAAAGCAAGATATATACAGGATAAGTAGGAAATAATTAATGAGGGAAGTCCATAGAATTAAGAAGGGTTGGGGGAAGACTTCCTGTAGAAGATGGAGTTATAGTTGGGACTTAAAGGAAGCCAGGGAGATCAGCAGATTTGTCTAATGAATTAGTTGCTTTCACCACTAAAGTTTTATTTCAGTGTTCTGCATGATTGCATTGGGGAGACCAGAGAAAGAAGTCACACTCACAAACCTTTCTTTCCTCCTTATGTCTAGTCTGTCCTTTCTCAATTCTTGGCTAGATGAATTGACTGATTCTGATCTAGGCTTTTAGATGACACCTAATGACCTTTCCTAGTCACACATCTATTTAATGTCATCTTTTATCCATTTCTTATCTTGAAATCACTGTTGACACAAAGAAAAAAAATTTCTAAACCAGAAAAAAAGTCTTACAAATGTATGTAGTACTCTTATCCAAATGGGCATAGATACTGTTGTGATAAATAAATTTCAAATTAGTTTGAAAGTTTCCAAAAGCATGGACACTGATAGTACAAGTCACTATTATTTGTCTGTGTGTGTCCCAGAAATGTTTTAATGCTTAAAAACGGTTCTTCATTCATGGCAGCTATGTGGTGCAGTGCCATTTAACCTCTGTCAACGTCAGTTCCCTCATTTGTAAAATGGGCATAATAATACCACGTACTTCACAAGGTTGTTGTGAGGATCAAATGTGATAACATACGTGAAGTGCTTTCCAAACCTCTGGATGGTGTATAAATGCAAAATGTAATCACCACTCTAGTTATTAAATTTAGACATTGAGAGCCACTGAACCAGATATTTATGCCTATGAGCCCACTTTTTCTTTCCCTGTTCTATCTCCTCCTTTCCCTGACTAATTCTCTTTTCTAGTACTTCCCCCCCACAGAATGGAGATCTACTTCTGTTTCTCAGTTGCAAAGGACCTACCATTTACCCGAAGAACAAACGGGAACTTCCATCCACGCTATATTGATGAGATGGGAACTACCAGTTACAGTGGTTGTTTGTTCCTATAATCCAATTCATTTGGACTGGTGTCATTTGTACTTTTTCACTCTAAGCTGGGAAGATTAAAACCCTATTGTTTCAGGGGATACTCCCTAAGCAGGTATGAACAAGTATTTATGCTTCTACCTGTCAAGGATCTCATACCATCCTCTTGTGAGCTAAATATTTATTCAATAAAATGGAGCTTGTCCAATGTATGTACAGATCTATCAGCTGCACATGATGTGATTTGAGGCATATTGTAAGGCCCTATCTAATACCAAATGTATCTTCTTCAAATGCCTGCCATGGTGCCTTATGTTCCTAGCATTTGAGCAATCTCCCAAGATGGACGTTATCTTACGTTACCAATTAAAATGCACATATTACCTGGAAGGGATAACAAGTTTGTGAATTAGCAGCCCTTAATATAGCAAGGTGAGTCAGTGTGGCATATTATGTGTCAATCTAAATTCAAATTCTGCCACTGATATATACTAGCTTTCTGAGCACAGACAAGTCACTTAAACTCTGAGCACCCTAGGCAATTCTCTAGGACTTTAAGTTGCAGATGAGTTGTTAATCTGCATCACTGGAAGGACTTTCCATTCAGGAAGTACCCTACATTGATGAAATCATAGGACTGGGACTCATCTTCTTTCTCAATGTTCCCCATCCTTAAATATATTGACAAAAAGCCACAGTTAACACAGAGTCTCAGGGCTAGAAGGGACCTCAGAGGCCATCTAATTCAATCCATTATCCAATAAATCTCCCTTATATAACATACTACCTTGAGTAAGTCCCTTAACATCTCTAGGCCCTGAATGTTCAGCTGTAAAATGAGGAGGGTTGGGCTAGACAACCTCCATGTCCCTTACATGTCTTAATCAATGGAGCTATGAACATATTAAACAAGTGATCATCCAATTAACTTGAACAGTTACCTGGCTGACAGCAGCACACTGTGGGAATGAAATTTTACCCACATAATTTTTCTTTATAAAGGGTAATGAGAGTACTGTAGCACCCAGCACTTTGGAAAAGGGCAAGCCTTGAGTGCTGTGCATTGAATAACAGTAGGTAACTCAGGAGGCAGCATGAATTTAATGGCCATCTGGAAAGGAGAGGGAAACACTGATGAAGTCAAGGCAAAAAGGATCCACTGATTCACTCTATCTGCTTGATAATTTACCCCAGAGCCAATACTGGTAAGACACAGCTTGAAAGAAAAAAAGAGTATCAAGTTGGAGGGAAGTGGGAAGAACTTTTATGTGAACAAAAATGGGGGTAGGACATGTATGCCTGAAGAATTAAAATTTAATAAGTAGATATAAAAATGTCTCCTAGTGACAATGAACTAATCTTACAGACTCAGCTTTGGAAAGTACAGCTGTTGTGTGGTAATACTTTGGTGGTCAACCTTTGTGATATTTATCTCCTATTTTATAGGCACTATTGTTAACCCCAGTGGTAGAATCACCAAAAATATTACTCATTTTAAGCATTTTATTCCTTTGTTTTTAGTAAATGTCATGGGCTAGTAAATTGGAAATTTATGTTTGATAAATGTTTTAGTTCTTTTCCTGAAAATGACTAGAAAAATTTCCTTTAGTGATTCTATTTCTGATTCTTAATACATAATATTAATAAGAAATGGCAGTGGCATGGTGGATAGAGGAGCTTGCTTTAATAAGAAGTCTTACATTTAGGTTCTGCCTCTTACTGGCATGTACTGACTGGCCATGAACAAGTTACTGACATTTTTGGTGCCCCAGGCCACTTTAACAAATTGCAAATGAACAACTGATCTGTATAGTTAAAGGGATTTTCCAAATCAGGAATGAACATTTTCTATGAAATTACAGGGCTGTACCTTATCCCTCCAGTATGTATGTGTGTGTATGTATGCATGTATGTGTGTGTGTGTATGTCAGAATCTAAGTCCCAGACTTCTTGCTAAAGCAAGCTTCCCTATCCACTATATCATGATGCTTCTTACAAGGAGAATGTCTTGTTAATATTATGTATTGAGAATCAGAAATAGAATCATTGAAGAAAAATTTTCTAGTTATTTTTAGGAAAAGAACTAAAACATTTATCAAAGTATAAGTATATATATATTTATATATATATATAAAGTATAAATATATATATTTGTGTATATGTATATATCTGTTTATGTGTATATATTTATATATATACACATGTATATATATATACACATATATACACACAATATCAATGTAGCATTTTGTTATTTTGTTTGGTAACTAGTCAAAGTTACTGTGATATATTGACTTATAAAGCAGTCTTCACAATATTAAAATGCTTAGTGTAAAAATAAATAAAACATGGAGAGAAGTCACCATAGATATAAAATATAGCATCAAATAACTTCACTGAAAAGCAACTTGTTACTATTTTATTTGGTGTCGGGATTTAATAGCATTGAGAGAAAGAAGGAAAGCCAATTTGCACAACTGAATCCCCCAAGTTATTGTGAGAAGACTGAGGTTGGGATGTGGTTATGTAGCGTTCTCTGAGGATGTTGTTCTGTGTATTTTAAGTGCTTGAGACAAGTTGCTAGTCTGAATTAATATGGGAAAATGTGTATTTTGTCAAAGCAATACTCTCAAGTAGAAATGGGGGATAAAGAATATTTCTCTATTGCTTGTAGACAGAAGTTTAGCTAGGAATTCTTGTACTTAGAGCAAATTTCACTTAATTGTATGAGAGGCAGAAGTAGTAAGTTGGTCATGACCCAATCTAGGTCTTACTACTTGTGCAAATGTTGAATTGAGGCGATGAGGTGCAGGGGTAGGAGGAAAGACTCACATATTAACAAAAGTATGGTTAAATTACATATGCTTTAAAGGTAAAAATTACATGCACACACACATACACATGTGTGTATACACATATACATATATAAGTGTTTATACATATGCATATGTGTGTGTGTATACACACACACACACACACACACACACACATAATACAGACATATGTCTCATAATGAGAAGGAACTAAACTGCTGGAAGAGAGGCTATCCCCCAGAGTCCAGCCTGAATCATTGTCAAGTAAAGAGGAAGGATCAGCTCCATTCTTCCCAAAGTCAGCACCCAGGATAGAGGTCAAGCCACTTTTTGTTAGTTGCCACTTTGCTTATAAATGACACTAAATTTTTCTTCTTGAGAAAATTTTAAGACAAAGGGGCTGAATTATAGGAAAAGCTCATAAGGCTGTGGCTATGATAGAGCCCAGTATGCATTCAAAAACCAATACTTGAAACTACATTTGTGGGATTATAGCATAATAATAGCTAGCATTTGTATAGTGTTTTCAAGTTTGCAAAGGTAACTCATGGTACCTCGTTTGATCCTCATTACAGCCCTGTGATGTATGTATTGCCATTTTAATAGATGAGGAAGCTGAGGCTGAGAGATTAAATGGTTTGCTCTGGTTCACACAGCAAGGGAGTATCTGAAGCAGATTTTAAACTCAGGTCTTCCTGACTCCAGGTCCTACACTACCCATTATGCCACCTAGCTGCCTTCTTCAGTTCTAAGCTATCAATTATAACCCCAAAAAGGTGATCTAGGAGGCATTGTAAGACTTTTCTTTGTAGATGCTAAGTGAGTGTGTAACAAGCAAAAAGACCAAAAAAATGTTATTCATTAACCTGAAGAGTATTGAAACAAAGCAAAAAAAAATTATCTTACCCTTATTCTGTCAAAGTCCATATTATCTTCAATATTATGTCCACTTCTGGTCTTATCACCTTAAAAAAAAGATTTAATGGTATTGAATAAGGTCCATTGCTTTTCTAAGATAGAATCTTGGCTTTTTAGAATTTGAATTGTCATGAAGGATCTTCCAGTCAACCAATTTATTTTACAGATCAGGAAACAGAAGCCCAAGTTGGTTAGGGAACTCATCCAAGGTCACATAGTTAACCATTAATTATGAAGTATGGCATCACTTCTATAATATTACTTCCTCCCCAACCCCCTGCTTTGCAGATTGGTTTGGAAGGGCAATATAGGCAACTACTATCTCAAGTTTACAGGTACTCAATGGGTCTGCACCCCTAAAATTGTTATCCATTAACCCCTACCATGGGCAAATCATTTAAAATCTCTGTGCCTCAATTTCCTCATATTTGTAAAAGGAAGTAGTTGTTTTTGATCATCTATAAAGATTCTTCCAGCTCTAAATCTATAGTTCTTTTTCATCCTGTGATTATCTAGCTTTTTTTGCTGCAGTTTAATTCATTCAAGTAGACTCACAAACATATGCAGTGTATCTGGTTCTGCTATGCTCATGAAAAGCATTCTTTTCTGCAGGAAATCTTAGGGGGGTGGAGAATGTCTTAGTGCCCTACTCCAGTTTCCAAATGAGTTATGGTTACTTTGGGGTTTGCAGAAAATAATTGAAGAAGAGAACTGATCAGATTCTTCTGTCCACATTACTTCCTACATTTAGTAGCAATTGCAAAATGAGTGATTTTATCATAAATTAACTGCCATATTCAAAGGAAAAACATAAAGCATATGCATAAAACTTAGAAATGTCTATATAGCGTTCTCTCTGGATTATTTCCTCTGAGATGTCTACTACTTTTAGAGGTTCTAGACTCCCCTGTGGGTGACTACTCTTAAAACTATAGCTCACATGTTCCAATCAGTATACTTTCCCTTAACAGTCTTTAAGGAGACATGAAGAGCTCAAAGAAAAGGCATTTACTGAGATGACATACTAAGACCATTATCTACAAAACATTCCCCCCCCATAAACCTTGAACCCATTATCCCACAAATACACACAATGCCAGTGATAATACTTGGCACATGGACAGAGTAAACTGATAATGAAGAATACTTGTAGGAACCATATGTAGGAAACTTGTAGGAAGCTCATGCCACCAGTGCAACAGGGATACAATGTCCTATCTCTTCTTGTGGTGTGATCATGTTACTATAACCTCCTCTCACCCCACCCTGCCTTAGGCACAGCATCTCTATTGGGCATCTCATCCAGCCTGGGGACTCTGCTCCTTTCCACACCTCAACTCCTGATTACCAGTGTTAATTCTCTATTGAATCCATAGTTGGCTCTCTTCTCAGCTACTTTGAGGCTACTAAGGCCATTTTCCTCAGAATTGTCTCCATTGACTCTCTTGGATTTCCCAAGCCTATTTCTTACTAGGTGTTGTGTTGAGTACTTCTGCTAGAAGACACAATGACTGATAGGAGGTGGGAGAGAAACATTCTCCCCTTCTCTCTTCTGGTAGAGGCACAAGGGGAAAGGCAAAGAACTATCCCCCTTCAAGATCTGGCTTCTACCTACATAGTTGACTCTACTCTCAACTGCCACAGGTCATACCCTTTGAATTTTCCTGCCTTTTCTCTCTCTCAGAGTGGGGAAGCTTGCTTTTTTGGGGGGGGGGGGCAAGGCAATTGGGGTTGAGTGACTTGTCCAGAGTCAGACAGCTAGTAAGTGTTATGTGTCTGAGGTCAGATTTGAACTCAGGTCCTCTGACTCCAGGGCCCATGTTCTATCCACTACACCATCTAGCTGCCCCTTGGAAGCTTGCTTTTTTATAGGCCACCAAGGAAGTAGCTAGTTTTCGAGTAGTCTATGTCAAGCTACTTATCTAATTTTAATTGAAAGAACTTCACAATTTGTAAAGGAGTAGCAGAGCATAGGCACATCTTTTCACTTTATTTAGCATGTATTATCTGCCCATGATATGTTTCATCAACAGGACTTGGTGAGGGGAGAAATTAATTGATCTGGGATGTCCTAATCAACTCTCCCCATATACAAGGATTTATGAAGTTATTATTATTATTATTTAAATGCCTATTATATGCAGGATAATGCTCAGTGCTGACAAAAGAAAGACAATAATAAAATGGGAGCAGCTAGACAGCACAGCAGATAGAGAGCCAGGACTGGAATCAGAAAGACCTGAGTTCAAATGTGGCTTCAGACACTAACTGTGTGACCCTGGGCAAGTCACTCTTTGCCTTAGCTTCCCCATCTGTAAAATGAACTGGAGAATGAAACAGCAACCACTCCAGTATGTTAGCCCCAGAAAACCCCAAATGGGGTCATCAAGAATAAAACATGAGTAAAATGACTGACCACCAACTGGGGAGAATACCAAGTATGCAAAATACTTACATACAAGTTATTGGTTGGGATAGCACTAAATCTGAGAGGAAAGACCTTTTGAAGGAGATGGAATTTGAGGTGAACCTGAGAAAAACTAGAGATTCCATGGGGAACAGGTGAGGAAGGAGTGCTTCCCAGCCATAGGGAAACATGGTAGTGACTCTGTTGCAATTCAACCTAGGTTCCCTGACTTCTAATGTATTATTCTGTTAAGGTAATGGAAAAGTTTAGGATGAAGATATATTAAATAATTAATAGGGGAAAGGCAATTGTGGATATATGATATAAAGTTTATTTAATAAAAGTTTATAACATCATGAAGGACATGAATAAGGTGAATAGTGACATTCACAAAATCTTGAAATACTCTTTACCATACAAAATAATGTGATGCAGAATAAGTAGGTAAGTACTCATGTAGAGTTAGAAGAATAGGGAGGAGGACTGTCAGAGAAGAATGGTCAAAAGCAGCTGGGGTCTGACTGAGAAGATTTCCTAGAAGAGGTGAGTTCTGAACTTGATTTTGATAAATACATGGACATGAAATGGCTTAAAGGAGTAGGAAAAAACATTCTATATTGGAGGAACCAAGAGCTATTTTAGATTAAAAGAAAGAATGAGGTAAAATATGAACTTATCAGTCATTTAACATGTATTAAGCCCACACTGTGTATTGAGCATTATATTGGCTATTGAGGGGAAAAAAAGGTACTTCTAGTTTTGAGATTACAATATAGCATAGTTAAAGGTGATAACTGACATAGCAAAACTTTTTGAATCTGGGATAAAGTATATTTTTATTTTTTATTATTCTACAATTCTGGAACTGAAAGATTTCTTAGAGAATGTCTCCTTTAAACTCTTTGTTTTATACAGAAAAAAAAACTGAGGCTCCAAGAGATGAGATGGCTTGCAAAGGTCTTACCTGGTTGAGTTGTAAAGCTCTTGGTAAAATTCAAATCTTCTAGTTACCTTGAATGCTCTTTTTCCTTATTTCTTTGTTCATATTGCAATTGCCTCTATTTTTTCACCTAAAATTAATTACAAAGTCTATGGTGATTTCTCTCCAAGGAAACCTTAGAAAGATCTCATTTGATTCTGATCATTCTCCTTCTCTGACAATCCTCCTCCCTCATTTCCTAATCCTACAGGATCAATTAACATGCTTATTCTGTATCATATTCTTTTGGAATTATGTTTTGGTGAGTGTCTGTATCCATGTTATAAGTTATACAATATTTTTTATGCTATTTGAGCCTCAAAACAATCTTTCAAGGTAGTTAGGAAGACACTGAAGCTCAGAAAAGAGTCAGTGTTTTGTTCTGCAATAAGTAAGTGATTGGGCTGGGGCTTGAACTAAGTCCCTGGGATTCTAAGCTTTCCTTTCCTTTTTTTAAAGTAGTCAAAGTTGTTGTTTAAATAGTAGTTACTTTATAGCTTGTTGAATTTCTTTTTCTAAGATTGGATTACTATAGATTTCTATTTTGTGTCCTGTTAATTGGGGTATTTTATATTTTTGTTGGTAATTCTCTATTGCTTTTGAAATCTCAGGTTGTTGGCATACAACTGTGTATAGTAGATTTTGATAATGATTTTTATTTTTTGTCTGTGGTGATTTAATACTTTTCACTTTTATTTTGTTAATTTCATTTCCTTCCCCTCTTCTTTTTAATTAGGCTAGTTATATATCATTCTAAAAATCTTTTCAAAAATAGATTTTAGTTTTACTTGTTATTAATTCATTTTGGTTTCCAATGTACATATTTCTCTTATAATTTTCAAGATTTCCTCTTTTGTGCCTACTTTGGATTCCTCTATTTCTTGGTTTTCTAATTTTAACAATGCGTATTCAGTTCACTAATCCTTTCTTTTTTATTTTGTTCGTGCATATTTTAATATGTATGTATATATACATATATATGAAACATATATTATTTTCAAAAAGTGTCAACCCATTTTAAGCTCAGATTCTATCCCTTATTCTTCCTTTTGGTACCTGAGCTCTTCCACAAATTAAATAAGGGGACAAAGGCACTTACACATTTAAGATTGCTGGGGAAAAAGCTTTCTGGATGCCAAATATTTGTATTTTATGCTGTTCCTTCAGGAAAAAAAGTTAGGAGTTAGGTGCGTGGATGCTGAAAAAATTAAGTAAGCACGTCATTTTAATCAGTTCTAGTTGGTATGAGAACAGGTGTTGGCAAACAAACAAAGATGGTGTAACCTTTCTGCAACATCTCTTTTCAGTGGGCATTATGAGTAATATGAGCTATTGGTCTTATTGTTTCAACCAAGAATTCTTGAAAATATTTTGTTGTACTGTTTCTTTTTTAATGACTTGGTTTAGTAAAGATTTTTTTTAATTCTGTCAAGGGATGTGGATCCAAAGTAATTATGGTATTGTAGCCACATACCTATGTGTGCATCAATATTGTAGACCTCACAACTTTTCTTATGTCCAAAATACACAAGCCATCCATCTTTGTCTGTGATGAAATGACCCTTTCCTTTACATTGGTGAAAATTGTATGTGAAATCTATGTTTGGTTTTATAAAGTTGGAAGGATCCTTGGGGGTAGTGGAGAGAATGAATCATTGATTTGTGAGCAGGGAAGTGGGTGGCCTTGGCAGCTGGGATGAGACAGGTGTGAAATGTTTAATTGGACCCAGCTGGTATAGGTCTTTTGCAGCCTTGGAAATAGGACTAGGTGGGAGGTGGGAGACATGAACCTAGCTTTGTAGCAGAAAGCAAAAGGCATTTAGGTTTAGGCTTAGATGGGGAATGGTCATGTGATCATCCTTTCCAGAGGAAGAATAGGGAAAGGCTTAAGAAGATATTACAGTAATTCCTGTAGGGTATAGTTATGGGATGCAGGCATTGAAACAATACCTCTTATTTACTTTTGGGGAAAAACTCACCTAATCACCCACCCCTGATTCTGCCATTCTGTTACTGATTCGTCACTTTAACTCTGCAGGTTCAAAAGGCAACCTAAGGACATGTTGTGTTTCTACTTTAAGAATTTCTGATTCATCCCTCCAGGATGCCAGGAGAGCTGGTGAAATCTCTTCCTTCAGGGATTATCTTTCTATTTTATTAAAGATATGACAGAATCCAAAGTAACTGTGAGATGGGCTATTTAAGCTGGGGTTACTCTAGTTACAGAGAGCTGGCTAGTTACAAGGAGCTGTGACAGCCTTGAATAACTAAAGAAGGCAACAGTGGAAAGAATTTTGTCTCTATAGTCAAAAAACTTGTATTCAAACTTACTACCTGTGTAACATTGGGCAAATCACTCAGCCTCCTTGGGCTTCAGATTTTTCTTCAATAAACTGAGGACACTGGACTAATTGAGATGATAAATTGTTTATATCTTTGTAGGCAAGTTTCTTGAGTTCCTATGTCCAAAAATAACTCATTTTCTGGAGACTAACCTTTTGGTGATGAGTCTTTCTTTATATAAATTGGTCGATCCTTAGACAATAGATTCACCTTTTGTCACCAGACCCATCCTTGAAAATGTTTCCATTTGGGTGTCCTGTTAGAGCTTGAGCTTTACTGCCATTTAAGAACTCATGGCCACCTTCATGTCACAATGAGGCACTAGTGTAAAATGAGTGAAGTATCAAAGTTTATACTAATTTAGGCATATCATTCAATCATAGACTTACTTGATGTTTGACAACTGTGTCTCTATTTTTATATGTTATCTTACTTTCTAATATGATGTAAACTCTTTGAGGGCAGGAACTATTTCTTTCTTCTTCTTTTTTTTCTTTTTATTTTAATCACATAACAGAGTACCTTACACATAATAGAGGTGCAATGCATGTATGCTGAATTAACTCAGACTATAAAGTCTGAGAATAGTAGAAAATTCTGATTGTTTTTATTAACTTCATAGGGCACACAACAGAATGTCATTCACACACAGATGGCTGATTGATGATGATGGTGATGATTACCCCATTTGGGGACACATGGGAACCACATGGAAGTTTCTATCACCTCTAGACCTTCAGTGACTTCTAAGGTTCTGAGGGAGACTCTAAATAACTGTCATGGATTTCCAGAGTGTTGATGAAAAAGGTTTATCCTCAGACTGCTGCCTAGAACCTTTTTCTTGTGTTGAATCAATAATAGCATTCTCCAGTATTCCTACATCTATTGTCAATTAGCCTCACATCAGTGAGGATTGCTAATATAATAACCAGTTTGAACTATCAATAGAGCACCTGATGCTGTTTCATTGACTCAAAAAAGGGAGTTATCTCTCCCTACATTTTCAGGTACTCCATAAGTATTTCCATATTCATATAAAATGTGTGCATTTTGCCTTAACTATTAATTGCTTTATATTTGCTGGATAATATGAAGAAAGTAAAAAAAAAGAGTAAGGAAAAATTCCCAATCTCAAAAGATGCTTGAATGTGCATTTGTTCATTTTAATTGTCACTAAGCATTTACTTAGAAGCAATTTTAATATAAGAAATAACACAGATTGGTACTTACAATGATTCTTTTAAAAAGGAAAAGTTTGGTTGCCTCCACTAAAATTCCTAATCCTGGCATGGAAGTGATCCTAGGTTCTACTAACTCAAGTATGCCATTGGAACATAAAGTCCAAAAGGTCCTACCAAACTAGAAAAGGCTTCAAGTGTTTTCCAGAAAACAAACTGTCTGCCTGATATCTGAGGACCAACCTGGTTAAATTCAGTACAAGGTTTTCTACAAAGTGATGAATTGTCATCCATAACAACTCTCAACAACCATGTACTAAAGTTGAAGAGGGTTTGTGAGCTGTAAATAGAGGGGACATGGGCACATTTCTTCTATTCCCATATTTGGAAGCCAAGCCCCAAATGGATTGAATCAAAGGATCATAGATTTAGAGCTGGGGGCAACTTCAGAGATTATCAAGAGTCCAATCCCATAATTATATAGATGAAGAAATTCAGTCCCAGGGGTATGAAGTGATTGGCCTAAGGTCACACAGTAAACAACAGAACTGAGATTCAAACTTGGGTCGCACAGCTCCAAGTTCACCACTGTTTCCATTGCACTATCAGGGATTCTTTCTATTTTTGTTTTCATATCACAAAAGCAGAAGAAAGAAATCTGTTGTCCTTATCACTTCAAATAAGGCATCTGAAGTATCATCGTCATTTTCATTCTATTTAGTGCAAGAGAAATTCTAGGCAATTGACTCTTAATACCAACATTTAAATTAAAGTCTATAGCTGATCTGAAAAGAATGTGAATCCTAGAATTTTCTGCCCCTACAACTGTCATTGCAGAAGTGGATGGAAGCTATGCAGGACCAAGGCCCATTTTCTGTTTTACTTTGTTTTATAGTTCAACATGGCCAAATAATTCATGGCCAAGTGGCTAGTCTACTTTTAATGGGAGATATTCAGTGCAGAGTCCAAGTCAAAGAGGGATTCTTTGTATATTGTGAGGTCCTCCCCATGTGCTGATTCAGTGATAGTGGTGATTGAATCAAGCCTCAGAATGTGCAGAGCCCTATCTTCTGGAAGAGATACATAACCACTCTAAGAGTCTGGCCTGATTATCTACAAAGGAAAGACCAAATGGATGAAAAATATCTAAATATCTCATATTATGATATATATTTGGAGGCTAAAATCATAGAATTTGTCCATAGATTTGTATATTTGGGACAGACAATAGACAAATTGGATCCAGAGTCTAACAGATGGAGAAAAACAAAAGGCTAAACTGCCTTGAGAACATTCTAAAACTGCATTTTTGAGCCCAAGCTTCTGCTGGAAATAAAAGTCCATCTTTTTAACATAAGCATTTTATTGATATCATATTGCAGTGAGACATGGAATAAAATGGTCTCCAAAGGACTGAAAATGAATATCACACAGAAAGCAATGGAGAGATGAATGGTAGGGTTGAGCAAGCTATAAAAAAATAACCAATGAAGATCTTTGGAGAAGAACAAGGGAAAAAAAGATATCAAGAAGGAAATAAATCACAGGAAGAAAGGTGGCATGGATAAGAATGAGATATGCCAAGTGGACAGCTGGAACTGCTCCAATGGCACATTTGAAATATCCAAGAGATGCAAAGAAGACCTCCAATGCCTTGGCTGGCTGCCGTGGGGTAAACTGGCAGGAGAACATGCACAAGTCACACTGAATGGGAAAGCATAGATGGGTTTTGATCAGCATACCTGAGGGAAGATAGCATTCATCTGAGTAATGAGACCCTTATAATTTATGAAATTTTCATTTGAATGGTCTGCATTTCTTCTTTAAGGATAAAGGATACCATAAGGATAGATATGTACTGAACCTGTGATTTGTAACTACCAGAGGAGGAAACTCCCATCTACTAATGCAAGTTGGCATCTTTTCTGCAACTTATAAGCTTTTTTTTAAAATAGCATTTTATTCTTAATTACATGTAAAAACAATCTTTAACATTCATTTTTATAAAATTTTGAGTTCCAAATTTTTCCTCTTCCTCCCTTTTTCCCCACCTGCCTAAGAAGATAAGCAATTTGATGTGTTACATATGTAAAACCTATTTCCATATTAGTCATGTTGTGAAAGAAGAAACAGTTTGCAAAAAAAAGCGTAGTTTGCAAAAGGAAAAAAAAAACATGAAAAAAATAAAGTGAAAATAGTATGCCTCAATCTGCATTCAGACTCCATCAGTTATTTCTCTGGATGGGGATAGCATTTTCTATCATGAATCTTTTGGAATTGTCTGGGATCATTATATTCCTGAGAAGAGCTAAGTAAATCATAGTTTATCATCACACAATGTTACCATTACTATGTACAATGTTATCCTGGTTCTGCTCACCTCACTTTGCATTGATTCATGTAAGTCTTTCAAGGTTTTCCAAAATCTGCCTCTGCAACTTATAATCTTAGAGAGTTGTATAGGTCAGTGAGAGGTTAAGTGACTTGTCAAAGGCCACATAGCCCTTGAGTGTCAGTGGTAGGATTTGAACCTACATCTTTCTTACTCCAATACTTTCCATTTACTTGGCCATGCTGCCGTTCATGGAAATTGTCTTTTTTTCCAAATGGGACCTCAGGTCTTGTTTTGGAGATGTAAGACTGGTGTTATTAAATTAGAAAATGAAGGAGTGGGAGTGACTTTTGCCTGGAAATCTCCCTCAATTGCCAAGAAGGAATTGGTTCTAAGAAGTACAAACCAAGATGTAGCTAAATACAAGAAATTATGGTTGTATTTTGCATTTGGACATGATAGGATTTTTCAATTGGTTCACTCTTCTGAAAAGAAAAGACCAAAGCAAGGTCACATTGTGTGTGTGAGCATGTCACTTTGGGAAGGATAGGTAGCTATCAGGTAATGAGAAACTCCCCAGTGACCTAGCCCAGCTCATTTAGTATCAGCTCTGGCAAGCCTTATATAATCATGTTAACAGTTTTCCCAGTTGTGCCTCTTAGCTAGATTCATTCCTTTCAATTGTGGGAAATAAATATGGTATTATGCAACTCCAACAAGAAAAAAGACAAGTCTCAGACAAGCCCTGGCTGGCTGGAAGAGGGAAGAAGAAACCCTGAATTGCCCTAATCACACTGATTTAAAGAGATTTTCATTGCCCTATTTCAAACTTACACAAAATACATTGGCAATACTTTTGGTTATGGAAACTAATGAGACTTTGTCTGGGCTGCCAAGTTCTGTCTTCTGAGAAAATCACTATCGGCTTTTGACCAGCAATTCTATTTTAGGAAGAAGTGAGCTGTACAGTTCACTATAGGGAGATTAGAAAGTCATTGCGATGTTAATTCAATGACAATAAAATCAACAAATATTTATTAAGTAACTATTATGTGCATGGCATTGTGATAAGCAATGGAATTATAAAAAATAAAACAGAACCCCCTTTAGGTCACTAATGAGGTATTGCTATTCATGATTGGTCATCTTCAAAAGTGGGGGCAACTGGGGCAGCTAGGTGTCACAGTGGATAGAGCACTGACCCTGAAGTCAGGAGGACCTGAGTTCAAATCTGGCCTCAGACCAAACACTTGACACTTAATAGCTGTGTGACCCTGAGCAAGTCACTTAACCCCAATTGCCTAAAAAAAAAGTGGGGGGAACTCCTCGATTGACTAAGGAAGACATTTCTTAATCACTAGTACCTTATCAGCAGTATTCAGGGGTTCTCCACAGGCCCTAATACTTTGTCAGCAGTGTTCTAGGGCTATCCACAGGTTATAAGAACATTTATGGTAGGGAAAATGTGGCTTTTCAAACATAGTTAGCTTACAGGAGTGCAGGTGTAGAGGGGGGCATAGTGCTAATACAGCAAATTCCTAACACAAGTTAATATGAGTCCTTATAACAAGTCTAACTAATAAAGTATAAGTCTACCCTATAAATCAAGTAGACGTAATATTATTATCAATGCATGGTGGGTTAATTAAGTGTAACCCACATAACTTTCATTCTTACAGCATTGACTAAATCAAACTTAATTCTATTCTACTTAACTCAGGAATATAATCACTGATGCCCATTAAATCACAATGAACTAAGTAAATACTGACTAAACTGAGTAGGGGTATCAAAATTATTTTCACAGAATAGACAGATAAAGTATGACAGTCTCTCTACAAGGAGCTCATAATCTAGTGGGGAAATCATGAAAATAAAGTAAGAACTATATGGGGCAGCTAGGTGGTACATTGGATAGAGCATTGGGCCTGGCACAGGAAGACTGATCTTCCTGAGTTCAGATCTGGCCTCAGATACTTACTAGCTGTGTGACCCTAGACAAGTGACTTAACCCTGTTTGCCTCAGTTCCCTCATCCATAAAATGAGCTGGGGAAGGAAATGGCAATCCACCACCAAGAGTCAGAAAGAGTCAGACATGACTGAAAAAAAAGCAATTTTGAATGGGTCAAGATGGTTTAAGGGTATGGCAGAGGTATATAAAAGATTTGAAGAAGAAGTCACTTATGTGTACAGGGCTTAGGGTAGTGAGGATCAGGGAAAACTACAATCTAGCAGATTGCTAACTTACTAGTTATTAACCATTTAACATTTCTGAGGGCTTTCAATAACCAATAGCACATTTCCTGCTCCATTTTATTGTAAAGGGAAGGAAACAGTCTATAAACTCAGGACAATATTATTATTATTGTTACTATTATTATTGTTTAATTTGTGGGATAATATATCCTTTGATTGTAAACTTTAATTAAAGTCCATTAACTTTAATTTATTCAAATAGTTCCTATGCTATTAAGTTCAATGGGGATATTTTATATTTAAGTTCTAGCTGTTTTTTTCTCTCCTACATCTAACAGAGCATTAATTACTATCTACTTATTCTTAAGGCAATCATAAAATAAAATCAACTGTCTTTATTTCATTAATGATTAAAAAATAAACCTGAGAGTGAGCTATAAATTAACCAGAATCAGAAGTACAATAAAAGGGAACATATGTAAGCCATCTTCAGACATTTTAACTTCAATATATAGTACATGAAAATAAGAACAGGTGTAAGTCCTTCTTCCCTGCCTTATCATTGTATAGAAATAATCCTGAACTCTAAAAGGCCATACCAGTTGAGCAACAATTCTTAGAGGGTTTTTTTTTAAGTGGAAAAGATTTGAGTACAGTCCAGTGATGAACTGCATGTCTGTTCTGTGTAGACCAACCTTGCAAAGTTCAGAAACCTTATTGTACAGACATAGCCAGTTGATTAATTTTTCTGGCCACATTAACTCATGAAGACTGTCTCCTAAGTCAGGGAGGGACTGTGATCTGTATAAATAGAGGGAATGATCATATGAATGAAATTATGGATTTTCCCAAGCATGGAAGAAGTGTTCTATGTACATTCTTATTTTGTTTTATTCCTATACTACATGTTTTCATTTTCCCTACTAAAATTTCTGAAGTGAGGTTTCTCACAGCTGAGGGCATTGCCTCCTATTTCACTGAGAAAATGGTGGCCATTAGCCTTAAGCTGCCTCTTCTACCCCTCTGTACGCCAACATATCCTTAACATTATTTTCTCTTCTCACCTCTTCAACTCTTCTCCTTATCAACTCCTACACTTATCCAGGTATCTTGGATCCTCTCTCCTCCTGTTTTCTTCAGCAGATTGCTCCCACACTCTTCCCTTTCCCTTCTCTAATCTTCAGTCTCTCACTATCTTGGACTCCTTCGCTGTCGTCAAACATGTCCATGTACTTTACATCTTTAAAAATTCCTCACTAGACCTCAACACCCACTCAAACTATTATCGCTAGTCTGTCCCAACTTTCTCAACTAAACTTGTAGAAAACCCTATATTCATTCCCTCTTCATCCTTCCCCAACACGCACTTCTAAGAACTTTGAATTCTTTTTTCTAACCTCATCACTCCACTTGCTCTTGCCCAAGTCGCCAATAATCTGTTGAATGTTGCATCTATTGTTTTTTTCCCCAATCCTATTATGAGCTGTTAAGGGGTCCCCTGAACTTGTCTTTTTGACCTGCCATATTTTCCAGAAACACTGGACCCAGAGCATTCAGGAAGCCCTGAATGTATCAAGGATGAAGCTTGCCCTGAGCAGACATAATTTGTTGCTGCACCCCAACCTGGACTCCCTCTGTATCCTTGGGAGGCAAGACATATGCCAGCCAATCTGTCCCAGGGTGGGATAATTCTTGTGTAGCTGGGATCCTGTGCAGACAAGCAAACCCCCCTATCTTCAGTTTGGCAGTTCCCTAGGGAAAATAATTCAGCTTTTGCCATCACCTTATTCCCCTCCATGGAGAGTGGTCTTGTCTTTTTTTCTACATTTGCTCCACAGTTCCCCATTTCACATCACTTACTTTCCTGGTATTCACCCCTCTCTTTGTTGTGCTGTTATAAAAAAGTAAACCTCTGAATGGACTGTGAACCTGTGGGGTTCCACATGCATATTGGTTCCTCTTGTAATAAAACTGGTTTTCACACAAAGTGAGTTTATTACTCTTTCTATAACATCCAGCAAAGAGTGGGGAGGGGATTTCTCTTTCTTCCGACCAGCAGCAATGTGTCTTGCTTGAGCAGATGGTAAAGGTGATCAACCTATGCTTACCTACTTGGGTCAGAGACTGAATCTTGAATCTCTGGCCACCTTCTATCATTGTGTTACTTTCCTTGAGAATGGTTCGATGATCAGGGATCCTGAGAAATGGAAGTTTTCAATCCTGGCAGTTGTAGAGATTCAAGACTTGAATAGGAGTTGATATGAGGGAAGAGAACTTCTTGGAGGAGATGACCACCACCAGATCAATGTGCAGATGATAGGCTAAAGAAAGCTCAAGTCAGGCTCATGTTGGCCTTTTAAGTAGTCCCACAAAGTTACCTTTACCTTCCTGGGGCATACAATGAACATAATGGACTATTTGAAATGATTTTGTATTCTGTATGTGTTTTAATGTGTTTGTGAGTCTTTATGTTGTAAATATTTTTCTATGATGGAGGAAATAAACAATTATCTACACCTGATGCCCAGATTATACATTATGTGTCATTTTTTCTATTCCATTTTCTTGAAGAGACTTTATTATTCACATTTGAAGGAGATTTGTGAGACATACCTAAACTTTGTTTCAGAGCTTCCTGCAGAATTACATTAGGGTAAGGACAATGAGCCAGAGTTGGAGACAAGCCTGACTCTCCCTCTCCTCCACCCCCTGTGACTCTTGGTCTATGTGAATCTAGAGTCAGAGCCTCTTGTGAGCAAGAGACCCTATGGACCAAGGGGTATGAATTCCTTTGAGTAGCGGTGAGTGGAGAGGGATAATCCTTCCTAACCCTTTCTGCACATAATCTGAATGTCCAATGAACAGAAAAGGCAAAGAAAAAAGAATGCTGAGTTATTAGTCTCCAGTGCCTAGTGCAGTGCCTGGAACAAAGAAGGTACTTAATTAATGTCTATTGATTGATTAATTGCCTATGCAACAAACTATTGCAATTGGACCTCATCCTGAAACAGTTGTTCCTTCTTCCCCAAGAGAAGAGTAGATCCAGAGATAAAGGCAAGCTTATTGCATCCCTGTGGAGCTGTTCAATGACCTCTGGGACAAAAGGCATTGAAGTGAACTCTTTGAGATGGTGGCAGCCCCCTGCCACCTCTTCCTTTTCTTTTGAATAGCCCAATGAGCCTGGAACAGAATGGGAAGCCACTTTTGATTTCTTGAAGAGCTATTCCTGAATGTGATGGCTTCCTTTAGAGCACCCCAGTGATGAAACTGTTCTTAAGACTGCTTTGCTGGCTTCTTGTAGCACCTCGACCACGCCACAGCCCAGCATCTCAACCAATGCATAATTATTTTCTGCTTTCTTGCCTAGCAAAGGACTGGAGAATTAAGAACACAAATTCATATTTTTGAAAGCAAAAATGTTGGAAATATTATTTTCCTTTTAACTTCAGATAGCTAAAGCAGGGAATGGTGGTGAAAAATTTTTTAGTTTCCATATGGCATGAGCCAACAAGTCACAAAATGTAATAAATAGAGTTATGTACTGAAAGTGATTTGGTGAGAAGATATTGTGTATCCATTTCTAGTTGCATACTAAGTATCTAACTTGGCCTAGACAACAGTTCTTAGAACTCCTATGTCATGATGGAATGATAATTGGATGTTGATGAAGAACATCAATCACCATTGCCTTGTGATTTGAATTATATTTGTTTAAAGTTAAACTTGAAAACATGAAATAAACTGTTTGAGTTGGTGATTAGCAACTGAAGTTTTAAAACTTAAATTGAAGTATGAAAGCCTCATCCTTTCACATACCAGCCAAGGGATGACTCATTCCCTTATATCAATTCAGCTTACTGAAAATTCCAAGAAAATTTCAGACATGAAAAGTTTGTCAGATAAAGAAAAAAAAGGTTTGTTAAATTATAATCTCTTTCTTAAAGCTTCTGATTACTAGAAACAGTCATTCTCTTATTGATCTTGTTGGTACAGGTCAATAAATTTTAGCTATATACTTTAGAAAAGATTAGAAAAATCACTGTGGGAGACCAATATAGGTGTCTTATGTTAGATGGAATTGATACAGATAGATTTCTTAGATTTCTAAAGATTTGATTTACAAATACTTACAGCTAGGAATGAATAGTTAATTATACACTCTCCCTCCTTCCCCTCAATGCTGAGTTGCCTTAGCTTGCACTGATTTAGAAATCTTGATGGAAACTGAATGACTTGATATCTTTCCCCCATTGCCTCTTTTCTTCTTTCCTGCTCTTCCTTCATCAATTACCCTATGTGTCCCACCTACTTTTCCCATGTCTTTCACCAATCATAACATAATTTATTCAACCTTCCTTAACCTCTTTTTCCTTCTCTTCTTTTCCCTTGTTTCTTTCAACTCTTGCCCAGATGCCTCAGGAAAACATGTTTTCCTTTTGTCTACATCTCCTCTCTCTCATTCTCATTCTTATTCTCTGTCTGTCTGTCTGTCTGTCTGTCTCTCTCTCCCTCTCTCTCTCTCTCCCCTCTCTCTCTTTCTGTCTCTCTCTCCCTCCCTCCCTCTCTCCCTTTCTCCCTCTGTTTCCTCTCTCTTGAAAATTCTATAAGATAAATAAAATACTTCTTCTTCAATGATGTTTAAATTGCAAATTAAATAGTAATAAATGTTGCTGGGCCCAAGAAAATGAGGTATCATTGCTTCTCCCTTTTTGTTCTGGACCCACTCACATGCTGACTGAGTTTATTCCTGGGGTGATACTGGCCTGTAATGAGAGGAGTTTAGGCTCATTTTCTCCCACATTTTGTTTTTTTACACCCCTACCACAGGACCCTGGTGAAAATTCATTGAAGCTTATATTTGGCTCATGTCCATATTTTTTCCTAAAAGGGGGAATAGAATTGTATAGGTATTCATTCCTTTCACATACATGCTAAACACAAAAATACATAAGAGCATATTAACTGAGACTAAAACAAAAAGAACACATTAATTTAAAATAACTATTGTACTTCCCAAGAGTTTGATGTTTAAAATCATCAACACATAAAAGCAGTTTGTAACATTGTGCTAAACTGGCACTTTGGATTTCACACTAGCTCTGCACTCTCCCAACAACTCTATTCAAGTCCATGTCTTCTGGCAAGCCAGGTCAGGGACCAAGATCCTTCCACTACCGGTGCTCATTATCTCTGATGCAGAAATTCCCTTTGTGGTCAATTTGCTCTGACTGATGAAATGGGATCTCCAATCTCTTGAATTGTCATGGGTGCCTCTAATGCTGGAAACACACATTTCAGCATCAATGTTTTGTCACCTATAGTTGGGCAAAAACCAAAAACTCCACAAAGCAGAAGAGGCAGGTGGGGATCCAAGACTCAGCTTGCCTAATGGAGCCCCTGCTTCAACTAGCAAGTGTCCATAGTCCCTATATTACTATTTTGGGGAAAAAGTACTACTTCTCTCCCACCTCTGACAGGAAATCTAGCAAGTAAGAGCTACCTGTCACATGGTAGATTTGAAGGAAGAGAATGAGATGTAAGCTTTCTCCCCTTATTAAACGAATACAGCCCCTCCCTAACTGCTGTCACAAGGCTAGGGGACAAATCAGGGGATTGCTTCTCCATCCCAAAGCATTCAAGTCTCCAGTGCTGAGCTAGCCCATGAGGTCAGCTAGAATCAGGCAGGGTGTCTTGGCATATGCTCCACAGGACATAATCCCATTATATTAGTATTGCAACAGTGTAGTATTCTTCCATTTTTCATTAGAAATACATAGTGTTTTTATATCTAGATATAAGATTACATATGTATACACATGTCTAATATGAAAGATAATATTATACATGTACACATGTACATATATATGTACATATGTACATATAGACATATGTGTATATATAATTATAGTGAAAGGTTAGTGAAAATAAAGATGCAATCCTGACATACCTCCCATACAAATTCACAAAACCCACTGAAATTTATCCAAGGAATCCGGGGTGGGGGGAGGGGGTCCATGGAGCCCAGGTTAGGATCTCGAGCTCTGTAGAGTCTCTCTGTATTTAGTAAGGCAGTGGTACTTCAGACAACGGACACAGGCTGTCACCCAAACTTTGCTTGAGGCCTTTTCAGGGTGATAAATCCTGTTGGAGTGTCTATTTTGCTATGACCTTCATGCCATGATAATCCATTAAAGGTCTTGGGGTGGATTTATCATGGGTGAAGAATGTCCTGTGGACTATTTTGTGACCCTGAACTTGAAGCTCATTTCCCCACTGAAACTGAAACAGTAAACTAGGACCTTTAAATAATAATAATAATAACAATAATAATAACTCATATTTAGAAAGCCATTTACATTTTACTTGGCCTGATGACAAAGAGAGGTAGGAGAACTATTATAATCTATTTTCTATAGCTGAAAAAATTAAGGGCAGAGAGTCAAAGCAACTTATTCAAGGTAACATACCTAGGAAATGGTATAGTTGAAACCCCAAACCATGTCTTCTAACTTCATTTCCAGGACTGTTTCCACTATATTACATGGCCTCTCTTCTATCAATGGAAGTCTAGTGTTATGTCTAGTTAGGGATCATATGATCAAACTTTAGGTTAAATCAACCAATTAAGTCCAGCCATTAATCAAGTAAGCTAAGTAACTGATGCAAGCCCCTTTCCCCTGACCCACCATTTCCCAATTCTGAATTGACCAGTTGCTTTAATTGACTAAATTGACTATTTTAGAGGCCAGGTAGATGTAGGCAAACTTTGTCAAGGGTATGATCACATACTGTAAATTCATTCACCTTTATCCATTTTTTTTGCTTCTTGAGAACATTGAAAAGATAAAAAAATTTCTATCACTACCTGCATGCTTATATGTTGCTTCTGTAATCAATTCAACTGAACTAAAATTAGAAAACCAAATAAAAACAACACCCCCCAGAATGCCAAATCCAAATCAACGTTGAATTCAGCAAAATAATGACATCTTTTTTTTCCTTTCTCCTTTTATTTTTAGCTACATAATGCCAAATAATCAAGTCAACTGAATTTTTTTCTTTTCATCCAGTTTTCTCAACAATTGTGCAGTCAGAGTTATAGGCAGTATGAATCTGATTAAAGAAAACAGCCTGTAAGAGGAGTGATCTCTTATTTCAGTCTTGTATACCCAGGAAATATTTTAAATGGTCAAGCTTCACTTTTTATTTACATATTTATATAATCTCCTTTCATTTAGGGATTTCAAAGGACTTCATGATATTGCTTTGTGAGTAAACCTTACAACTTTACTGCATAGTAAAGAATTACAGATGAAACTGAAGAGAATTTGGTGCGTGAGTTTTCACTCTTTTATGGTGGTAGTCAAGAAAAAGTTATACTCTATATGATGTCCTTTTAAAAAATTTCCCTCTTTAAATTAGATTAAGTTCTTGCTTTTTCATTCATTCATTCAACCAACAGCTACTTACTGAGCAATAGGTATGTAAAAGGCAGCACAGTGACTTCAACTATAGGTATATTTTTTTCTTAAGACTCTTCAAAAGTAATGACTACTTTCCCTTAGAAAATAACTTATAATGTCCCACCAAAGGTATGATATGGGGTCATATAATTTTTTCACTCACCCTGGATCACTGCCTTATCATGGTGGTGGGGCTTGCAGAGTCAATGAAACTATGAACTATGTTGTGCAGGGTTAGCCATGATGGACAGGTCATAGTGGAGAATTCTGACAAAAGGTGATCCATCGTAGAAGGAAATGTCAAAACACTTCAGTATCTTTGCCAAGAAAATTCCATGGACAGTATTAAAATGATAAAAGATATGACATTGGAAAATGAGTCCCTCAGGTCAGAATATGTCAAACATGTTACTGAGGAAGAGTAGAGGACAGCTACAAAGACCTCCAGTGCTAATGAAGCGGCTAGGCCAAAGCCAAAAGGAAGCTAAGCTGTGGATATGTTTGGTGAAGAAAGAAGTCTGACGCTGTAAAGATCAAGATTGCATAGGAACCTGGAATGTAAGATCTATGAGCCAAGGTAAGCTAGGTGTGGGCAAACATGAGATAGAAAGATTAAACAACACCTTGGATGTCAGTGAACTTAAATGGACAGGAATGGGTGAATTTAATTCAAGTGATCACTGCACATACTACTGTGAGCAGGAATCCTTTAAAAGAAGTGAAGTAACACTCATAATCAATAAAAGGGTGAAAAAAGCAGAACTTAAATATGTTATCAACTTAATGAGAAAAGAGGACTCACTGGAAAAGATCCTGATGTTGGGAAAGATTGAAGGCAAAAGAAAAAGGGGATATCAGAGAATGAGATGAATAGATAATGTCATGGAAGCAATGAACACGAGCTTGCACAAACTTCGGGAGATAGTAGAGGATAGAAGGGTCATGTGTGCTATGGTCCGTGGGGTTGGACATGACTGATGAACAACAAAAAATATTTTCATAACCACCCATTCACAAATTACTTAGTCTCTTCATGTCTTGGTGGGGGTGGAGACAGTCTTCTGTCTTTCCCCACCCCAATGACCAAGTATTACTTTTGTGAACTTTAAAAGACAAAAAGATGTGGAGTTCTTATTGGTGCTTAGTCATTTTTCAGTCACGTCTAACTCTTCATGACTCCTTTTGGGTTTTCTTGGCAAACATATTGGAGTAATTTGTCATTTCCTCCTCCAGCTCATTTTACAGATGAGGAAACTGAGGCAAATAGGGTTAAGTGACTTGCCTAGAGTCACACAGCTAGTAAGTGTCCAAGGTCAGATTTGAACTCAGAAAAATGAGTCTTCTTCACCCCAGGCCTGCACTCTATCTACTTTGCCACCTAGCTGCCTTAAGATTCCTCATTAGCCTCATTAACAGTGTCCACTGGAGCTAACAGAAGAGCAAAATAGTAATGGTCTATTGTAGTATTGTCATTGGGAGTTGAGTGACACTCTAAGGAAGTTAGTGATGAGTTCAGAATGGTATAGTGAGGAAGGAGAAAAAAGTGGTAATGGGGAGATGTGTGTGTGTGTGTGTGTGTGTGTGTGTGTGTGTGTAAGATAATTATTACATAGATTAGAAAAAGTAGAGATTGTGCTGCTGAGTATGTTTTGGCCATTAGGGTAAAGCCACCCAAGAGAGCACATGGGATCGCTGCTAAAATGGAGGCATTTGAGCTTATACTTGGCCAGCCACTAACTTTAAAAAAAATGACAGAGTACTTTTACAGGATAGAATTGAAAAACACAGCTAAACAAAACTCCTAAACAACTGGCAAGCCACTGCTTCTAGTGAGGTCTGGGATCTCACCTCCCAGACAATGGCAGCCAGTCCAGTTAAGACCTGGGTTCTCAACTTCAGTTCCACCAAAGGAACAGGCTCTTCCTGAGTTTGTTTAAATAAAGAATCAGATCTCTCTTCTGTCAACTGGACCGAACTAGCCTCTAACTTGTGAATAGCTGGAGCTGAACAGAGCAGGCTAGAGACAGGAGAGTCAGGAATCAAATAGAAGCTTAATTTCAAAGTGAGGGAAATGACTTGCAAGCAAGGAGTGAAATTAGACACTTGTTCTGGGGCTTCACCCCCAGTGGGGGGACCTGAGGCAGTATGGGGAGATATCAATACTTATATACCAATGGCTTCACAGTGAGCTATAGCCCTGGAAATGAAGGGTAACAGCAACAATGAGACAAGTGTGATTCACAGCAGGGCTTCATGACCAGAGCATGGATACTTGTCCAAGCTTGTCCAGTGCTTGTCTGAACTCAGAGAACAACTGGTTCTGGTCAAAGCAATACAATATTAATGTGATTTTGCCAGAGGATGAGTGCAAAGGATTGTTGTTACGCCAAGCTCAGGAAATAGCTTCCTTGCTGTGCTTTAGCTCTGGAAAACAGGGTGTCTCCTAATATTTTGACATTTCCCCCTTTTGGTCAAAGCGAGGGAGTCTGAAAGAACCCCTACCCTTTTGGCCAATAAAGGAGAAAAAGATATAAGCCAAGATGCTATGAGAGGCCAGTTGAGCCAGGATGAACATTTTTATACCAAGAGGCCAGTTCCTTGAGAGAACCCATTGGTGAAGTGTGTCTCAGGTATTGCTAGCTATTGTTTGCTTGCAAGCATAAAAGAGGGAGGGGGAAAGAACAAAGAGAAAGAAAATGCCAACACATACTTACATCAGGCCCTTGGTGGTTGGGCACATAACAAAAGGGAAGAGAACAGTATACTCAGCCCTCATCTGGAATCTTGGGACAGCTATCTCATCTGGGTGACAGATGCTTCTGGGTCTATACTAGACAAACTCTGAGGTTCCTGGAGGGTTCTGCTGTCCACTCAAGAGCAGGAGCTTTCTTCAGATGATCTAGGAGTATACACCCACAAGTTTGGCAGCTGTGGAAGTAGTCAGAAGGACATAGTAGAGGCCCTTAGAAACAATGATTGATTGAAAATTATGAGAAAACTCCTTGCATCAATCTTTGAATGTGAGTTTCTGGTCAGCAAAACATAAATCTTTGGTTAAAGGCACATAAAGATTGTCCAGTTTCCCAGCCATGCAGGGCTAGGTTTAAGCAGTGCAATAAAGTTTTTCATAAATTTATAATCATAATTACATTATCAGGTCACATCAATGTCATGTTACAGATCAAACTACTTAGAGGGCTCATAATGGACTACTTTTGAGAAGGGAGATTTACATGTCACCAAGGTAACCAAGAAAACTTAAACATAAACATCTTGAAATAAAAGACCAAAGCAATACAATAGTTGTCACCAATATTAAATAATATCAAGTCTCCTTGTATCCTAGTAATCCATTTTCGATGTCCATTTAACCAGCACACTTTGAGTCCCAGATGTCTCCTGTAGTTATCTAGTTCCTAGATATCTTTTATTGGACAATAAGTTTTATTCTCAAGACATCTCTAAAGAGGGTTCTGCTTCTCTGGTTCCAAATCTAGAGGTTTCTAGATCATTCTGACTTAATGTAATCTAGTAAATTGGATTCTTCAATCTTGAAACTTCAGAGAATTTCAGTTTATATACCTTTTTTTGTTTCTATCCTTACCTAAATCCTGTACCTGATATAAGAATCTTTTAAAAATTTATGAGGGCCCACCTGCAAAATGAACTCTTCTATCCTTTAAGATTACCAGGTAGATACCTTAAAATGGGAAAATAATTTCATTTTCTTTGCCACTAACAACACAATTTATATGTAAAATACTTAATCTAATTTAAAAAACTTATTAGTAAGACATACTCAAAGCCTGAATTTCCATGATAGATAAATTTTGGAAGGCAATTATATACATCTATATACAGTTGTTAGAGAAAACAGTTTATGTTACTTTTCTCAATTTGACTCAGATTTTACTCAAAATTTACTATTCCATTTATTTAGAAAACTTTTTGCATTACATCTTTGTTTTATTACTTTGTCTAATCATTTCCCCCTTAGGAGGACATCATCCTTATATGATAATTTGATCACAAATTCAGGTTAAAATTGTAAGATGTTCATACTTGCATGCTATCACAGTAACTCAGAGATGTTCCAGTATCAATCTATTATTTAATAGATTTAGTATTGATTATAGATATTTGCTATAAAAAGAAAAAGAGAGACACAGTTATAACAATGTTAAATACCATAACAGAGGGAAAATATCCCTTAGCTCTGTTTGATTCCAGGAATGAGTCATTTCTGACTACCAATCATGTAGGCATAGGGTATCAAAAGGAAGGCTCAGGATTAACAAGTTGGGAAAATTTCCTTTTCAGAAAGGAAATAGCATAATGAGGAAATAGAGTCAAGAAAATCCTACCTTGGGCCATGCCAAAGTCATGTCCAAAACTTTTCCCAGGCACAGATAGCCACCTTTAGCACTTCCCAGATTGCATCACATACCATTTTCTACTATTGGCTTCATAACAATTCAGACAACTATTCCTGTAATCAAAACTCAAAGCAATAGTAAATTACAGCCCCAAGAATTTTTATTTAAATAGCAAAATTTCACCAATCTTTACTTATAAATGAAAACTACCATATTCTGTGCTTTCAGACACATGGCAAAAACCTGTTAGTTGACTAATCGTTAATATGTTGAAGCTATATCTTTAAACCACCATATATATTTTCACAATATCCAAGAATTTTGAATTAAAATTTATTATTACCTATTATTATTATCTGATTTATAGCAAATATATCTTATTAAATATTTAACAGTTTTTGAATATCTATTTTGTTACATCTTTTTAAAAGCCCAATTCATGTAACAGCAATTTTTTTTTAACATTTCTTCTTTTTTTACCACTTAATAGTATTTTATTTTTTCTAATTACATATAAAGATAGTTTTCAACTTTCACTTTTATAAGATTTTGAGTTCCAAATTTTTTCTCCTTCTCTCCCTTCTCTCCCCCCTCCACAAGATGTCAATCTGACATAGGTTATACATGTACAATCATGTTAAACCCATTTTACTTAAGTCATGTTGTGAAAGAATAATAAGAACAAAAGGGAGAAAACCACAAGAAAACAAACAAACAAAAAAAATGAAAATAGCATGCTTTGATCTGTATTGAGACTCCATAATTCTTTTTGTATATGCGGATAGCATTTTCCATCATGAGACTTTTGGAACTGTCTTAGATCATTGTATGTCTAAATTATGTGCCAATTTTGACCTTATCTTGGTATATGTTATGACATGTTGATCTATGCCTAGTTTCTGCCATATTAATTTCCAGTTTTCCCTGTAGTTTTTGGCATATAGTGAGTTCTTATCCCAGATGTTGGAGTCTTTGGGCTTATCAGAAAGTAAATTACTATAGTCATTGACTACTGTGTCTTGTGTACCTAACTTATTCCACTGATCCACCACTCTATTTCTTAACCAGTATCGAGTAGTTTTGATGATTGCTGCTTTATAATACAGTTTTAGATCTGGTACAGCTAGATCACCTTCCCTTGCATTTCCTTTCATTAATTCCCTTAATATTTTGGACTTTTGTTCTTCCAGATGAATTTTGTTATTATTTTTTCTAGCTCTATAAAATAATGTTTTGGTAGTTTGATTGGTATGGCACTGAATAAGTAAGTTAATTTAGGTAGAATTATCATTTTTATTATACTAGCTCAGCCTATCCATGAGCAATTTGATATTTTTCCAATTGTTTAGACATGACTTAATTTGTGTAAAGAGTGTTTTGTAATTGTGTTCATATAGTTCCTGGGTTTGTCTTGGCAGGTAGACTCCCAAATATTTTATATTGCCTGCAGTTATTTTAAATGGAATTTCTCTTTCTATCTTTTGCTGCTGGACTTTGTTGGTAATAATCTAACAGCATTTCTTGTACAATGATCTCTCAAATTTCACAATTTAAGAGAATTTAGAAATACAGTAACAACACAAGCAATATCATGCATATAAAACATGAAACAAAACTTCAGATGACATCAGTTGCATGTCCAAATCATCACATATAAAAATCATTGATCTTATTACCTTTTGGCATTTTAAAACCACTTTAGAGTTATCAGGTATGGAACAATTACACTCAATTAAAGAAATAATAATAATGTAGTGCTTAGCATATGCCAGTTATTGTGTTAAGCACTTTGCAATCATTATATACTTTTGACCCTCACAACAGCCCTGGGAAGTGGGTAACATTATTATTTTTCTCTTTACCAATCAAGAAACTGGGGAAATGGAGATAACTTGCCTAAGATTATACAGCTAATAAAATTCTGCATCCGGAATGTAATTCAAGTTTCCTTGCAATTTTCCAGTATTTTTTTGAACATCTGTATTTAGGAAAATGATCTGAGATAAGAGGGATTAACAGAATAAGATGAAGAAGCTCACTGAACTGAGGTGGTTACAGATTATTGGTTTAAATGATCATTTCTCTTTTCAGAGTCAAAAAAGGGTTAACAAGAGGTGTCTATAAGGTGTGAACTGTTTACCTGTTGTTGTTTTTTTCCTTTCTTCACTCTAGGATTACTTCCAAACTAACTGCCTTCCTTCATTGTCCTAGAAAAATGAAGCTATCAATATTCAAGGGAAAATGCCACTTACTTTTAATTTTCATAAAATTTAATCCTTATTTTTCTTAAAACAAATGCTAAAGAGTGGTGCCCCAAAACTTACTAAGATATTTCAGAAGGGGATGAGTTCCTGGAATTACCCCCAAAGTCTCAGGAATTCTCCCCTGCAATCTTAAAATGATTACTTTCTAAACTCCTTAATCTACCAAGACGTTTTTAGCATTTCTACAAACTTTGATTATCTGACTTTATTTCTGTAATTCCAGCTTAGCCAAAGTGGAAATGACAGAAAAAAAAATGTCTTATATATTTTTTTCTTTTTCTCTTTTCTTCTAACCTAATCTCCCATGGAAAGCCTAAAGTGGGAGTTAGTCCTGCTTACTGGGACAGTTGCTTCAAATATGAAAGTTCATTACTTTTCCCCCCAGTGTTCTAAACTCTTTGGTTATTACCCTTAGAAGTTTTTCTGGATGGCTGCATTTTAAATCTTTTAAGGTAACAGAATCTATAAACAACAAAAACATGACACAGACATTTCACATTTTACCAACACATGCAGACAAAATGACAAGACAGATACAAACAGACACAAACAATTCTAACAAAGCACACAATTACAATTCTAATTTTAACTGGTTTGGTAGTTATCAAGATACACAGTTTAAAAACAGCAGAGGGATGCAAAGATGCTAATTAACAGAAGTGCAGTTTATGAAAGGATATCCTTACCAGAATGATCTGAGACAAATCAGGTCACTGGAGGGCCCTGGAGTTTTCCTCATAAAAAATGGTGAACTTGACCAAGGTGAGAGCTTGGACACTGGAGCAGGGAGAAGAACTCACCAGAAAAGCAGGTTTGGACTTGAGGAAATAAATCTCTGGTGGTGCCCAGTCTTTCACACTAAAACCAGAGCCTGATGGCCTGGTTCTAATTCCAATTCTACTTCTAACACCAATTAATGCCAACTGAGCCCAAACCATTCTCTAAACTGAATGACCAGAGCTGAATAAAACAGGCTAGAGACAGGAAACAAACAGAAGTTTAATTTCAAAGTGAGGGAAATGTCTTGCAAGCAAGGAGGCAGATCAGAAGGCAGATTAGACACATGTGCTGGAACTCTGCCCCTAGTGGGGGGACCTGAGGCAGTGTAGGGAACTCTCAATATTTATACTAATGGCTACACAGTGACCTATAGCCCTGACAATGCGACAAGCGACATAAGACCAGTGTGATTCATAGCAGGGTTTCATGACAGGAACATAGGTACTTGTCTGGGCTTGTCTGGTTTTTGTCTGAGTTCAGAGAACACCTGATGCTGGTCAAAGCAATACAATAATTATGTGATTTTGCCAGAGGGTAAGATCATCCAGAAGGTATGCACAAAGGATTGTTGTTATGCCAAGTTAAGGGCATAGCTTAGTTGCTGGGTCTTAGCTCTGGAAAGCAGGGTGTCTCCTAATATCTTGATACATCCAATCTCAAAGTTACAAAGAGGGCAAAGGGAACCATTGCCTGTCACTGTGACTCTGCCTTAACTTTGCTTGGCAGTAATTACTTCCTGACTTCATAAAATTTGGAGCTGGGTGGTCACCAGGTAGTTCCTTAGATGCCTCTCTCATTACCCTGTGTTACCCCTTGGCCTGGGCCCCACAAAATTTCATGCTGCAAGCTCCCTCTCCATGCTATGTCTCATGTATTTTCCAAACGTCATACCTTGGGTCTCTTCTGGCATGTTTTCCAGTATCTAGGAGGCTGTGGTCCCATAGACATTTGTAAGTTGCCTGTTCTGTCCTGAAGGATCCCAGAGGAGATTTCAAAGCACTATATTTTTGCTTAAAATTTCCACCAGATCTTTTGAACTTTTCATGTATAATGTGCCAAACTCTTTATTTATGAGCCAATGGGATTGGTGTGGAACATGCGTGTAGAGGGCCTTCAGGAGCCATCCCATGGAGCTGCATTCCCCTCAAAACTTCTGGGGAAATGTGTGTTTAGTGCTGAAGGACTTTAGAGAAAATACAGCAATGTTTCCTGTAATGGCTGCATTGGAAGAGGATGGGCCATTGAAACAAGAAGTGTAGACCTTAAAAGCAATGTCTCTGCTCTCTGGTGCTTTCACTCTTCCCATCTGTCCAGAGTGTGGTGACTCCTGGAGGTTCTCTCTTGGACTATCCGTGGGGTGCTCAGCAGTGATAATTGCATTCAAGTATGGCAACAAACACATATGCTGCCTAGGTGAGCCTGAGTCTAGACTTTGAGCTCCTGTCATCCCCACTCATCACCACCTCTGATCCAGTGGAGATAAAACAATAAAAAAAGTAAAGGTAGTTAAAAAACTAACAAAATTAGGATGTTGCATTAAATATTTAAATTAATATTTGAAATGTCATTTTTACAATGTTAATCTGATTTACAATGTTCCTCCAATTATTAGGTCTTTATATTACTCTATTATTTTAAAGTTTTCCTCATAGAGGTCATGCGTATTTTTAGTTACAGTTATTCTCTTCTATAATGGAGAGAACTATAACTACTATAATGTAGTTGCTCACAACTCTTGTGTGATACTTACTATGGTTCACTGATGCTTGAACTCTTTTTTGTTTGTCCCCCTGGGTACTTGCAACATTTTTTCTTTGACTTGAAAGCTCTGTGTTTTGGCTATGACATTCCTGGATGTTTTCAGTTTGTGGTTTCTTTCAGATTGTGATATACATATTCTTTCTGATGTTCACCATGCCCTGTAATTTGAATAGATCTGGGCATCTTTCTGTTACTATTTTTTGAATTGTGGTATCGATTTTTTTGTTTGCTCATGATTTTTAGGGACTTCAATGATTATTTAAAAATCTCTCATATCTGTTTTCTAGGCTGCTTAATTTTTAGTGTAGCTACCTTACATATTTTTTCAATATTTTGATTTTATTCTAATATTTATTATTTTCCTGTGGAGTTCCTGGCTTTTGATTGAATTCTTGAGTTCTGTTTTTCACCAATTGGGTGAGATTTATTGCAAGCTATTTATTTACTAATTTTCTTGAGAGCTTTAATTTCACCTCCAATTTCCTTTTTTTTTTTTCAACTCTTGCTCTATTCTTCCAGTGATTCCTAAAGCCTTTGTGGCCAAGCCATTTTTGTCTCTAAACCTCTATATGCACATGTTGTGATGTTCCTTTTTTTTCTTCTGGGTTTATCTCTTGGACTTATCTTAACATAACATACCTATAATCTATATTTATTCTATTGTGTACAGTGTTTTGGTCTATTTACTTATATCTCTAATGTCAGGAAGCACTGCTCCCTTCCAAATATTGGATGAGGTGGGCAGCACCTGTTTACTTCTGTGTTCTCTGTAGTCTGAATGCTGCCACTGCTGCTGCTGCTGCTATTACTACTGCCACCATTTCTGCTGCCATTGCTGCTTCTGCTACTCCTATTCAGGATAGGGTGATGAGAGTTTGGCTTTTGGCATAGACTCATTTCTGTCTTTTTCTGCCTATACCATCCTCCTTCTGGAATTGATTCTGCATACTGCTATGACCCCAAGAGACTCTACATGAGTATTGTACAGTGTACTGTTTGTAAGGTTATTGAAAATATGCTTGGCTTGCATTGGCCTAGGACCTGTGCTAGCTCTATCCCTTGCTTTGGCTCTAACATGGGCTACTTGTGTTCTTGGCTGGCCTTGCCTCCTCCTGTGGATTTGGCATGTGCTGCCCTGTGCTTGTCTCCTGATGTGGTTTCCACATGTGCTGCCTGGGCACCATGATACTTAGGCACTCTACCAGCCCTGTCTCCTGTTGTAGCTATGTCGTGGGCTGCCTGGGCATTTGTGATAAGTCAGAATTTATCCTTGCTACCTATCTAGGTCGGGCTACTACTTTTCCTAACAATCAAGTAAAATATTTCCAAAACTTGATTAGCCCAGAGGGCTCAGGCTTAAATTGCCTAATTGTTATACAATTTCCTGTTGGCCTCAGGCCATGTTGATGTGGCTTCTTGTTCACCTAAGGCCATAGAAAACCTGTCTATGTAGAATCAGTACCCTTCACACTTGGCATATGTCCCAGGGTCACATGAGTCATTGGCCCTGTTGACCAGACATTTCCACGTGAAGATGAGTTTAATGCAACTGTATCCTTATTGAGTATCCTTTCTATCCCATGGAAACAAAACTCCCCTTGTTAATTATTGACTGGCTTATGAGTATCTCATCTCACTTCAGTGTTGAATCTAATGTACCAGATGATAAGCCTAGGTCAGTCTCAGCTCACCGCAGTTCTCCACTGTCCTTGTCTGCTATTATGGCACTAGTTTAACTTATGTGGTCACTGCACTGGCCCTGTTTCCTTCTGTACTCTCTCTGCCTCTAATCTTTGATATTTCCCTCTCTTTTTTTTCCCTTGTCGGAGCCTACCTAATGCTTAACAAATACTCCCTGGATGCCACCATCCTCTTTATTTAGCTATTGTTCTTTATCTCTCTTCTCTTTCTCAGGCAAACTACTCAAGAAAGCTCTCTACACTCATTCCATCCACTTCCTCTCATCTCAATCTATTATAAATCTACTATAATCTGACTTCAATCCTCGTCACTCAATTTGAATTTTTTAGTGTATTAATTATTGCCAAAACTAATGTGTTTTCCCTAATCCTCATTTTTCTACAACTCTCTGTACTATTTGAAACTGTTGATCAACTTCTTTTGGAGACTTTCTTCTTAGTCTGCTTTGCTGGATCACGATTCATGTTCTGTCCTTTAACTGTGGTTGTATCCCAGAGCCCTGTCCTAGACCCTTTTCTCTTTTCTTCCTCTACATTCTCACTTGGTGACCTCATCAGTTCCCATGTGCTAAATTACCATCTTTGTGTAGATGGCCCCCGATCTTAATATCCAGTCCTATTCTTTATTTTGAGCCCCAGTCTCATGTCACCAACTGCCTATTGGAGAATTTGAACTGGAGGTCCAATAGACATCTCAAACTCAATATGTTCAAAACAAATGTCTCCTACTCCCAATCTTACCTTTCGAGCCCAAGTGCCATTCTCAATTCCTTACTCTCTGTCTATCCAATTGCCAAATATTGTTGCAGATCGGTTGCTAAATTTTGACCTGCCTGATGGTAGTTGCCTGGACCAGATGATCTTTTGATACTTTCTCTACCTTTCTAATTCCATTATTACAGCTAAAATTATAGGATAACCACCCTGTCCCCTTTCCCTCAAAGAAGACCTTAAAGAAATTGAAATATATGAGGTAGGGGCTGTCAATCAAATTTAGTTGTATCTCTTTGGGGAGTTCACTTGACTAGGGTCCTGGAATAATAAAGTACTTCACTGACTAATCAGGGTGGGATACTTTTATGGAAGAGCAAACTGCCAGAACCAGGTAAGTTGATTTAAGGTTTTAGCAATCTTTGAATGCCTTCCAAAACTGTAGTTGGATCCCTTTTAATTGTGGACATGCTCAATCTTGCTGTTTTGTTTCCTATTTACCTTCCGTGAACTTAACTTGTATTCAATTAAGTTGAGTTATTCTGTTGAATAGATTGGATTTAGACCTTGCATGATACATAGTTTGTTTGAACAACCAACATATTAGATTGAGACTATTACAGCAGGCCAGCATAGACATGTTTGTTATTATCTGGTTCATTTTCAAGAGAATCTTACTGCATGTCAAGCTAACTAGATTTCACTGACTAAGGTTTGTAATAGTAACACTGCATAAAATGTAATGGCCTTAAGGGGACCTCTCTCTAAATTTTATTAAAGTTCATCAACTACTTATTATGTAGAAACAAAAATAGATTACCAATCATAAAGGGATGATTCATGCTTATTACCAATAATGAGTAATTGTGTCAGACTGGGGGAAAAAGTGCAACATTACCAAAACTCAATAAAGCAGAAGAAAACTGCTGAATTTACTAGGTACATCTTAAAATAGAATGCTTTTGGCACAATGAATTATATTATTGGATGACCTGCTTTTTTATGGAGAAATGTTTTTTTTTTTTTTGGAAGCCAGAGTGAAAATTAGTGGCAGAAAATGTATTCTCTAAATGGAGAAAAATGCCTTCTCAAGAAATTGCCCAAAATGGATGAAAACAAAATTTTAGCAGAGAGATTTTGCCAATCAATGTCTCCCTTCTTTTAGCCATTGGACAAGCCAAAATTCAGGAAGTATCTTCTCTGAATTTATGCTAGTAATTGTTAAAGTTCAAGAATAGTGGTAGATATTGTTTGTCTAGGGCTATCCATTACAGCAGTGGTGTCAAACTCCAAAAGAAACAGGGATCATAATCCATTCATAAGAATCCTAGTGGGCCATATATTTACTTAGTTTTAAAATGTAATATTTTATATGCTTTATTATATTTTTTATTTATTTTATTTAATATTTCCCAATTACATTTTAATATTGTTTGGACCACACTAAAGATCCAAAGTGTGATGGGCCATGTGTATAACACTTTTGCATAAGAGCATAAAATTTTTGCAGGCTGGAATAATATTAAAAAATGAAAACATCCCCCAAACACAAGGCACTATGCTTGTGGTACCAAAACATATGGACTCCACTGCCTAGCTATTTGCAATAATGCATGGTTTGGTGTAGGTTCTGCCACTGAATACAGAATATTGGGACAACTAAATAACTGTCTTTCAAATCTTAAGATAGAAAATGATCAATCTCATGGTATTTTTTCTAATAAGAGGAGAGAGAGAAAAAAAAGAAGAGCAAAATTAATTTAGCTTTTCAGAAGCTATTTCTTGGCATTTGATTCTAGGCTACAAAGAATCCATTGGAGGGCTAACAAGGCAAGAAAAGAATACTAACCTCAATTGGGACTAAGTAGGATTGTAAACAATTTTAAAAAGTTACCCTACTGAATTTTGCACAAGTTTTGGCTTCAGTATTTTTCATAATTTCATGCCCTTTGTGTGTACATTTAGGGGGAAAAAGGTAGAATTGAATTATACTCGATATCTTTCAGAAGAAACTATGAATATCACAGACATTTACAAAATGGGAGCCGGTGCTCTTGACCAATTACACAGTAAGTGAAATAAACATAGTCTAATGAGTTTTTGCATAAATTATGAGTAAGGGCCAGTTCTCTGTATGGTCTCAGGCATCTGTTATTGTCAAATGGCACTTATTAAGGGTCTATATTCACATGCTGTCATGGTTGGCACTGTGAGTTTCCTCATCTGTAGAACGAGAATCATAGCATCTTGACTGGAATGAGATATAAGTGATATTAAAACATGTAATTGGCAAGTAATTGGGCATCTTTATGGATAATAACTGTTGATGTGCAAGGAGATAGTCTGGCTAGAAGGATTATAATGAATGCTGACTGCCTTGGCTGCCACTAGCATTCTTGGCTGAACTCTGCTAGTAATTTCATTATGGGGCCAAGAGGGTAGTCCTTTTATTCTTTTTACTTTTATCAACAAAACTCTATTTTTCTACCTTGTGAAAAAAGGTACAGACTGTGTATTATGAAAAATAACCACAAAAAGAGAGAGCCTCCCCCGAACCTACCTACTCCTGCTCATCATCTCTCCACTTAAATCTTTCAACTTTATTTTTCTAGAAACCCAGATTTGCTACCTCAGTGTTCTCCTCAGTTTCTCATTCTTACTTGCCCTATATATCTGATTAGGTGACAAATCTTGTTAGTTCCAATTCCATACAATTTCTTCTTTCTATTCACATAACCCTCATTACCTCTCTCCTGGGCAGTTGCAAAAGCATCCCAATGGACATCTCCCTTAAGCTTCTCCTCACTCAAATCCATCTTCCATAAAGCTGGCAAGATGATTCTTATAAAGCATAGGCATAACTCCCCTACTTAATAAACTTCAGTAACTCTCTATTACCTCCAGGATCAAATATAAGCTCTTTTTTATATTTGAAATTCTTTTTTTTTAAATTTTTGGGGGCAATTGGGGTTAAGTGACTTGCCCAGGGTCACACAGCAAGTAAGTGTCAAGTGTTTGGTCTGAGGCTGGATTTGAACTCAGGTCCTCCTGATTTCAGGGTCGGAGCTCTATCCACTGCACCACCTAGCTGCCCCCTGTATTTGAAATTCTTAACAAGACCTGATTCCTATCTTTCCAGTTTCCTTATCATAAAAGCTCCAGTTCTACTGCAGCACTCTTCAATATAATTTCATTTAGAAATTATTATGATACTTTGAACAAGATGATAACATAAACTTTATCAGAGAAAAAGCTACATATTTGACAGTCTAGCCATATTGGCCTATTTGTGCATCTTCTTAGTCAGCGTTCTATCTCTCATCCTGCCTTTGTACTGGCTCTCTCCCAATGCCTCAAAAGCTGTCCTCCTCACCTCTATCTCTTAGAATCCTTGGCTTACTTCAAGATTCAACTCAAATACCATCTTTTATTGGAAAATTTTCCCCTTGTTCCTTAACTGCTAGTACTTTGCCCTCTGATGTTACTTTCCATTTACTCTGTATATATCTTGTATCTTCCTATCTTGTTGTTTCCCTCAAAAGAATGTAAACTTATTATGGGCAGTAGCTTTTTTATTTTTCTTTTTTTCCCTTTCTTTACATATCCTGAGTGTAATGCCTGGCCTTTGGTAAATGTTTAATAAATACTTCTTGCTTGTGATGTCCCCTTATTCACAAAAATTCTCAGTTCTTAAAATCTACCTTTAAATACAATAATAATAATAATATTAATCACATCAATAATAACAACAAGGTCTTCTAAACTCTTTAGTATGGCTTCCAAATTAAATTTCCAATTGGTCAATTCATGATTTCACTGAAAAGCACATTAAACAACTCCTTAATAATATGGAATTGTTCCCCAATAATAAAAAATGTCACTTGAACTTAATAAATGTAAAATCCTCAATGTCTACTAGGGAAATATTAAGATCAAAGACATCTAGAGTTAAAATTGGACCAATGAGTGAAGGTGAGACTTACAAATGCCTTTGTCCACTCCAGACAAGACATGTGGAAAATAAAACTGTCAAGGAAAAATCTAGGTCAAAGTATTTTAGATGTATTGGCATCCTGAAATCAAAGCTAAAAGGGAAGATTTAAAACAAAATTATATTTTATATTAACATTCATTCTTAAAAATATTGATTTCTGAAATGATGGAGCACTTCAGAACAATCTGGAAAGATTTATATGAACTGATAATAAGTGAAGAGATCAGAACCAGGAGAACATTGTACAGAGCAACAGCAACATTGTGTGATGACTGACTTTGATAGAATTTGTTCTTCTCAGCAATGTAAGGATCTAAGACAACTCCAAAAGACTCATGATGGAAAATGCTATCCACATCCAGAAAAAGAACTACAGTCTGAATACAGATCAAAGTATATTATTTGCTCTCTCTCTCTCTTTTGTTTTGTTTTGTTTCTTCTTTCTAGTGGTTCTTCCTATTTGTTCTAATTCTTTTTTATAACATGACTAATGTGAAAATATGTTTAATATGAATGTATATAGTAGAGCCTATATCAGATTCCATACCATCTTGGGGAAGGGGAAAGGGGAGAAAGGGGGAGAAAAGTTAGAACTCAAAATATTATGGAGGTGAATGTTGAAAACTAAAAATAAGTAAATTAATTTTAAAAAATGTTGATTTCTAAATTCTCTCCCTCCTTCTAGCCCCCCATCTCTCCACCTATTGAGAAGATAAGCAATGTATCAATCATATACATGGTCATGCCAAACATATTCCCATATCAGCCATGTTACATTACAAAGATAAAAAAGCAAGAAAAATAAAGTGAAAAAAGTATACTTCAATTTGTACTCAGAGTTCATTAGTTCTTTCTCTGAATGTAGACAGCATTTTTCTTCATGAGTTCCTTGGAGGTTATTGTATTGATTAGAGTAGGTAAGTCTTTCATGGTTGATCATTGCTATAATATTGCTATTACTGTGTACAGTGTTCTCCTGGTTCTGCTCACTTCACTCTGCATCAATTCATACAGGTCTTCCCAGATTTTTCTGAGACCATCCCCCTTGTCACTTCTTATAGCCCAATAGTATTTTCTCACAATCATATGCCATAACTTGGTCAGCTATTCCCTAATTTTACAGATGAGGAAACTAAGGAAAATAGGGTTAAGTGACTTGCCCAGGGTCACCCAGCTAGTAAGTGTCTGAGGCCAGATTTGAACTCAGGAAGATGAGTCTTCCTGACTCCAGGCCTGGCACTCTATCACTGTACTACCTAGCTTTTATATACACGTATATGTACATAAGTATGTATGTGTATGTGTGTGTACTTATGTGTACAAATTGTTTCCTTTCAATAGAATGTAAGCTACTTGAACATACGGACTATTTTTATTTTTGTCTTTTTCTCCCTAGAGCCTGGAATAGCATCTCACATGTGGTAGTTGCTTTAAAAATAGTTGTTGAATTAAATAAATCTCAGAAATTCCCCACTGAATTTTAAGGTCCTATCCTTTCTCTTTGACTGCTCAGCTCTTACCAAATCCTATCTTTGACAGTATTTTGATTTCTTTTTTTCTTGCCATTCCCCCTCTCTTTTTTAAAGGCTTTAATTTTTATTTTTTATCCTGATCTGTAATTTTATTAATATATAGAGGAGGTCCATGTGATCCTGGAACAAATATGCTCTTACTAGCAACTAAACATCTCTCATCACTTTGATCTATTGTTATACTTTGCTATTCTCTCATTTTGGTGACTCCCCAACCAAAATAAGAATATGGATGGTTTTATTTTTCATTTTCGTATTCCTCATACTTAGTTCAAGCTCTTCAGGCATGCATGGCAAGACATTAACTCCTCACAATTTTTCACGTTTGCTTGGGCTACAACCAGGCCAAGAATATCTGTACTTGCTCTATGAACTAGCTCTTATAGGCTAATTCATCCTTGCTACACTAAGAAAAAAAATGTATGATTGAGGCAGTCAGTAGGCCTCCAATACTGCTCAGTAATGCTTGATTTCCTATTGAATTCCAGTTCAAGGTTAGGGATTGTTTTACATTTGTATTTGTATATATCCCTGGAAAGTATACTGCCAAGGTAAGTGGACTTTCAAATTTCTCCATTTGCTATAACTGATGGTTCCACATATGGATGGTGTGGTGCTGGCTGGTGGAGTACCTGTGTCTTCTTGGTATTAATTATTAGGCTCAAATTAGCACAAGCAGCAGAGAACTGATCCATACTTTATTTCATCACAGCTTCAGAGGCTGCATTGAGTACACAATCATCTGCAGATAAAAAATCATGCATGCATTGCTAGAGTTAAATTAGTGTTTGGGAGTTTCTGAGGGAAAGTATGAGAGAGAAGAGGTATTAGACTGACTACCAAACTGAAGATTTTTGGAACTGCTGGGCTGACCTCATTGTTGTATGACTGTGAAACCTAGACAGTGTACCATCACCATGCCAGGAAATGGAATCACTTCCCTTTGAATTATCTTAGGAAGATTCTGAAGATAACTTGGCAGGATAAAGTAGTGGGCACTGAGGTCCTTTCTTGAACTAAACTGCCGAGCACTCAAAGTCTCCTGCAGAGAATACAACTCTGATGGGCTGGCTACGTTGTTCAAATGCCAAATGTATGCTTGCCTAAAAGACTATTTTATAAGTAACTCACACAAGGCAAATATTCACATGGTGGCCAGAAGAAGAGATACAAGGACATTCTCAAAGTCTCTCTGAAGAACTTTGGAATTGATTGCATGATATGGGAGACACTGGCACAGGACAAACCAGCATGGCGTGCCCTCATCAAAGAAAGTAATATGTTCTATGAGCAAAGCAGAGTTGAAGTAGCTCTAAAGAAACTCAAGATATACAAATTTAGAGAATCATTCACATGGACTATTTGTGCCCAACCTGTGGTAGAGCATTCTGAGCTTATATTGGTCTGATTAGTCATAGTCTGGCACACTGTAACTTGCCCCTAACATAGTGGAATCATTTTGTTCCTCTTCAAGAACGAGGGACAACCACCACCACCACCACAACATTTGTATTTGTATCCCTATTGTCAAGCACAATACCGGGCAAATAATAAATTTATTATTTTTAAATTTATTTTTTAAATTTTTAATTTTAAATTCCTAGCTATCTCCCTTCTTCCCTTCTTATGTTGAACCATAGAAGGTCACCATTTGACATTGATCTGTCTCTCCATATATCTATATATACATTTACATACATATATATGTGTAAGTATATACAAATGCATACACACACACATACACACATAAAACCACACTCTGGTTTTATATACCATTTAATACATATATACAATATATCTATATATGTAAATATGTATATGCAAAACCATACTATGCATACTTCAATTTATCATTTCTTTCTCTGGAGGCAGATAGCATCTTCCTTTATAGGTCCATGGTAGTTGATTTGAATATTTATAACACTTCAGAGAGCTTAGTCATTCACAGCTGTTCTTCAAAAAAATATTGCTATTACTGTATCCAACATTCTCTTGGTTCTGCTCATTTCACTCTTCATTATTCCATGTAAGCCTTCCCATGTTGTTCTAACACCAACCTGCTCATCATTTCTTACAGCACAGTGGTATTCCATCACAATCATATACCACAACTTGTTTAGCCATTTCCCAATGGATGGAAATTTTCCCAATTTCCAATTCTTTGCCATCACAAAGAGAGCTGCTATAAATATTTTAAAACATATAGGTTCTTTTCCTTTTACCCTGATCACTTTGGGAAACAAACCTAATAATGGTATTGCTAGGTCAAAGAGTATACATAGTTTTATAACTCTGGGCATAATTCCAGATTGCTCTCCAAAATGGTTTTATCAGTTCATGCTTACACTAACAGTGTATCAGTGTCCCAGTTTTTTTCACATCCCCTTCAATATTTACCATTTTCCTCTTCTATTATTTTAGCCAATCTGATAAATGTGAAATGTTATCTCAAAGTTGATTTAAAATTTGATATTCTTTAAGTAATAATGATTTAGAGCATTTTTATGTTACTATATATAACTTTGATTTATGCATACAAAAATTGTTTTCTGGCTGTTCATATTCTTTGACCACTTGTCAATTGGAGAATGACTCATAGTCTTCTAAATTTAATAAAGTTCTCTACATATTTGGGAAATGAAGCCTTTATCTGAGAAATTGTCTAAATTTTTTTCTCCAATTTCTGCTTTCCTTCTAATCTTGGCTACATTGGTTTTTATTTGTACAAAACCTCTTTAATTTACTGTAATCAAAATTATCCATTTTACATCTCATCTCACAGTGTTCTCTATCTCTTATTTATTCATAAATTCTTCTATCCATAAGTCCATGTTTTTCTAATTTACTTATGATAGCTCCCTTTATATTTGGTCATTTTGACCTTATCTTGGTAAATGGTATAAGATATTTATCTATACCAGGTTTCTGCCAGACTGTTTTCTAGTTTTCCCATTTTTTTTTTACCAAATAGTGACTTCTTAGCCCCAAAGCTTAAATCTTTGCATTTGTCAAACACTAGGTTACTATAATGATTTACTGTTGTATATTATATGTCTATTATGTTTCACTGATCCACTTATTTCTTAGCCAGTACCAGGTAGTTTTGATAATGACTTCCTTTTAATACAATTAAAGATCTGGTGCCACTATATCTTCTTCCTTTATATTAAAAAAATTCTTTGATATTCTTGACCATTTTTTCTTCCAAATGAATTTTGTTATTATTTTTGTGGGATGGCATTGAATAAGTATATTAGTTTAGGAAGAATTGTCATTTTTATTATATTGGCTCTGCCCACCCATGAACAATTAATATTATCCCAATTATTTAAATCTGGCTTTATTTGTATAATAAGTGTTTTATAATTATGTTCATGTAGTTCCTGGGTTTATTGTGGCAGGTATACTCCCAGGTATTTTATGTTGCCTATGGTTATTTTAAATGGGGTATTTCTTCATTTCTTACTATAAGAAGATGTTTAATAAGTGTATTTTAATTGATTTTTTTCTGTATAGTGACCGCTTCCTCATCTTTAAAATATTTATGTCACTGGGTTGTTGTGAGAAAGCTGTTTCATTAAACTTGGAATGCTCTCAATTTTATGGTCAGTCATTAATGACACCTCTCTTGTTGAACTTATGTGCTGCTTTATATCATAGTTAATTGTTTCTTCTCTCCTCTTCTAGATTTTTTTCACTCTGGACAGAAACTCTAAGGGTCTTTCTCTCCCAGATTGTTGTTCATCCTTCCTTATCAAAGAGGACAAATGACATCACATGGGTGATGACTTGACTTGCAAATGAACTGGATTTAAGTGAGACAGAGCTGTGCAAAGTAGTCAGTCTCAATATCTCTTCCAAAGTCATCAACGTCCAGTGGCAAGACAAAAGTTAAGATCACCAGTGATGGCCCAGGACAGAGTGGATGACCTTGGCCTTTCTATTATCAAGGTCTTTTCTAGGTATCAGTTTGTCTGAGGCAATGCACATTAAATGACTAAGGACTAGGTAAGAATTGAGCATGTATCCCTGGACATGTCACTAACCTCTCAGTGTCTAGTACTATTAATTGTAGAAAAAGTAGAGAGAATTTCCATACTGAAAGTTCCCCAAACTAAAGAAATTGCAGGTACAATTTAAAATTTATTCTAACTGAAAGTTAGCTTCTGAGGCTGGTAAAGTCCACCATATTTATTTTCAGAGTTCAACATGTGATAAGACAGAAGATTTTAGTGAATAAGTTGTCATCCCCTTTGAAAGTTTTACCTTAATGAATGTCTTCCTGTTGGAGATGGGTCTCACTTAATACCCAGAAGAAAAGCCTTTTAGAAAAAAAAATAAAACAGGAGAGATGAGTTGTTGGAAATTATTGAGGGTGACCTGGAGATAATTATTAATCCTAATGAAGAAGATAACAAGAATATGAAGATGGACCAGTTGGGGAAAAAACAGCTATTTAAGAAAAATTATTTTGTAGAAGGTTATTATTGTACTGAGAGATAGAAAGATGACGTATGAACTCTGTTTTATATATGGCAGATACGGGATTTAAATAGGTTGAATGTTCCCCTTACACACACACACACACACACACACACACACACACACACACACACCCCCTAGGTATACCGTGGGGAACAAGGGGTAGCTGGGAACTTCCCTGCATGTCAGGTTAATGTCATCTCCAGATGTCTAGAGAGTCCCAAGACAAAATTGCATCCTTACTGCTGGAACACTGTTAAAAGCATTTACATGTTGTAGAATATATGGATACATTTCAAGCTCCCCAAAACTTTCCCCTTCAATGATCTATGCATTTAATGAATCTAAAAATAAAAAGACAGAGGCAAAACTAAAAACCCTACCTGACAGCATAACAGGAGCTTAAAAGTGCCCAGAGCAAAATCTTTCAGTCAAAAACATTATTATGTGTTGTATATGGTATTGTTAGGCTTTTATTTCCCCCTCTCCTTCTGCTCCTGAGGTTGGATAGCCACCTGCAGTACAGAGGGAATTTTTTTTTAACATGAGCCATACACATTCCAACTTACTTTTGTTTCATCATAAAAGCTTTGTGGTCTTGGCTCATTAAAAAACAAAACAAAACAAAACAAAACAAAACTGGGATCCCTCCCTTAACTAATGCAGAAGTAAAGAAATACTTCAACCTAAACCTAGTCCATCAACTACATCTAAACCCTGGTTCTACAGAAAATTGCTATTTCTATTGTCTAGATCAGTTTTCTCCTCCAGCATCTTATATCCCACCACTACACATGTAAGCCTACCACCCACTGCATATTTTCCTAATGCAGCATAATTGCAGAAACATGATGCTATATAACTTTATGCAGGCTTGCTTTGTGATGAAAATTCAATGTGGTAACCACCCTTCACAGTTCTCATTTCCTCCACCAAATGCAATGGTTTAATAATTTGGCATGGAGTCTCTGATGGGGCTAGGGGAGGGGAGGACTGCTACACAAAAGAAATCAGGACATATTTAAAGGATTATAAAATGATGTTGTATGGTAATTAAAGGTGTATAAGCCTTTTCTCTTGAAGACTTTTCCATCTGTATTCAGGCATTTTGAAAAATAGTATTCTGTATGGAAATGCTTGTTTTATTCCATAAATTACAATAAAATAAATAAAAATTTGAAAATAGCATTCTGCAAAACAAAGATGGCAACTTGGCTTGCTAGGTCTGAGACTGGCAAGAAACTGCAAGAATTTCCCAAGAAGTAAATGTGTCAAAGGGAATATGAGTCCCATGCATTGTTGAGTGAGGGGGATATAGGCCACAGCTGTAGGTTAAATAAGCAGCTCTTTGTGAGTGCCTTAATGAGGGTGCTTTCCATTTTCCTAATACCCAGTTCTAATTGTTCAGTTTGGCAACTAGATAGCAAACTTCTGGTAAAGATTGGCAAAGGGGGTTATGAGTCCCTATCCGTCTACAGTTTGGAGTTAAAATGAGATCCTTATTAGAGCACCTGCATGTTGCACTGTTTTGTCATATGGGCCTGTTGCCAGGTAAACCCCAGGAAACATTTCATGGTCTCAGGTGGAGTCTCACTCCATCCCACCTGCAAGTTCAGAGCCTTTTATAATCAGCTGCCAGAGCTCCTCCTGGGGTCTGGCTTCCTTTCACTTCTCTTTTGGAAGGGGGGTCCAAGTTTCCAACATCTTTCCTGCCCTGTTACTGCAGAACTAAGTACACAAAATCTTTTAGGATTTCTAAAAAACTTTAAAAAAACACCAAACAAACCAAATTTTCATTTACTTCCAGTAACTTTAGGGAAATATTCAAGAGTTTAAAAACAAAAATAAATGATGTTTCCCAAATTTCAAGAAACTATAACTCATTAGACTAGGAATAGAAAGCAGTGGTCTTCAGCAGACATACAACTGGAGCTAGGCCTTCATCTTTCTTATTTTACTTCCCTGACCCTATTCTTTTAGTTCTTCTCAGTAGTCATCCTCAAACAAGACTTCCAGCTGCTTTTTCTCTTTTGGAGACCAAGTCCTTTCCTAGGGTTTATTCATTTCAGAAGACAATCCTCTCAGTATTTTCTAATGGGACTGCCCATGGAACTCTAGGCCCTATGGTGGGATAATAGATGTTTATTGACCCAGTGAACCTACCAAGGGAAGTGGTAGGATTCATTTACTTCTTAAGGGGACAGCAATATAATTCAATAAGCATTTAAGTGCCTAGTATGTATTAGGATATATATTAACTTGTGGGTTTGTGAATGCAAAAAGAAGCAAACTCAAGGAGCTTACATTCTACCCTTTGCCTCCACTTCGAGAAAATCCTTGATCAACCACAGTGGTGGCACATAGTAGATGCTTAATACAAGTTTATGGACTTCTGGACAATAGGAAAATAATGTGCAACAAATATCTTACATGGACTATAGAGACAGATGCTATAATAATATGGTGCTGTAATAATAGCAAACATTTTATAGAATTTTAAGGTTTGTGAAATGCTTTGCATATATTATGTCCTTTGAATTTCAACTTTTTATGAAATAGACACTATTATTATACCCACTTTACAGTTCAAGAAATTGAATATGATGACAGTTAAATGAATTTTCTAGGGCCACAAAGCTAGTAATTGACTAATGTGGGATTCAAACCTAGATATCCTGATTCCAAATATAGGGTACTCTCCATCACACCATACTGCTTCCTGCTCTTAGCTCTGACAAGCCAAATGGATGTCTTTGTATTATAGTATTTGTGTTTGTAGAAATACAAATAATCCTAGTCATCAAGGATCTATTATTTCATTGGTGTTGTGGGTTCTCCCTCCATCTATGCAGATTCCAACGGCTCTGTGCTTCAGTAAATTATATTCAAGAGTTGTCATGGCAGAAAGCTGTGTCACTCTGTAGCCAATATGCTGATGAGCCATGGATTTAGCCAAGCATGCTTAAAGCTTTTCTAGATTGGCAAAACAAACAAACAAAAACCAAACTGCCTAGATATATCCCAAGGCTCTATCTTGGACCCTTTTCTCTTTTCTTTCTATATTACTCTCTTGCTGGGTCACCTCATCAGCTCCCCTAGATGTATCATTTTATGAAGATTACTCACAGATTTATATGTCCAGCCCTTCTGTCTTGTATCACCAATTGCTTATTGTACATTTCAAATGATCTGAGCCATCATCTCAAACATACAATATTTAAAACAGAATTTATTATCTTCCCCCCTTCCCACATCCATTCACCTTCTAAACTTTCCTATTACTTTTCAGAATGTCACCATTTTTTCACAATTTTACAATTTTGGCGTTATCCTCAATTTCTCACTCACATCATTTATCAAACCATTTGCCAAATTTTGTTGTTTCTATCTCCACAATATCTCTCACATTGGTTTTCTAACCTTACATAGCTACCATCCTGGTCCAGGTATCTTTGTCTACTGTCTGGATTATTATAATAGCCTACTGATAGGTTACCTTGACTTATGTCTCTCTGCACTCAAATCTATCCTTCATTCAGTTGCCAAAGTGATTTTCCTAAAGTCCAGGTCTCATCATACACCAGACCCCTCCCCTATTCAATAAACTCTTCAGTCCCACTGAAGAGCATGACTAGATGTATTTTTTAATGGAAGATGAGGACCTTATAATGAATTGAATATGCAAAGCATTAGTACAGGGAAAAACCACTTTCCTTCAGAGAGACTTGTGGCTCCATGGACAGCCCTCTATCTGGATGGCAATCAGAGTGCCTAGTGACAACCAGCATCCAGAAGTGTGGGAGGACATGGACTCAGAGAAGAAAATGCATCCTAATGGGAAAGGGGAGGGTAGAGGGTAAAACTTCACTACATGATATGAGACACATGAAAATTTCTTCCATAGAATAGTACTTCTCTAATTATTTTTGATTGATGATATTTCTAGTGATAATTTCTAAGAGTGAAAAAAAATTGAACAGAGGGGATAAGATCTATAAAGAACATAGGAATTGGTCAAAAGAGAGACCTGAAGCTTGGTACATTACAAGCTTTTGCCAATTGATTTCTCTGGTCTCCTCTTTCAAGGTAAGGCCTTTTATATTTTACCACCCCCACAGGGTTCTCCAGCACTCTGAGAGGGTTGGGAACTCTTTTTCCTCTACCATCAGCTCAAGCTCCCACTGGCTGTGTTCCCAATATTTTAGCACCCCAGTTCCATGTAATTACTTAATATCAGGTAAACTTTTATAAAGAGATATTTAATTCAATGGTATGATAAGAATAAACATGGAACATTTCCATCAACAACATAGTTATATAATTTCCCCAAAAACCACCTGATCACAGGGAGAAGATTAGGCTCCCAGGTTAGCTCAGTTCCCATATGGCATTAGTTTCACCTAATTCAAGTTCAAATCCACTTATGCTGGTTTGCCAGGACCCATGCAGATCAGGGTTTTGTTTCTGGGCTATCTGCACCCTCCAGCCTATGTTCTTAGACTCCAGGATACCCATGGCTCATACTTCCAAACTGAATTGGAGACTCCATTCTATCCACCTAGAATGGCCAAGAATACATAAAAATACCAATGATTTATGCCAGTTTCTTTGGGCCACATGGCCTAAAGGAGGAGGAGGGAAACTAACTACAAGGTATGAAAGGAGGAATCATCTTCACTTTCAGACAAAAATACAGCAAAAACCATAGCAGTTAGCGAGTCAATAATTTTATTTTTTAAATTTATTTTATTTTTAATTTTTGGAATAAAACAAGCATTTCCATAACATAGTTCAATAAAAAAGATGATTGCTCATGAAACTGCAAATCTATTTCACATAATTCACTATTCCTTTTAAATATATAATAAAGTAATCGTGTAAATCACTTTTTTGTCTCCTTTTTTCTCCCCACTCCCCACAATGCCCTAGAGATGACTAAAAGGGACTTTCTGATGGTTGGTTGCGTTGATTGAGGTTAGAAGGATGGAAGGAGAAGGAGTGGCTCTTGGAAGGGTGAATGGAGTGGGGAGTGGGTGGTGGGAAGAAAAGATAAGGTAACAGGGATAGGGTAAAAGAAAGGCTGAGAAAGAAAATAGTGAGCCAATCATTTAAAGATACTGACACTTCTGGTTGTACACATAATGGGAGAAAAAGCTACACCTATCCATATTGCAGGCCAATTCAGAATGAATAGGAAAGCTACAGTCCTCCAGTATCCTGATAGCAATTCCCTAGTATCTTCCACATGGGTAATACTCTCTTGGGTGGTTTAGGCCTCTATTATTCTTTAATTCAAATCCTAACTCAGAAAAAAAAAGACTAGAAACACAAATGGAGGAAAATAGAAATTCACCTCTCATAACTTTAGATGTGAATGGGTTAAATAATGTAATACAATGAAAGTAAATGACAAATTGAATAACAATAATAAAACTCTACAATCTGTCACTTACAAGAACCACATTAAAAAAAATGAAGAGGCTGGATCAAAATGTATTATTCCTTAAGTGAATAAAAAAACCAATTAAACAAAGCAGTTAATTGTCATTGATAAGGAGTGAATGTTGTTTAGAGTTTTGTATCCATTAAAGATTCAGGATATCAGATTTTTGTCAGCTCTATTTACTATAAATATCACTTGCTACTAGTAGTTTAAAAAAAATATTGCTCTCCCAGAGTGACATTGCATTTTAGTGCCTATGTAAGCGCAGAAATCAATTCAGATCTTAGCAAACATGTAGACAAAGTTACTTTTTTTGAGACAATCAGGGTTAGGTAACTTGCCAGTGTCTGGATTTGAACTCAGGTTTTTGTGCCTTCAGGCCTTGCTGTTCCATCCATTGTACCACCTGGCTTCCTGACCAAGGGACTTCCTTTCAAGAAAGTCTTTGCAGAAAAAAAAAAACTTTAGGATTTACTCATTGTTTTGAATACCATCTTAGAACACAAAGTCTGTGCCACATACATGTTTGACTGAATTTGACTTTTTAAAAGGCCGTAACATATGGATGAATTAGGGATTGAACAATAAAGTTATTTTTAAAGAAAATCTTCATTTGCTTATTTATATATGGGTATATGTTGCTGCTAAATAACTAGCATGGCTAAATTTTTCAATTAGTTACCAGTTAATTTTACATATGTAAGGCAACTTTTTTTTAAAAGCAGATTCTATAAAGCATTTTTTATTTTCTTTGTTTAAAAATTTAGGGGGAGTTATTTTCAGTCTGTGATTTCCTTAGTATGGGAAAGTCCTGATGCAGAAACTCCCTCTACCCGGAAAGATCTGGGCAGCTAGTTAGTACAGTGGATAGAGTGCTGGGCCCAGCATCAGGAAGACATGGGTCCAAATCTTGTCTAAGATACTTAGTAGCTGTATGATGTTGGGGCACAAAGATTCTATTTGCCTCAATCTTCCGAACTGTAAAATGAGGATAATAATAATAGTATCTACCTCCAAGGGTTGTTGTGAGAATCAAATGACATAATCTTAATGCTTAGCGAAGTGCCTGGCACATAGTAGGAACTATATAAATTCTAGCTATTACTATAAGTATTAGTTTCTTTAACTTGTCCACAATAAGTTTTAGGGAATTGGCCACTGTAAGATTAAATGAGTTGCCCAGGGTCACCTAACAGGTATCAGAGATAGAATACAACTCCACATGGTCCTTTATTCACCCTACTTTGTTATCTCTTGGAATATGTAAGCAGAAGTGTTTGTGTGTGTGTGTGTGTGTGTGAGTGTCTGCTCTGCATGTGTGTGCAGTCTCACATTCTGGTAGGGTCTGAAGGAAACCAGGGAGACCTCTGAATACCCTGATGCCACACTCCTAGCCTGAGTTAGATTCTCAATTAAGTGGAAACTAATTTAGACTCCTCTTCTGTTCCTAGTTTAGTATACCTATTGATTTTGAAAATAGGTAGCATGATTGTCTCTTTCTGGCATTGAGTTTCAGATGAAAGAACAGGGCTCCTTCCAGACATTGCATTTATAGGTGAGGAGAAAAAATGATGTTAATCATAGAGATATTCTATAATTCATTGATGATGCTTTTTTCTCAGGGGTTGGCTTCCACTAGCAAGTGGAAGGACTCAGCTGTTGAGAAGAATTAGCATGAGAGGCAGCATCACCTAGGAGGCAGGTTCTTGGCTGTAATCCTGTCTGTCACTGATATACTGTGTAACCTTGGGCAATGCACTTAACCTTTCTATATACCAGTTTCCTCATCTATAAAATGAGGATGATAACACAGACACTACAGGGGTACTCTGTGGAATACTTAATTAATAGTTTACGGGAGATTAGAAAATAGGAAATGCTCTATCAATATTAAGTAATACTTGGCTAAATTTCTTTCTGGCATCTTACCTTTCTTAGTACCACAAGATTGCCAAGATTTGAACAATTCTGCCCTTTATCCCTCCAAAATAAATATATTAACTTGAATATCATGTAGTTTATAATGCCATTGTCTTTTAGAGAAAATGCAAGCCCTTACCAATGCAGACTTTTTACTTCATGGCACTTAGACAATTTTACTGATTTAAAATCAATATTTAATTATATCTATTTTGATATGTATATAGTTACTTTGAATAATAATGAGACTGCATATTTCTAAGATCTTTTAAACATTTTAGAACTGGAAAGTATCATAAAAATCATTTGGTCTCACACTCATTTAACAGATGAAAAAACTGAGGCCAAGGGAAGATTGACCATAGTTTCCCAGATAGCAGCAGAGGGGGCAATAATAATTTATAACAGTTAACAGTTATATAGTGCCTATTATATGCCACAGTGCTAAACAATTTACAAATTCTATTTCATCTCAACCTCAGAACAATCCTGAGAGGTAAGTGCTATTTTTATCCCCATTTTACAGATGAAGAAACTGAGGCAAACAGAGGTTAAAGAAACTTGCCTAAGGTTACAAGTAAATTTCTGAGGCTGGATTTGAACCCAAGGCTTCTTGACTCTAGGCGCAATGTGCTATCCACTGCACCACCTAGCTGGATCCCAAGTGTCTCAATGTTTAATTCACTGCTCCTTCCACTCCTTCTACTCTACTCTATTAGCAGTTGTTGGCTCTTGCTATTTAATTATATGATAGAGAGGATGGTCACTTCAAAAGATTTTTTTTTCCTTTAAAAATATCATGAACATGTGAATCACTGAAGAACAGAAATATATCCATGTATAAATAATAACAACAAGGGCAGCTAGGTGGCGCAGTGGATAAAGCACCAGCCCTGGATTCAGGAAGACCTGAGTTCAAATCCAGCCTCAGACATATAACACTTACTAGCTGTGTGACCCTGGGCAAGTCACTTAACCCCATTGCCTAGCTAAAAAAACAAAACAAAACAAAACAAAACAAAAAAAATCCACAACAACAACAAAAACAGATTGAATCAGAAACTGTCCATTTCCATTAGCAGAATTTTCACCAGCTGATCAGGGCTTACAGTTGGCTTACTCTCATTAAGGTTTAGAGTAGTCTACTTTAGGATTCAGCCAAGGAAAATGGGAGCTGTCTTGTCTTATCTGTAGCATTCCCAAACCAACCACCCGCAGATACAGACAAGTTTATGTCTCACCGCTTGTTCTGTGGGTGGTAGGTCATGGGGGTGCTTGTGTAATATCACCTTTCTTTGAAATTCAATGTACATGAATTAAATTCTGACCCTGCACAAGGAACTGTGTTAAATGTTGGGTATACAAAGGCAAAACTGACATTATCCTTTTGTTCCAGGAGTTTAAATTCTTTGAGAGATAAAACATGTACAGTAATATCTAAAAAATAAAGTGAGGGGTGGGAGGAAGGGAGATATGATTAGGGGAAGCTTTTTCAAAGGGAACCTGAGCTGAGCCCGGAAGATAAGAATTCTAGAAGGCTGAGGTGATGAGAGGAGAGCATTGCAGGCATGAGGACAGCTTTTGCTAAGGCACAGAAATGGAAAATGAGATGGTGAGTTTGGGGGATGACTAGAGGTCCAATTTGTCTAAATCATGGATTCTGGGATGAGGAACACTATAAAATGAAGCAAGGGAAGGTAGGATGAAGCTAGACTGAAGAGGGGTTTAAATATCAGGCTGGGGGTTTGTATTTTATCCTAAAGATACTTGGGAAAGGCCCTCTTCTTGGTCCCTATGATAGACAGGATCAGCTTATAAGATGGTCTTTTTGGGGTTAGCATGGTATCTACAGTTGAAGATTGGTGCAAAGGTAACTGTGCACATATGGGGTCTAAAGACCAGTTGACATCAGTAACACTATGGTCAAATGAACTGAAATAACTCAGATATCACAAATTTACTAAGTGCTTCTGTCTAGTTTAGTTATTTTGATTGTGCTTTGATATTAAATATGCATCAACACAAGAGAGACATGACATGATAGATACTGTATATCATTTTAAACCTTTTTTAATATTCAGTGGCTCATAAAAGAGGAACTCCAGAAGTGGGTTGAACTGTATTAAGCCCCATTGCCCCCCAAAAAATCCCACTTTATTAAAGTAAGGTTTTTGTTCTAAACTTAACATTTCATGTATTGAGAAATTATTTCCCTAATCCAGTTAGATAATATTTGTCTATTTTCTGCCAAAATAATCATAATCACTACCATTTATATAGAGCTTTGAGGTTTCCAAAACACATTAAAACTATCTCATTTTATCCTCAGAATCACCTTGGGAGGTAGGTGATATTATTGTCCTCATTTTACAGATGAAGAAACTGAGGTAAATTGAGGTTAAATATTTTGCCCCGGGTAACACAGCTAGTAAGTACTTGAGGCTAGATTTGAACATTCCATGTCTGAGTCCAGCACTTTTATCTACCCCACCACTTAGTGACTTCAACAAAGCCTATCTTTTTTAAATTAAAAAATAACCTTTTAAAAAAACCAAAAAATAACAATTTAAAAAAATAACAAATTGTTACTTAAAAAATAATAACAATACATGTCCAGTAGTGCTAAGTGGTGCCAAATCATGGAAGGTGTGTATGAGGAGAAATATGACATTAGAAAACTCCAAATCTCAAGTGACTATATAGGTGATATACGTGGTACATGTACCCAGTTTGCAGTATATCACGTGTAATGACTGGTATGAAAGAAGAAATTGTCAAAAGCATGCATAACCAGAAAAGGGTATGGGTTAACCATTGAGCTTCATTGTTGCTCTGGTATCTTTAAATTCTTAAAAGGCCCAATTTAATGGGAAAACTCTTCCATGAAGGATTCCTAGTAGGACAAGAATTACACAGAATGAAAAAGTGTGGAGGGAATGTGATCTACACCAGTGTAGGAAAGAGTATTTCCATCTATGATATTATGGAGGCATCATGTCATGGAAGAACATGCAGAGACACAATTTAATTCTTAGAATGTCTTTGATCTATCCTGTATATATCTTGTATTTACCCAGTTGTTTCCATGATGTCTTCTTCATTAGAATGTGATTTCCTTAAGGTAAGGGACTATCTTTTTGTTTGTCTTTCTTTGTATCTCCGGTGCTTAGTACAGTGTCCAAGACAGACTAGGCACTTAATAAATACCAGTTGACTTGATTTAACTCAACAAATATTTCTCAAACACTTACTATATGTCAGGTACTGTGCTAGATGCTGGGGATACAAAGAAAATAAACTAGTTCCTGCCCTCAAGGAGTTAACATTGTATCAGAGGGTAGCTAAAAGGTAAAGCAGATAGAACTCTGATCTTGGAGTCAGAAAGACCTGAGTTCAAATCATGCCTCAAACTTGAGTAACTTAAGTCAATTAACCTTCCTCAGTCTTTGGTGATATGTAATGGAAGTGCTTTGGAGAGTATTTGGAACATGTCTAGACATTCCGAAACTAATTCTGATCTTCTAACAGTGTAGTAACAAAGAACTTCTTTAATTGACTGCTTAACCAGAACTGCAATCAAAAGGATTGCTCACCAACCTTTGGTGTCCCCCTGTCACCCAGCTCTCATCTGTGGCTCCAAGGAGTTGTAGCATGTGCAGTGGCCACACCCCTGGTAAACCTGTCTTGGCAGTTGGATTAAACCAGACTGAGGGTAATTGACGGGGCTCCCACCTGTTGGTGAGTTAAGAGGAGCAAAAGAATACTGAATAGAGCTTTGGGAAGCCCTAGAGAGTGAGGGAAGGCATTAATCAGATGTCCATTCCCTGGCTCTAGGCTTGTTGATCAATGCAGGGGTCAGTGGAGTGTTGAGTCTAGGCTTGTTATGGATGGATGAGGCACATTGGAGGTATTCACCCTCGACCTTATTTTGGCTCTGCCCAAGTGCTCACTCTACTGTCAAAAGTGTGACATCTAGGTGCTAGACATATAGCCATAGATATTGTACATATGTTGCTGTATACCCCATTGGAAATGCATGGCTCTGTGTGTATACCAATGTTGCTAATATGAGGGTTTCCTCAAGGGGTTTTTAACCTGTTGAAGCTCTGTGGGAGATTCTTAGAGAAAACTAGAAAAGCCTCAGGATTATCTATAAGCATAATGAGTCTCAGTTGTGTGCTGCCATAGGTTATTACTGAAAATTAATCTATTCCTTAGTAGCTAAAAAAAAAAAACAATAACAATAACAAAAAAAACAAGCAAAAAACATAAAACAAAATCAAACTGTGGTTCTGCACCATTATGTTGGGGTTGGGGTTGGAGTGGGTAGGGAGGGAAGGAAAATATATCACTGTTTTATTAAAAAGTGCATTTCTTTTAAAGATAGATAAACTTTAGCAAGACATTATGAATACCTTGAGAATCACATTATTCAGGAACCCCAGGACACATTCCATATTTAACTGTATGTACAGCCACCTTCATGGAGGAAAAACGAAAAAAGCCCCTGTTATGGAATGAAAGTGGTACTTATGGATAAGGATTACAGCTACGTTATATACATTCAAGGTTATAGCAAATAAAATGCCTGCTTCATCACTATCTACACTGAGCACATGGTTCGGCACTCAGTGTAACTAAATCCATGGTATAGGGGGTGGCAGTTTTATAAGACACTTTTCCATGCATGACTTTTTATTGACTTAGCCCTCCTTCCACCTCATTATTCAAACTGCCTTCTTTCCTATGGTTCCAACTACCCTCAGACCCTACTTTCTCAATACTTTTGTGGACACTTAGGGAGGTGCTGCTCTCTGGTTCCTTTGGGATTTTCCTTAAAATTACTTGTTACATATGGCTCCCTGAAGATGCCAATAACAAAGAAGAGGCACCTTATCCCTTATTAAAAAAAAAAGATGTGGGAAGCTTTGGATTTTTACCAACTGTCTTTTCTCTCTGGCTCACAAATAGAACTTCCTCTATCATTAACAATTTTATTAATACTAATAAAGCCACATTAATCAAGATAAGTGTGTTTTTCTTCTTTAATTTGACTTGCTTCTGTAAACATTTCATTAATAAGCTTGATTCTTCACAGAGAGTCATGTTACCCCTGTAGCTAGGCATTTAGAGAACTGTAAAGTGCAGACTTAGTGCCTATCTGATTGATTGGCACTGAGTAACATGGGCACTAGGGAGAATAGAGATAATAAAATCATCTGATTTTCAGTTCTACTTTGGACTACCTTTTCTCTTTCATGAGAGCTGACAAGTGGACAACAGAGTGATAGCAGATGTTTCCAATAAGTACACACTGCCCCATGATATTTCTCATGCAGAGATTTCTAAAGCTTCATATTCAGCCATGTTAATCTTCGGTGAAACAGATTAGGTGTAACACTTTGCCCTGCCTTCCCCCAGTTTTTATAGGTATCCAAAGAGGGAGATATCTAATTCCTATAAAAATTAGGCATAGGGAATGGACTTGTGATTTCACTATTATAGTAGAATTCCCAGATGAGGAAATTCTTTCTACTAAATTCTCTACCATGCCTAAAGGTAAAAACAAATATGTCCAAAATATTCAGTGTGGTGTAGACAGGAGTATATTGGTAAATGTTTAACAACTATTTCTCAGAAAAAAATGTTCACAGATACACTTTTAAATTTAATCTGCAATATTACTTTTTAAATTAATTTTTAAAGTCTAGACAACAAACAAAACAATAAAGCCCTGATTTGTAGTATTTGATGATTTCTGAGGTATAAATGTTCACACTGAAAATATAACCATCACCTCTGGAAAGCCAGTATGAGCTAACTGCAGCACAACACTATGTGTAGAGTCACTTTCAATCTAGAGTGACATTTTCATCAATTTAATGAGGCGTTTAGACTAGATTAACTTACATTTGCTTCCAGTTTTAAGATTATGTGGTTCTATTTGAAATGTGCTCCTCAAGTCTGTTTGCCCTTAGAGCTCCTATTTTCTTACTTCTATACTGTTTGTCATAAGGAAGGAGCAATTATAGAAAGCATCTTGGATCTTTTCTCTCAGCTGACTTCCCTTGTCCAGAACCTGATTTCTTTAAAGGTGACTTCTTATTATAATCTAACAAGCAGCTATCTGGTTTTTATGCCTATCAACAGAGAGATAGAGTTCAATACATCTCCTTTGAGGGGAGTCCCCCACTCTCCCAGGAATGCACAGGAGCCTACAGGATCCAAGCATACCAGGACAGGACTCATATATACAATGCAATATATACATATATACAATAAGGAGAAGTATCTCAGACTGTTAATGAAGATATTCTTATAAATGGTCTATTCTGTCATCTTCTGACTCTGTGACTTTTCACTAGAGGAAAGGAAGGAAGGAAACAATCATTTATTAAGTACCTACTTTATGCCATTGCTTTACAAATATCTCATTTGGTCCTCACAACAACCCTATGAGGGAGGTACTATTATATGCCCATTTTACAATTGAAAAAACTGAGGGAGACAGAGATTAATTGACTTGTTCAGGGTCATGTAGCTAGTAACTATCTAAGGTCACATTTGAACTCAGGTCTTCCTAATTCCAGGGCCAGCATACTACTCACTGTGCCACTGAGTTTCTTTCATATCTGTAATGCTGTTTTCCCTCACATTTGCCTACTTGTTTCCCTGGCTTCCTTCACTACTGAGATAAAATATTACTTTGTATAGGATGTTTGTCCTGGTCCACACTAACCCTCATCCATTGTTAGTACCTTCTCTCTGAGATTACTTTCCATTTACTCCTTGCGTGTTGTCTCCTGATTAGAATATGAATTTCTTGAAGGCGGGGTTCATGTTTTTTGCCTTTCTTTATTTCCTCAGTGCTTGGCATATTCTGTTCAGTCACTCATTTTTCAGTCATGTCTGATTCTTTGTGACCCCCTTTTGGAGTTTTCTTCACAAAGATACTGCAGTGGTCTGCCATTTCCTTCTCTAAAACATTTATTAAGCACCTACTATGTGGCAGGTGCTGGGTTAAAAAAAAGAGGAAAAAGACAGTCCCTGCCCTCAAGGAGCTTATAATCTAATGGGGGAGGCAATATACAAACAAATACACACACACACATACATACACACGATAAACACGAAATAATTAAAAGAATGAAAGCACTAGAATTAAACAGGGTTAAGGAAGGTTTTATGTGGAAGGTGGGATTTTAGTTGGGACTTAATGAAAGTCAGGGATATGAGTTGTCAGAGCTGAGAAGGGAGAGCATTCCAGGCATAGAGGGTAGCTAGAGAATATGCCTTGTTTGTGGAACAGCAAGGAGGCCAGTGTCACCAGATCAAAGAGTATGGGTTGGAAAGGTAGGAGGAGGGTAGGTTATTAAAGGCTTTAAATGCCAAACAGAACATTTTGTATTTGATCCTGGAGGCTAAAGGGGGTCACTGGAGTAGTGTGTGTGTGTGTGTGTGTGTGTGTGTGTGTGTGTGTGTGTGTGACAGAGATAGAGACAGAGACAGAGACAGAGACAGAGACAGAGAGATTATTGGAACTGTGTTTTAGGAAAATCACTTTAGTGGCTGAATGGAGAATGGTTTGGAGTGGGTAGAGATGTGAGGTAGGCAGACCCATCAACAGGCTATTGGAGCAATCAAGGTGATAGGAACCTTCACTAGGATGGTGGCAGTGTCGGAGGAGAAAAGGGAGAATATTTGGTAGATGCTGTAAAGGTGAAATCGACAAGCCTTGGCAACAGCTTGGATATGGAGAGTAAGAGATAGTGAGGAATGCAGGATGGCTTTTATGGTGAGCCTAAGGGACTGGGAGGATGATGTTGCCTCTATAGTAATAGGGAAGATAGAGGAAGGGGAGGGTTTGGGGAAAAGATAATGAGTTCTGTTTTGGACATATTGAGTTTAAGATGTCTCCTGGACTTCACATTGGTACTTTTGGTGAGCAGGTATATACCTGTTTTATGCTTTTCTTGACATCATAATGAAATGATCATTACCTCTGTGGATGCACTTAGCAAAGAATCTTGTATGACTGTAACAGATGCATGAGAGGAACCTTGCTGGGAGAGAACCTTAGGGCACCATCTTGCTCTATGACTAATTTAAAAAAATCAATTAATGTAGGATTTTCTTATAATTGCTATACTTTAATCAATTGTGTGATTGCAAAGATGCAGATTGTTATAAAAATTTCTTATAAAAGTTTACTTGTTCTTTTCTCATATTTCTGTGAAGGATATATATTTTAAAAATGTGTATGTAGATCATCATAATGAAAATTTTATAAAGCTAAGGAACTGGCTATATGGGTCAATTGTGAGTGATGTCTTCACCTTTTTGTGGCTAATGTCTCCATTTTCCACTTTTAAGAATCTTTTTTAAGAGTATTTAAGAGTACCTTTAAAATGTTGTCATCATCTAAATGGTCAAAGGATATGAACAGATAGTTCTCAGATGAAGAAATTAAAGCCATCTATAGTCATATGAAAAAATGCTCTAAATCACTAGTGATTAGAGAAATGCAAATCAAAACAACTCTGAGGTACCACATCACACCTTTCAGAATGGCCAACATGACAAAACAGGAAAATGAGAAATGTTGGAGAAGATGTGGGAAAATTGGAACACTAATGCATTGTTGGTGGAGTTGTGAAATGATCCAACCATTTTGGAGAGCAATTTGGAACTATGCCCAAAGGGCTATAAAAATGTGCATACCCTTTGACCCAGCAATAGCACTTCTAGGGCTATATCCCAAAGAGATCACACAAACGGGAAAAGAACCTACATGTACAAAAATATTCATAGCAGCTCTTTTTGTGGTGGCAAAGAATTGGAAATTGAGAGGATGCCCATCAATTGGGGAATGGCTGAGCAAGTTGTGGTATATGAATGTGATGGAATACTATTGTGCTATAAGAAATGATGAACAGGCTGACTTCAGAAAAACCAGGAAAGACTTGTATGGTCTGATGCTGAGGGAAGTGAGCAGAACCAAGAGAACGTTGTACACAGTAACAGCCACATTGTGTGATGACTAATATTGATAAACTTAACCCTTCCTGGCAATACAAGGATCTAAGACATCTCCAGAGGTCTTGTGATGGAAAATGCTATCCACACTCAAAGAAAGAACTATGGAAGCCGAATTGATAATTTTTTCTCTTCTGTTGAGTTTTGTTTCCTCTTTCTGATGGTTCCTCTTATTGGTTTTAATTTCTACTTACAACATCACTAATGTGAAAATATGTTTAATATGAATGTAAATGTATAGCCTATATCAAATTATGCACTGCCTTGGGGAGGGTGGTGGGGGGAAGGGGGAGAAAAATTTTAAACTCAAAAACATATGGAAGTGATTATTGATAAATTAAAATAAATGAATAAAAAATGTTGTCATCATCAATATGTATTTCTCTTATGTGGTAAGATCTGTTTGGTCTTCCTTACTTCATTTTCCTGAGTTCCATTTTCAATTTCTCATATAGCACAGCCATCACTAATGGGACTAGATTACACAGAAATGTTGGCAGATCTATTCCATTTGACATCTGTTTGTTGTCTATAAATACTGGAATAAACTGACTTGAGTCTGTTGCTAAAATTTTGGTATGTTCATTTTCCTTTCCTGTTTCCCAACTGATAACTATGGCAGTGCTATTTATAATCCTCCATTCTCCTCCTCTGTGATATTTTGCAAATGAATTTGTATTCTAAAATGCTATTGTCCTTGATTTCTATATCACTCCACTTGAAAATTAGGTGACATGATTACTGATTAAAGAAATTTCTGAGCTTTTAGTATTGATTGTTTTGAATTTTTTAAACTTCTAAAAATGGTAAATATTAGTTTCAATGTCTTTCTTTTATCTATTTCCCATTTTTTAAATCAACAACTCAGTCAAATGGGTCAGATTGTAACTCTTACCATTGTATACAGTGATTTCTCATCTTTATTACTTGAATTTGGTGTCAGTTTTAACATTTCCTCTAACCATTTGATGGTTTAACTACATAGAGATAATTGATTTTTAAATGACTCCTATATTGATAGTCTAAAATTTATTCAGTTTCATTTTTTGAGGAGTTCTTACATGGTTTTATGGCTATGCTTAGATGGTCTGCTTTTGGAAAGCTGACTCTGTTGTTCTTCTTACATGATGGATAGAGCAACCCCTGAGCCTAAGGTGGCCATAATTATTTTTTCTGTTGTTACTTCAGCTATATATTGTTTGATTAAATCAATTACCTTTATTTTTTTAAAGTGTTCTATAGAAGTTACCTGGTTAAAATGTCAATATGTTATTTAGTTGGGGTAATCCCCTATCCTATTACTATCCACGACCAAATTAGGAGGGAGATGGCCTCTATGAGATTTCACTCCCCACTTTTTACAGTTTCACATTTCAGTATTTCACATTTCAGTGTTTCACTCATTTAACATTCCCTAATAAACATCTATTTTCCACTTCTTGTTGTCTTTTTACCTTTATATCTGACATTTTACAACAACAGCAGTTTCTGTACATGTCTGAACAAATGAATGCAATGGCTCACACTTGCTGACAATTCGCTTTTTGTTGCGCTTCCAGGAATACAAGGATAACTTGTACTCCAGGCTTTTGATTGAGGTAGGGGGAGATGATATAATAAAAAGTTCAGGGCACAAGGGACTGATTGTGATTGTCCTGATGAGGATCATAACAATATATTAATAATTGACATTTACATAGTAATTTAAAGTTTATGAAACACTTTCCACATATCTTCATAAGGTAGATGGTACAAGTATAATTACTCCCATTTTATAGATGAAGAAACAGAAACTGAGGGGCAACAAATGATTTATTCAAAACCATACAACTTGTAAGAGATAGAGTTGGAACATGAAAACTTGAAGAACAGGTTTCAATAGAGTATTGCAATAGTGTCCTGGAGAGCCAGAAGACAGAATAAAAAGCAACAAACAAAAACAAAACAAAACAAAATAAAACAAATCTGCACACCCAGAGAAAAGGAAGATAGGAAGTAATGCTAAAGACCAAAAAAAATCTATTTCAATGTTTTATGTAAAGACCATTTGTGACTACATCCTTAATCACCTTCCTTTTGAAAAATAGAGGTTATAATCAAGCCACATGAAGTGGAGTGGGAAGCCTGCATGCATATGAGCATGGGAAGAATGGATGATTCTTCTTGAGCAGGATACAGAGACTCACAACCCAGGAAACAGGAAGGACATAATGTTATGCTTGTCAAGAAACAGTGATGTCAGTGCTGCAGGTGTGGGATGAATTTAGACACCTTACTCTTGTGGGTGAATGCATTTTTTTTTTGCAAGGCTGGGTTAAATTACTTCCCCTAGGTCATTCAATTAATCACTTGGAGAGCTGGAAAGAGAATGTAAACTCTCATGACTCTCAGTTCACATCTGTAAGAGAGTTGAAGCCCTCCTTTTCTTTTATGCTCTCCATGGTGGAGGGGAGGGGAGAGACACTTTTCAAATATCAACATTTGGAATATCTTTTACTGCCATCTGATGAAATACCTGTGGTCCTTATTCATTACTGTGACTCATGAATATATAGATATGTAGTATGTGAAAGTACCCAGATTGTTTTTTAAGCTTATTATCCAATCAGTCATTTTTTAAAAAATCAAAATTATTTTGGCCCCCAAAAAATAAAAGCATGATTCTTAGGAGAACCCCAAAAGGAAAAAAAAAATGAAGCATCAAGCTGTAAAGCGGCAGTCTGTGAATGCAGAGTGGAGCTGTTGCATGACTGATTGTGTGATATATTGCTCCTTTCATTATTAGCCACAAAACAGGTAGAGGCATGGTAGACTAATTTGGTTTATATATCCAGCTGGAAGGCTAGACACTGCATCATTCTTTGCAGAAACCAGTGACTTTAGGCATGTGGAACTCATCGTCATGACAACAATAAACCGGCTTTGAGTCTGAGCTTTAGCTCAGAAACTGCCTTGTCTCCATCACTTCCTGCTCATGACCTGACTTTTCTTACTCTCTGGGGCTAGGCAGCTGGGGCTTTATGAAAGATCTATTGAACAAAGCTACGGTCTGTGTTTAATGCTTACAATGTCTGGGTTGAACATTAGGTTGGGGGGGATGGCAGCTGGACAGCTAGAATGAAGAAAGATTCACCATCTTTCAGGCTACAGGGCATGGGTTAAGGGCAAATGCTGCAAATTTACAAAATAGAGAAAGGAGGCATGTTGATAGTGACTTTGGAAGGTTTTCTTCAGGTGGTTATCGAATAGCAATAAAAAAAAGGAGGCAATTGTCCCTCAAATGTTTGGGCACCTGTTCACTCTGACCTTGAGAAGAATCTCTTCTAGGTTCATAGCTCTACAGCCGGGAGATACCTCAGAGATCATCTAATTCAAAACTCTCACTCTACAGATAAAGAAATTGAGACCCGTGGAGGTTGATTGAGGTAACCCAGGTCACACAGTGTCAGAAGTGGCATTTTATCCCTGGTGCTAATTCTCCAATACCAGTGTTCCTTCCAAGGTATGATGCTGCTGCTACTAAAATAGCATAACCTTAAGTAATAATGCAAAAATACATCTATAAAGTTGAGCCTATGGACACCAACTTGGACCTACAAAAATTTCTTTATCTATATGATGGGAGTATTGGGGAAGGGAGTGGAACCAAACCGTGATTTCATTGGTACAAGGAATTTCCAATATCTATTCACATATCTCCAATGTGCAATCTCAAAGAATTTCTTTCCAGGTACACCCTGGACTTCCTCTACTGTGGCCTAGCTCTTCATCTTGAAACCTTCCTCTAACTCTCGAATTCACATCTCAGAAGCACTCTCAGACCCTTTGCTATCTTCTGATTGGATGGGTCCTCCTAGAACCTCTATTTAAGGAAGGCTCTGAGGCCAAACATATCTCACTCCTCTCCAGAATGCATTTTGGATTTTCTTTCCCACTTTACTGCTTCCTTTTACATTAGAATGTAAACTCCTTGAGATAATTAATTAACTAATTAAAAAACAAATTTACATATGCCAGGCACTGTGCAAAGTGCTTTACAAATGTTACATCATTTGATTCTAACAACAACTGTGGGATGGGGGTGCTATTATTATCCCTATTTTACAGTTGAGGAAACTGAAGCAAACAGAAGTTAAACTGCTCAAAGTCATACTACTAGCAAGTGTCTGAGTCTAGATTTGAACTCAGATTTTTCTGACTTTAGCCCAGCAGTGTGGCACATTCTAAACAATAAATAATTGTTGCTTGTTGACTTGTGTGAAACAGAGAGCAGTTAAATGACTGGCCTATTTGGGTACGTATCAGAGACAGAACCTGAACCTCAGAATTCTTGACTCCCAGGCTAGCCCTCTATCTACTCTGCCATGTTGTTCTAGCAAAAGGATCAGATCTGCAAAAAGAATGGCATTCAGTAAGATTCTTTTAAGTGTTTTATATTCCATCCCATTTCTAGACCAGGCCTTAAAATAATTCATTTCTGTACTACTGTTTGGATTCTCCAAACTAAATTTGGTCTTTTGGGATCAGACTGCTCATTTCATGGGCTGTGAGTTTCATGTGCCCAGTGAGGAAACACTCCCTTCCAAGGAAGATCAGTCAGCAACTATTTCCCAATTATACTCTTAGAGAGTTGCCTAGGGGTCCTGAGAAGTTAAGTGACTTTCCCAAGTTTACACAGCCTAGGTAACTCAGAGGCTAGACATGACAAGATTTCTTCCTGAATCTCAAACCAATTCTTCATCCCACCGCTATGCCACTTATCTTCTTGTCATTAAGGTAGTCCTCAAACTTAAAGGCCCATTTTTCTGTTACTTTGTGTTACTCAAACATGGCCACAAAGACCAAAAGGCACTTTTCTTCTTGAAGATTTTTTTTCCATTTTACTTTTTCATTTTACATTCAGTGAATATTATTAATTCCTGGAAAGGAGTAGCTGGAGATAGAGGAAGTGTTTGGTAGACTTGTAATTTACAAACTGGTAGGTTTAAAGTCATAACCTGGTTTGCTTATCATAGGACATGAGATCTACTCTGAGTATATATAGGGTATTCCAGTCCCAATTTTGTCTCCTAGACCATAGAACATTGGCCTGCTTCTCTATCCAAAGTGCCTATTACAGTGGCTGGGACATGATCAATAAACACCACCACCACCACCACCATCATCATCATTATCATTAACATTTATATAGCGCTTTGGGGTTCTGGCCTTTCTCAGGAAATGTATTTTTCCTGCACTCCCTCTGCTCATCTATGGGCAGTTACAATCTTTTTCTTTTTTCAACTACTTGCGTGAAAGAAGGAAACAAGTATTTGTTAAGTACAAGATACTGTGCTAAGCACTTTAAAAATATTATCTGATTTGAACCTCCTCACAATAACCTGTGAGGTAATAACAATAGCAATAATAATGTGTTGTTGTTCAATTGTGTCTGACTGTTCATGATTCCATTTGGGGTTTTCTTGGCAAAGACACTAAAGTGGTTTGTCATTTCCTTTTCTAGCTCATTTTACAGATGAAGAAAGTAAGGCAAACAAGGTAAGTGATTTGCCCAGGGTCACACAGCTAGTAAGTGTCAGAGTCCAGATTTAGCCTCAGGAAGATGAGTCTTACTGACTTCAGGCTCAACATTCCATTGCATCACTTAGTTGCCCATGATAATAATAGTTAACATTTATCTAGCCCTTATTATACACCAGGCTTCACAATTATTATTTCATTTGATCATCACAAAACTATGAGAGGTAGGTGCTATTATTATCCCCAATTTATAGATGAGAGAACTGAGGCAAGCAGAGATGAATTGACTTGCCCAAGGTCACATAGTTAGTAAGTATCTGATGTCAAATTTGAATTCATGTCTTCCTGACTCCAGGCCCAGCACTGTCTAGAGACAGCTTGACTGAGTAGTACTGTGCTCTCTTTAGCTCTAGAGTTGGGATACTCTTATTTTAGCTAGAGTTCTGTAGTGCTCCTTCAGCTATGACCCAGACCCTTAGCTTAGGATGATCAGAAGTCTCCTACCTTTGGTTTCCTTAGGACTTCAACTCTGAACTTCTTTGTCACTTTCTGGTAGGCATGAGAAAGGACTAGCCTCTCCTATTAGACTTTTTTTTTTTTTGCTGGTTCCAACCCCCCTTCCCTAAGTAAGGCTCTCTACCTTGCCTTAGGGTGATCAGTTCAAAGTCAATCATTCCACCCTAACTCCCCTCCTACAAATTACTTTGGTGAAAGTTATCAATGAAGTTATAAAGGGCTTTGAATGCCAAACGGCATTTTGTGTTAGCTCTGCAGGCAAAGTCACTGGCTCACTGGCCTCTTCATATGTAATTGAGCTATTCAAGCTTTTCTCAAGTGTCTGTTTGAAATGCAAAAGTGTATTTCAATATCTGTCTTTTAGTGTCTTCCAGTCCCACAGCAGCTTTTGCCGATTTCACTGGGGGTACTCCTTCTTACACATACAAAAATAGTTCACAAGTTTGGGAGGTAGAATAAGAGATGTTGAGGTGATTACAGAAGGTTTCTTATTGAAGGTAGCTCTTATTGTTATTGTTGTTGTTTGTCCTTCCTTCTCCAAGACGGCCAATGACATCATAAGGGCAATGTCTTGATTTGCACTCAATTGGATTTAAGTGAGGCAGGGCTGTGTAAAGTTATAAGCCTCAGTCTCTCCTCCAGAGTCCTCAGAGTCTGGTGGCAAGACAAAAGTCAAGACAACTGGCACTGGCCCCGGCTTCCTATTGCCTCCAGGAGCAAACACAAAATGCTGTGTGGCATTTAAAGTCCTTTATAAGCTAGCCCACTCCTACCTTTCCAACTTTAATTCCCAACCCCCTACTCTTCTAGCCAGTGACCCTGGCCTTTTGGCTGTTTCACGACCAACGCACTCCATCTAAGTGGTGAAGGAAGTGAGGGATTCTACAGGGCATAAATGAAGAGGGAACACATTCTGAGTATGAAGGATAGATAATGCAAAGACATGGGAACAGGAGATGGAGTGTGCTGTGTGAGGAGGAGAGAGAAGGCCAATTTGACTGAATTGACAATGTACATGAGGCTGTGAAGAGCTTGAAGACAGGTTGTGCAGGGCTTTAAAAGAGAGAGTAGTTTGTATTTTATCCTGGAGATAGTAGAGAACCACTGGGGCATATTAAGCAGTAGAGTAAAAAGGAAAATTACTTGGGCATCAGTATGCACGATGGACTAGAGTGGGTAAAAACTTGAGGCAGAGAGAATAATTACAGATGTGTTGGGCAGCGGGTGATTAGGACATGTACCAAGATGGTGGCTATGTAAATAGAGAGAATGGGTTAGATGTGAGAGTTTTTGTGGAAGTAGAATTGTCAAGATTTGGCAACTGATTGGATATATGGGGTGAGAGAGAATGAATAGCTGAAGATAATAAAAATGGTAACACTTTCTTTAGAAATAGGGACTTTGGAAGAGGGGTACTTTTGGGGTAAAATATAAAAAGTTTTGGACGTGAGATATCTCCAGGACATCCAATTTGAAAATTCCAGTAGAAATGGTGAAGTACCTGTGAATCATCTGCATAGAGATAATTAAATTCATGAGAACTAAGGAAGTCACCAAGAGAAACTATATTGAGAAAAGAGAAATAGGCTCAGGACAGATCCTTGGAATTAGGGATATGTCATGGATGATAAGCCAAAAAATGAATCTGAGAAAGAGCAGTTAGACAGGTAGGATGAAAACTAAAGGAAAACTACAAAAACCCGGAGTGAAGAACATATTTGGGGAGACAGGGCTGTCAGTATTGTCAAACAGAGCAGATGGATTGAGAAGGGTGAGGACTGTGAAAAGAACATCAGATTGGAAATTAATTGGTAACTTTGAAGACAGTAATTTCAGTTGCGCAATGATATTGTAAGCCAGATTGCAAAGGGTTGAGGAGTGAGAGGAGGAGTAAAGGTAGAGAGTATAGAAAGCTTTTTCTAGAAGCTCCCTCAGAAAGCAGGAGAGATATAGGATGATAGCTTGAGGGAAGAGTAGAGAATAATGAAGATTTTTTTGGAAAAAAATGAATTGGGGAGACTTGAAGATAGCAGGGAAGGAACCAATAGATATAAAAAGGTTAAAGATGAGAAAGAAAAAGGGGATGCTTGAAGTTACAAACTACTAGAGAGTAGGAGCAGGGATTGGATCAAGGGCACAAATAGATGAGTTGTTATTGGCCAAGAAAAGGATCACTTCATTGTTAGAAACTGGGGTAGATGAAGAGACAGTGGGAATGATGCCATGGGTTTTTGAGTTTAAAAAAAGAAGAGACAACTCAGGATGAATGACCTCAATTTTCTCAGTAAAGTAAAAGACAGGGTCCTTTCTTAGTGGAAAGGGTATGGAAGAGGAGTGAGACATATCTTTTGTGGAGAGAATGATAAAGAATAAATTGGAAAGGAATACACAAATTGCCTCATCATAGTGAATGCTCAATTGGTGAAGTTGGATAACATGAATTGATAGTCTACTCAGGCAGCTTGCTTGAGTGACTTCCTCCAGCTCATTTCAGGGGCACGTAAATAGGAGCATAGGAGGTAGAAGTAATCCAGGGCTGTGGTTTAGCAGGGAGTGAGGATAAGTGGGTAATAGATGAGGGAAGGTTTAGAAGGCTGAGAGAACAGAAGGTGTAGGTTAGGAATAGTTTGCTTCTCTGTGGTCAGCTATTGAGTAATACCTGGATAAGTAGAGTAACAGGTAATGGGGAGTAATAGATAAAGGAAGGTAGATGAATAATAGTGCTGACAGTTATCAGAGAGTCATTTTTGTTTGGCAAGGGTTAGAGGCATAGGGCCTTAATTAATCCTACCTACTCCTGCTGTGCAGTGGGAGGGGTTGGGATGGGGGAACAGCAATGCAGTTAGCTTCCCTCATTTTTTTAAACAAATATAGACAGAAACATACATATTCCTATATTTTGGAGAGGGAGAAATTTATTGTCCAAAAAGATCAACTTTGTAGTTCCACTTTAGCTTCATGATTAATCCATTCTATTGATAATCGAGGCACTTCCTAGAAGATCTGACTTCTGCTACCGAGGCTCACAGAATAAACGTCTCATAAATGCACACAGTCATTAGAATTATAGATTTATTTGTAGCTGAATTAAACCTCTGAAGTGAGTTAGTCCAACTTCTTCATTTTACATAACAAAATATGTGTCTGTTTCTTAATTTTTTCCATACTGTACCTCTTCCTTGCATCCCATTCTATATTGCATTATAATTTCTGAACAAGTCTTTTTTTTCTAACTAGATCAAAACTCTAATGAGTGAAGAGATTTTGTTCAATTGATATTTATATTTTAGCAGTCAGAGTCCCATGCAATATTTTGATATGTTTATTGAATTAATTAAAATTTCAGAAGTTATGGACCAAATGTCATTTTCCTTATTGTCTTTTAATGCTAATGTATATGATTTAGTTTTCTTTTAAAATATATTTTCCCTTAAAGTTGGAATAAAGAGGATTTGCAATAGTATTTTCCTTAGAGAAAATATTTACTTTGTAACAGCTTATTTAATGTGTTATATGAAAAGAATATTCAGCTTAATTTTCAACTGATGTCCTACCATGATACCCATCAGGTTGTAGAAGTGACCTGGAGTCTCTGGAGGTGATACCATGAGGTCCTACCAAGCTGAGGAGACTGCAAGTATGGTAACAATAACAGACCATGGGCCTGTTGCCTGGAACTAGCCCAGGGAGATGAACAATAGAAACCCTCAGACTTCTATTAAGTCAATGAGGGGCTTTAATCAACATTGGTGAAAGGAAGACCCACAGTGATGGAATGACAGCTCCTTAAAGAATGAAAGAATTTAAAATCATACTTTTAACATTAAACATTTTTTATTCAAAAACTTTGAGAGGTTAAGAGAGGGAAAGATTTGGTGGAATGAAAGAAATCAATTATTAAATCTTATTGGCATGAAAGAAAAGGAACCTCTAGGAAGTGAGCCATCTATTTTATTTTACTTAATTTCTATGTATTTTTAAATTGGCTGAGAGACTGTGATTATTATTATAACAAATGTATTGACATACTAAATGAAAATATAAGCACTCTCAAAGAAAACATTTGGGAGAATAAACATCATAATGTGTAGGATGCCTCATGAGTACATAATTACTGAATTGAAGAAGGAATATAATTATTACATAAGTAACATTTCTGGATGCCAAATGTGTTATTGAAAACCATATTAAAATGTTTATAAAAGACCATTATAATAATAACAATACACTTTTCATATAGGAAGGGACTTACAAAGTTTTCCATCATCTTTTCATTAAAATCAGGTGAAAATATAGCTAGCGTAGGATGGGAGGGTATTTCTATTGTTTGATAAGAATAGGACCTCATTTTTTCAGAGACATGAATCCTAACATTTTTAGACTCTGACAGGCATTTCAAAAAGCACAGGTCACTTTTTATTATCTAAGAATATTTAGTCTATGCACTAGATAGAGCTTTTGAAAATTCAAAGCCCTTTACATATGCCCAGGAGGAAACAATTGTCTTTGTTGGGCTCTCTTCCCAGACTATTTCTGTCATTTATATATTGGTGTATTTTTGGTATGGTTCACAACAACAAACGTTGCTGATAAAGATATTTCAAGCAAGGGAATTGAAACAATGTAAAAATAAATCTGTCTGTTAATATATAACAGAAGTCAGATTCATCAGATGTTGCCTAATGCTAATGTTTTAAAGCAGGCCTTTGATTCCATGGCTCCTGGTAGATGAGCTCCCTCTATTAACTGCACAATTTATAATTTTAGAGAATTGCTTAGGGGCACTGAAAAGTTAAATGACTTATCCAGAATCACATAGCCAGTAGGTATTAGAGGTGATACCCAGGTCTTCCAGACTTCCAAGTTCAGATTTCTAGTCACTGTCTGGGCTCTCACCTGATGTTAATATTGTGATTAAATGCATAAAGTTCAAGTTTTTTTCTCTACTTAATATCTAGGACTGTTAATGACTAAAGATAAGGTTCTTAATGTTTGACTTCCTATAGGGTTTCTCTCTAATACAAGAATGTATCTCCTTAAGTATGAATCCAAGTAAAACTAGACCCAACATCTTGAACAAATGTCTTTACAAATACCTAAGCTTGTAATAGGCTAAAAGCCAAAGAACTGGTGCTGCACATTTTTATCAGAGATTAGGCTAAGTGCATTTTTGGCATTTTTATTTAAAAAATCAGATGACATATAACTGTGTAGGATTGCTCATAAATTGGATGATTATTAGGTCCAAATAGATCTCATCAGACTAAGAATTTTTCTTTCAATTTGATAAGATGAAAAGTAACAGTGATAAATGGAAAGTCTTCTTGGATTTAAAAACTCATCTTCACAAGTACAAGACCAGGGAAGCATGGCTAAGTAGCATAGGCAGCTGCTGGTGCAGTGGGTACAGCACTGGAGTCAGGAAGCCATGAGTTCAAATTTGACCTCCAACACTTATTAGTTATGTGATCCTGGGCAAAATATATAATGTCTGTCTGTCTCAGTTTCCTGAACTGTAAAATGAGCATCCTAATATCACTTACCTCCCAGGGTTGCTGTGACAATCAAATGAGATAAAATTTGAAAAGCACTTACACGATATCTGGTACAGAGTAGGCACTTAATAAATGCTTGTTTTCTTACTTCTAGTTAATCTGAAAAATACTTCCAGGTAAAGTGGAGTTAATGAATTGCAAGCTCAATATGAGTCAATTGTGTATTACAATTGCTCAAAAAACTAATGTCATCTTGGGTTTCATTAAAAGAAACATGGAAAAGGCTTGGTTTCCAGAACTGGAGAAATGATAGTTGTGTGACATTATTGGCACCACATTTTAGGAAAGATCTGGAGAAAACATACAGAAGTGTTGATCCAACAGCCAACAAGCTGCATTACAGCCATAACACTCCCATCTTAATCCTGAACCAGATTAAAATGTAATTTGGAAATATTTACCAAAATAAATAAAAATACTATAGAACATACATAATGTTAATATGTGTTTTTCTAAGTCAATATGTGTCCTCAGAGATCCTTATGTATGGTTTAGTGGTCTCATTTCTATTTGAGTTTGACACCACCGATCTAGAGGAGGAAAAACAGGATGTAAAGGATCTTTGGATCATGTCATAAGAAAATCACGTGAGAAACTATGCATTTTTAGTCTGAAGAAGAGAAGATATAGAGGGCACATTATAGTTGTTTTTAAGTATAGCAAGATTAATAGAACAATCCCTCATGTGTATCAAAGTTATGGGCATGGAGTTGACCTTATTTAGTTGTAGGTTATCCCTTACCTTGACAATTGACTCATTCCCATATTGGTCTTGTCATCCTGAGCTCTCTGGAAATTTAGTGTTTTATTAGCTAACTAACATTTATTTAAATGCCTACTATGTGCCAGACCCTGTGCTCAGTATATGTTTATGCTTCCTTGTTAATTAATATGTTTCCAACATATCTCCCAATGAACTGATCTCAGAACCCCCATCCCAGTTTACTAAACCTCTTTCCCCAATAGTGATCATATTTTTCTATATATTAAATTCCTTCATCTCCTTGGATTAAGTAAATTTAAGGTTATGAATGGATGATTTATTAACAATGAAACAAATAAAACAAAGTCATAGACAATTACTTATAATATTTTAGCTGTGAGAAAGATCACAGTGTCACCTCAAACCCTAACTGTAACTATTAGGTGATTTCACTTCTGAGAACTTTGTCCTAAACTGTTTAGTTCATTCAGTATTTCATGTTAAACTTCTAAATAAGAATCCACTTTATCCTTTTCAGAAGACAAAAGTTAGCATACTTTTATTAGGAAAGAAGATCCTTCCATCTTATTTCTTTCTGCCTTTCATTGCCTTTCCCCCATTCACGACAGGAAAATATGCTCTCTCTCTTTTCTCAAACTATCTCTCTCAATGACAGTTAAAATTGTCATTTCCACAGTATTCCATTTGGCCCTTAAAGATGTAGTAGTTGTCTGTAGTCTCTATGGGAGACCACAGTAAACTGAGGGTTACATATGAATTTGAAGGACTTTCAGTTGGAAGAGGAATTAGACTTTCTCTTGACTAAAGAGGATAGAACTAATGGTATTTGGCAGAAGCTGCAAAATGACATATTTAGGTGTGATATACATTGAATACCTTTTTTCATTAAGTTCACTCACATAAATTATAGACACAGATACTGTGTCTTTAAAAGCCAAATGGAATGTTGCAGAAAAGAAGCAACATGTGTTAGCAGTTTGGAGTGACAGTTGTAAATATTATTTTGAACTGCTTCTTCCTATGGAATCATGGAGTGTGTGTGTGTGTGTGTGTGTGTGTGTGTGTGTGTGTGTGTGTCTTTTATCTATGAGATAAACTTTGGAGGACAAAAAGGAAAAGTTGAGGAGAAACTTTTTTTGTGAGAACTATCAACTGTTAATTTATGAAGAAACATTGTACAAAGAATCTCATGAAGAATCTGTGAGGAATTACCAGTATATAGTGAATTCTGGAGAGACTGTTACCTGTTATGGCTGAGAAAACAATGCATTAAGCAATTAACAAGTATTTATTAAGCTCTTGTTATATACTAGACACTATGTTAGAAATATAAATATATAAAGGTACACATATATAAATATAAACATAGTAACAAAATAATCCATACTTCATAAAGAGTTTACATTCTAAAAGAGGAAACAACAAATGCATATAAAATATATATAGCCTAAATATAAAGTTAATAAATGCAAAATGTACAAAGTACTTTAATACAAAGTTACCTGGGAGGCAGAGCACTAGCAGTTGGGGAAATACAGAAGATGGTGCTTTAGCTGCATCTTAAAGGAAGAGAGGGACTCTGTGAGGAGGAGGTAACAAAGGAGACATGTGGGAAAAGAAAAGCACAAACATAATTTATTTCCTGAGAGATGGAATTTAACTTATCTTAATAAATATGAAGAGGATTCTTGAGAGGTTTTAGCTGTTATCTTAAATGAATTGAATGATGGAATTCTGTTTCCAGAAGTGAAGAAAAGTTATCTGCTGTTATAATGAGGACTTGAGATAATTTTGGTTATTATGTTACTCATGGCCAAAATGTTATAAATGATCATCTATATTTTTGATTTATTATTTATTTAATGGAATAATAGATATAAAACTTGAAGTGATCTTAGAGATCATTGATTTCTATCCCTTCATTTTGCAGATGAGGAAACTGAAGCCCAGAAAAATTAAATGATTTGCCCAGGGTCATACAGCTAGTAAGTTTCTGAAGTGAGATTCAAACTTAGGTTTTCCTGCTACAAGTTTGGTACTTTTTCTACTGTACCACTTTGTCTCTAATGTCATTTTGTTAATGAACTGTTAACAAATTGTAGATCACATGTAGTTATGTGTAAGTTATATGTTCATTTAATTTACTATCCAGGGGAATTAAGGGATTTAATATGCAGAGATATATGAATATCTACTTTGGGGAAAGGAAGTTACTCTGGTTTATTCAGTAAATAATATCTAATGAACTGGGCTGGAGTTTTGAGCCAACTGATTAATCAACAAGTAACAGATTATAAATGTATTAATCAATAAGAAAATATCAGATCATGTTCTTAGGACATTTTAAAGTATGGCATGACAACATAGGGCATTGAATGAAGTGGCAGGCTGAGGGGAATTCGCTGCAAACTGAAGTTTGGATGATTCCATAATACTTGCTACGTAAGAAAAAAAAGCTTTATAAAAATTAGGGCTACCCAAAAGTGTAATGGACTGTCTTGGGAAATCCAGCATGTCCCTTTTGGAATCAAGATGCAGAGTACTGATTCAATTCTTCAACACTCTTCACCAGAGGTCTTCAAGAAAAGGTTGAATGACCACTTACCAGATATGTTTTACAGAAAATTCTTTTTTCTCTGATATCCTTTTTGAGTCCAAAATGTTATGATTCTTTGAATGGTAAAAAGTTCATTTTCTTCCATGCATTTGTCTGTCATCCAAATACCATGCTCTCTACTTTACGGTGAATTTTCTGACAACTTCCAAGACCCTGCTTGTATGAATCAGTCATAATGCAGTGCTAGGATATAGAATACATTGGCTTTGCACATAAGATCATAGGGTTATTGATTTGGAACCTGAAAGAACTTCAGATTCACTCAAACTTCCTTGTTTTATAGAAGAGAACATTAAAGCCTAGAGAGGTTAAACAACTTGGCCAAGGCCACACATGACTTACGCTTCAGAGCAGGGATTTGAACTCAGGACCACTGCCTCCAAATTTAGTCATGTTAATGTACCATGCTGTGTTCACCTATATTTTATTAAATTGCAATTTACATTGAAGTATACTTTAAAACCTGAATATTCAAAATGTACTGCCTTTATAAAAGATCGAATGTCATATTGTCATGAATATTTTTATATAAAACACAACGTATATTTTATTTTTGCTAAAAAAATCTTTCAAGGAGATTTTCTTTGACTTAGTCCTTTTCATTCAGTTGTCCCATCTACTCTCTTATCTGTTAAGGTAGAGTTGTAGAGCTTTTTTTCTCTGGTGACCTTATCTTTATACACATTCCAATTCAGTCATGAACTAGCAGCTTAGGGATACATGCAAAAGTGATGAGAGTTTGGTTTATCCTTGGCTTTTATTATCAGATACCCACAAGGAAACAGAGCTTTGATCTACTTCCTTAGATAGCTAATCCCTGTGATTATGTGGAGATGTGTGCAGTGGTAGCTACAGGGATAGACATCTTTAATCTCTTGGTGTTGAATTCTTAATCCAGTACAGATTCTTGGCAAGAAGATTTAAGGAAAGAACAAAATAATTAAACTCCTCACTGGCTTTGTTTTCTGGAATGAATGTTTGGTAGTTCTGACTCCTCTCATATTTAAAGAAAAAAAATGAAATGCTCAGAAAATAAGACTGCTATTCAACTAAATAGATGTAAAAATTGATTACTTGCTTAGTCCCCTAAAATTATTTATAAATCAGATCCATAAGATATAGAAATGTCCAGGGAAGATGTTTTAAATTGCTCTCTCTCTCTCTCTCTATCTCTCTCTCTCTGTCTCTCTGTCTCTGTCTCTGTCTCTGTCTCTCTTTCTCTCTCTCTCCACTCCCTCAGAAATTATCTAATAAATTTATCAGACTTAGCCATAATGCCTTATAAATTTGGAAGTGGACACATTTTTATATGTAAAAATCTCTCTTTTCCTCTTCTAAATTAAAATGTCATATTTTAGCCAAGTGCACAAAATGTTCAATAAATTAAAATGCAATAAGACTCCATTATACTATGGCCTAATAATAAACAGGATAATAAATAATAAACAGAACTGGAAGTTACACAAACCAAATCACATATTCAGCACATAATAATTATGTGCGGGAAAAAAAAAGTCTCATATAGCTTGATTAGCCCTGTGAAGTGGATGTGTTTTCTTCTCCAACTCCAGCAGGCTGCTTTGCTATATCTTGAAAATCTGAGGCCAAATCCGAATATATTAGGCCAAACTGGGGCGAGCACTTGCATTTCCAAATATGGTATAACATTAACAGCTGACATAGCACTTTATGGTTTGCAAAGTTCTTAATGCACTTCCTCTTATTTGAGCCATACAATAATCCTGTGAGCTAGCCACAATATGAATTAATATCCTTGCTATGTAGGTGAGGAAACTGAGGTTCAAAAACATTATGTGACTTACTTCCAATGATACAGCTAGCATAGATGGAATTTGAACCAGGTCTTTGCATTTCTATTTCCAGCATAATTTCAATTATGCTTCATTTCCATGTTGGTACAGGACAGCTAGGAGGTGAAGTGGATAGAGTGCTGGGCCTAGAGTCAGGAAGATTCATCTTCCTGAATTCATATCTGGCCTCAGACACTTACTAGCTGTATGACCCTGGGCAAGTCACTTAACCCTGTTTGCCTCAGTTTCCTCATCTGTAAAAAAGAGTTAGAGAGGGAAAAGGCAAACCACTCCAGTATCTCTGCCAAGAAAACCTTTGCAAAATTGATGAACTCTCTTATAAAGGTAATGGAACTTGTTCTCACCACATTATCAGTTAAATTAACAAATTATTGCTATTGAGGTATCAAAACTTATTCTTACTACACGCCTGTATAGCAAATAACTCTCCTTCAATAGATTTCTCTTGAGGCAGTGAGAATTCTCTAGGAGTGAAACAGAAAAGAGTTCATATATGTATATATAACATATATACACATATATCTTTATAAATATCACACACACACATACACAGATATATGTGTATATATACATATACTTAAATGTGTATTATTCCCAATAACATAGGGCAGAGACTATTTCATTTTTGTCTTTGTATAATCAGAACTAGCTGGCACATGGACATTTAATAAATACTTATTGATTGATTGAATGTGAGTGGATTGAATGACAAAACAAAAACCTTCACTACCTTCAAAGACTACAACATGTATGCTAAAATATTGTATAATTTGAGGGGAGAGAGAGAGAGAGAGAGAGAGAGAGAGAGAGAGAGAGAGAGAGAGAGCACTAACCCCTGAGGGCATCTGAAAAAGTTTTGGGGAGGTATCTGAAGTTTGCTTTGAAGATAGCTAAGAATTGTAAGAGATGAAAGTGAGGAGAAAGTGGATTCCAAGCACTGGGGATAGCCTATGAGCAGGCATAGGAGATATTGAATGCTAAATTTGGAGAATAGAAAATAGTCAGCCCATTTGCCTATAAGTTTGAGCTCTTGAAAAGGAATGATTTCCAGAATCCCCAGTGGATCCAACCTTCCCATCCACTTCTAAAGACCTTTTGAGACCTGCTTTCCCAGTTAGTCCTTTTATTTCCTGAATGCATAAAGTAAAATTGAATGAATGTTGATGGTGTGGTGGAAAATTCCAGGGAGGTAGGTGACCCACATTCTATCCCTAAATTTGTCATTAATTAGCTATGTTACCTTAAACTACTTACTTGGCTTCCCTGTGACTGTTTCTTCATTTGAAAAATGAGGGAGCGGATCTAACGTGTCCCTTTTCTAACTCAGAAATTCATAAATTACAATGAAAAGAATATGTTTAACTGAACCAACTATCAAAAAGTCACCTCACATTCAGGATTATGATTCTTACTATGCTGAAATCAGTTTTTCCCATCCCTCTCCCACTTTGAGATTTAAGTGAAATAATATAGGGAATATTGATTAAAGGAGAAGATAAACATTGCCCCACCTCTCCACTGCATCCATCCATCTATATCCTTGATTCTATGTCAGGAATTCCCAGGATGAATTGACTACAAACTCAGATATAACACTTAAGTTTGATAAAGTTCCTTGGTCCTACATTGAGTTCTGAGAAATAGGAAATTATTGCTTTCTCCACCAGCAAGACTTGAATTTTTTTTTTTAATTTTGGAGGGGAATACACTAATCTTTGGTGCTTTTATCTTGCCATGGCAAGAATCTTCCCTATTCTTGATTTTTCCCCAAACACATAACAAATACAACACAAGTATTTATCCCAGATATTTTACCGACAGTTTGGAATATCTTGTTGCTATAAAGAAAACAAAACCAGATGTACAATTAAATGAAAATGTATTAGTGCAGAAATAGAAATAGCATTGTTATGAATTCAATACAATTTTCTGTGCAATCATATTCATTCTAGATATATTCAGAACATCCATAAAATGAAATTTGGTCTGTAGCATATGATTTTAATGTGCTAATTTATCTATCCATGGTATATAGGTTTGTTGCAGGATAAGCTTGCCATTTGAATCTTGTCCTGGGAGATGTTTCTGGGGAGAATGTTGTGAGAGGGGTATGAATATGGATGATCACATGACTATTTTGCTTCTTTTCCCATAATCCCAGAACCATTTGCTTCTCCATCTTTATCCCTTAGGGGGACCAAACTCAATGACCAAGACTTTCAGGAGCACCCCCAAGGACTCCTAGGTGACTCCTAATGAATACAGGAGAGCTGTCAAGATAAATTCTGATTGGAGAAAAAATCTTAAAGCAACATTTCCTGACTCCTTTTCTTGGTTTCTATTCCCACATTGTTTGGAGAAATAAACAATGGATAGGCAATGGAGGAAGGAGGAGAATAACAGACTTGGCAAAGAACTATGACTTTTGCAACTAATGGAAATATGGAGGAAATTGGTGAAAAAGAGTATCTAAAAACATTTTCCAGGAAGCTCCCTCTTTATATATTTATGAAATATATTTCAAAGAACTTTGTATTTGAAAGAATTAGTTGGAGTATTAGAAAGAACTCTGAGAAAGGAGTAGGATGAGCTGAATATCTCAGCCACTTAGGTGGTTTATTGGATAGAGAGCTAGATAGCCAGGATGTGTGGGGTATATGAGGTGTTCAGGGAGGACTAGTACCTCTGGTGTGAGGACTTGCCAAGCCCTTTTGAGAGCTGATCATCCATTTTTGGTATCTACCTGGCACACAACTCTCACCTGTGACTCCAAGAAGCTGTAGTATATGCAGTGGCCACCCCCTAGTAAATCTCTCTTGGCAGACAAGCTAAATCAGGTTGAGGGTAACCAATGGGGTTCAAACCTGTTGTTGAGTTGTCTACCATAGACTTCCTCTGGTGGAATGGGTTAATGGAAACAATCTGTTCTAATGGCCATTAAGGGATCTGAAGTAGCTGCCACCGAGCGCTTAGCGCCTGATCGGGCATCAAAGATGCCAACATCATCCAGACCATCCTGGGCCATTGACAGTTGTCTTGTTTTGTCTTGCCACTGGACTTCTATGACTTGGAAGAGAGAATGAGACTGATGACTTTATGTAATTCTGCCTCACTTAAATCCCAATTCACATCTCAAGTCAAGATATCACCTCCTGGCATCATTGGTCTTCTTCGAAAATAAAGGACAAACAACAAACAGTCAGAAAAACTTGAATTCAAATCCTGCCAAAGACATTACTTATCTGTGTCACCCTGGGTAAGTCACTTAACTTTTTTTCAGCCTTAGTTTTCTCATTTGTAAAATGGGTAAAATAATGATAAGTACCTCCCAAGGTCATTGTCTGTATCAAATGACATGACCATATGTAAAATACTCAAATCTTAAAGCAGCTATATAAATACTAGCTATCATCTTAGTTTGAGACTCATTAACACACAAACACACACTTTACTACACCTACACAGTTACAGAGGTATAACCAGGGTACCATTGACTGTTTCTTTTCCTCAGGTTGCTCACATTTAGAAGGTGCTGATATATCAGTGTTTAAATTCCTTTAGCAGTGCAGAAACAACTGATCTCAAGAGATGGCCAGAACTATTAATTGAAATGTAGTTAAAATAGGAAGCTCCCTTTGTTTGCTGCATTACAGATGAGCTCGTTGTTCCACCCCAAACCCTTTTGGAAGTGTTCCTTATTTGTGCTGCTTACCTATAACATATTGTGAAACTCAACCTGCTGCAAGCAATGCTAGTTATGGCTCTACATGGATAATGCTGCAGTCAGACGCAAATGGCTATATGAATGCACATGCATTTAACAACTGTCTCTCATGAACAGGATTATATACATAACTACTCTCACACACTGTCTCCACTCACCGTTTAAAGCCCCCATTTGGAATCATGCATACACATACACACACAAACACATCCAGAGACACACAACTAGGTATCATATATTTAAAGGAAGCGAGTAGATTGTAAGATACAGCATAATAGTGGGTTGGAGACAGAACAGACAAGTGGGCATAAGAGAGAAAATGCTTTCTTATGAAAATAAATTAGTTCTGCTATAAAAATAAGGCTGAGACAAAGATTTCCAGCTTTAAAATTATAAGCTATTCCTAGCTACTCATATTTACTTTATTTATTATAAATTATATAATGTTCAATCATTATTTCCTAGTTCAAACCTGTACAACAGCCCTTCTTAGGGCTGTACTGTCCCCAAAGCAGGTGATAGCAAGCAGAGATAAGGCCTGGAACACTATAGCCTGCCAGATGTAGCTATTGAAATCTACAAGTAAATGATTTTTGAAGGCACCTTCCAATAAGAAAACTACTCTATATGTTTAATGTTATGTGGCGTGCTTATGTTTCTATGACTACTTGGATGAAACAATGGTATTCCATAGGGAATTAGACATATTCATTCAGTCATGTTTATATTAAAATGACATTACATCAATATGTAATTATGACACATTAATACATATATAAACAAGTACATACAAATATGCATACATTTATTATACATGCGCACACATGTGTACATATATATATATATAATGAGGGACTGGCTGAGAAACTAGTTTTGGGAACATGTCCAAAAGCAGGCTCAGCAAACATCCATGTGGGTTTCTTGGGCATGATCCCAGTCTAAGATCTCATTGGCCAGTCCCCACTTTATATATGTGTGTATACACATGTGTACATATATATCAGTATATTTACACACATGTACACATACAGACAAAATACTGCCATTCACCAAAAAATGTATATGTTTAGCCTGGAGAAATAAGGTGTCTTAGGAAGAAGAAAGAGAGAATTGCTAGATGAGTCAAACATTTGTGGAAGTAGCAGAGGCATGGTGCTACTCTTGCTGTGAATGACAAATTTGTAAGTCTCCAACATGTATGAAGTGTTCCTGAAGGATGTTGCTTCAGTCAAGCTGAGACCTATTAAAGACCTCAGCTTGAAAAGGCCAACGTCCCCCACTGCATCCTAGGCCATCTCCAGTTGTCCTGATTTGTATCTGTCCATTGGACCCAGATGGCTCTGGAAGAGAAAGTGAGGCTGGTGACTTTGCATAGGCCTCCCTCACTTAAATCCAATTCACTTGCATATCATGGCATCACCTCCCTGATGTCATGTTCCTCTTTGATAACTAAGGACAAACAGCAAACTATCCACTCCATTTAGCATATGCCTATACACACAAATGCACACACAGCCCATATCTGCATATAGGTCTACCATTAATCCTAATGAAGATTCTTTGAGCTGGGGATTTATTCCTAATGTCCTCACTGTGAACATTTATGCAGGCTTCAGTGTGAGTCCACATGTGGTTCCTTTTTGTGATGTAAATCACAGGGCTTGATTCAGCAATCACAAGCCTAGTTTTTGGTTTCATTGTTAAAAAAAAAAACTCAGAGAATTCAGCATATCTTTATACTTAACAATGTTTCTTACTTCTGTGTCTCTAATGGAAAGATACTTGTTGGATTCTTTGTTTTGTTTTGTTTTGGCTGATGGCTTGAGACTTAAGACTTGTTTCTATCCAGTCCAAGTCAATTCTTGCCGGCATATCTTAACTCTTTCTATAAACAGAAATTCATAACAGTGAGTTCATCATAGATTGTGGAGGTCTTAGATGTATCTAGGTTTTCATAGGGTATGCAGAGTCAAGAGAATGACATTCTTTGCCATTCACAACAGTGATTACCAGCATCTGGAGAATACTAATGCCTCTTTGTTCCCATTTTGGGCTTGCTCTCCTCCACACCCAGAGAACAGCAGACCTTCATGTATTTAAAAAGAAGAATTTCCCCTTTGTAAATATCTTGAAAAACAAAAGAAAAACAAAAGAAAAACAAACCCCAAAGTACATTTGCCTCACAATTTCTGCTTTATAGTATATTTAATATGTATATACATACATATATGTGTATACATACATACATACAAACATATACATACATACACACCTTTTTTAATGTGAATGAGTTTTACCAGGGTATGTTCTTGGTTTGTGTAGATGGTGGGTAAGATGTGAATATAGACTTAAGTGGAAAAGTATGTGAAAATAGTTGAGTGACTTTGAAATTTAGTAGTCATTCAGTCAATCAACAAGCATTTTTTGTGCTCTTATTAGGAACTAAGCACTCTACTAAAGTTTAATGATACAAAGAAAACCCAAAAAACAGTGTGTTTTCAAAGGGTTAACATTCTAATGGGGCAGATAAATAGGAAAACAATTAAGTAGCTGGGTATGGTAGAGCCCTTTGGTAGGATGAAGCTGGTAGATAACTTGAGCTCTGGGGTTTTGAGCCAGAGTAGTGCTAAAGCCAATTGCGTTTCTACACTCAGACTAGCACAAATGTGTTGAGCCCCTAGGAGCTGGGGGTCACTGGTTGCCTAAGGAGAATCAAACCAGTCCTGGCCAGAAGTGGAGTAAATCCAGAGTTCTGTGCTGATCAATAGTGGGATGGGCCTTTGAATGACCACTGCACTTCTAGTTTGGGTGAGACAGTGGGAGTTTCAGAAAAGTAATAGTAACAATAATAAAAATGAAAATAAAAATAAAAATAAAAGCTAGCTGTATACATGATATACATAGAGTAGATGGAAATTAATCTTGGAGGAAAAGGCACTAATAGCTAGGGGGATGGGGAAGGCCTTAAATACATAAAGACCTGAGTCAAATTTATAAAAAATAAGAACAATTCCTTACTTGATAAGTGGTCAAAAGATAATTGACAAATGTTCAAAATAGTTTTTTGATGAAGAAAACAAAACTATAGTCACATAAAAATGATCTAAATTGCTATTAATTAAAGAAATGCAAATTTTACAGAATAAATATTTTAATTATATTAACACATTGTTAGTCTTTTATACTTTTATTTTATTTTTAAAATACCAAAGAATAAAATACATTTAAATGAAATAACCCTCCCAGGTTGACTGGCACAACTAGAACATTAGTAAGTCATAAGGGCTAAATTGATGGCTGCAACACTCATTATTTAGTTCTAACTTCCCCCACCTGACTGGCACCAATACCACATGAGACTGGTTGGCAAGAGTTTATGGGGGTGAAGTATGCCAGTCTGTTATCAACTTTTGACAACAGTGTACTATGTTTCTGTTGGAAGTGGAATTTATGAATATTTGCACAGCACAAGAGTATTTTATTAATTGGGTCTGCTTAACAGCCCATCATGTCAAAGAAGACCAAGAGAACACTGAAAGAAGAAAACAGATTTTTTTTAAATGAGGATTGAGAATTGCAATATAATCTTGTTTCTGCTAAAGATAAGATGATTGGCTTGCTTTGTGATACTGCAATATCAACATTAAAGAAATTCAATGCTCATCAGCATTATAACACTCATAAGGACCACAAATATTTTAAATGAGAGATGCACAAAAGGTTGTATTGAAGAAATTAAAAGGTGAAAAGCAAAAGCAAAGACAATCCTTTCAAGTAGCAATAAAACCTGGAAATAATGTCACTGAAGCAACTTATAAAGTAACTTATATATTCAGGGAAAAAAGGGAAGTCATTCAGTGATGTAGAAATTGTGAAAAAATGCATTGTCAAAGTGGTAGGATGCTTAGACTCAAATAATATTTCAAAGTACAAACAACTGCCTCTTTTGAGGAGAACCATACTGATCAGCTGTATGAATTAGCCTTCACCTTAATAGAACAACTTCATGCAACACTTCAAAAGGAAAATATGTATTATTCAATCGCTTTGGTACAGGTTTTATACTTCATCTGGGTCATAACAGCAGATTTTCTTTGCTACAAAGAGTAGCACTTTGGGCACTCTTGCAAACAGAACATGGGAAAATAAATAAACAACTTTCAAGATAAATGTCATGAAGCTGGACTGAATTTGGCAAATTTATTGACCATATGTACTGACAATGCACCTTCCATGACAGGAAAAATGATTCACAAAAAAAGTATTACCAGATCCAGATACTTTCATTTCTTTTCATTGTATCTTGCATCAGCAAAACCTCTGTGCTAAAGTTACTCTTTTAAGTAACACTTTGCAACAAGTTATAAGTATTGTTAACTATATTCTTGCAAATGCAACACTGTATCTTCAGTTTTATAACTTACTAACATTGAATGATGAGGTATTCAGTGTGGATTTGCCATTATCATTCTAAGGTGGGTTGGCTATCTCACAGACAGGTGTTAGCCAAAATTTTATCTCTGTGAGAACAGATAGTTAAATTTTATGAAGAACAGAATCAGCAATGTGAATTATTGAAAGAAAATTTCTATAGGAATGCTGAATTTCTGTGCGATTTCATGCCAATTCAAAATGACTTGAATATTTCTTTGCAAGGTAAAGCTAAGTCTATATATGATACGTGGCAAAAAACTAAGCATTTTGAAAAAAATCTATCTTTTTTTTAAAACACTTCTTCAAAAGGAAGTTTTGGATGAACATTTTCCCTGGTTAGCAAAGGTCATTGATAAGCAGGATGATATATGAGAATCATTTGAAGAACACATAGCTGTTAAAGACCTATTAATTGGAGAATATGGCAAAAGATTCACTGACTTTGAGAATCATTACATCACACTCAAATTAGTATTTCAACCTCACTAGCTTGATATCACCAAGGTACCTAAAGAACTATAGATGGAATTGATTGAGCTTAGTAGATATCATTTTAAAATTATCATTTGATGCTAAGAAAGATCCAATTGAAATATAGAAAGATGTAGCAGAATAACCATGCCTTTAGCAATATGCCCCCAAAATGCTTTCTTGCTTCTCAACCACTTGTTGCTGAGAATCTACATTCTCCTACCTAACCCAAATCAAGATGCCCTTAAGGTCACAAATGACTGATATGCATTGAGAAGATCAACCTAAAACTGCAGACCTTCATGCTGCAACCAAATATTCAAATACTTTCCAACAAAAAGCAGCCACAACAAAGTCATTAAAAGGTTAGTTAACTTTAAAATTAACAAATAGTTTTCATTTTTTGAAATTAAGCACATAGTACTTAGATTTTTACAAAATAATGTGCATTTTTAAATATATCTAATTAAAGTTGCTCGAATTGAGCCTGTTTGATTGCAGCTAAATATTAATGTGGCCTTCCAACATGAAAAGGTTCCCCACCCCTGGTCTGGGGTCTCAGAAAACAGAATTGGACAGATAAAGGCTCCATTTTATGTTCAGGATCAATGGAAGAATTTTGCTGATCCCTCTCACAAAATACAGTAGTTTGTGGGGAATATTAATGGCCACTGGAGAATAAGCATCCTGGTAAACTGAATAACCACAATACTACTCTCACAAGAACAGCAGAGGTTAAAGATCGGGTCCATCAGCAATATAGGTATAGGGGCTGTGATCCTATGTTGCAATGGGAATGGGACCATATGATCCCCTTATCCAGAGATGATACAGCTACTTCTGCCCAAATGTTCTTTGTGCTGGTTAGAACATTTGCCAATGAAGAATTGGTATGATGTGATCCCATGTGGTTCTTGACCTCCTTCTAAATGACACATTGCTTGTATTGGTCCTCTTCCTCCATTGCAAGACAAGAGGCTTGTTCTCACTTGGGTTAATACATGGGATTATATCACCAGTCGCCTGCTTCTATAGCAATCACCACAAGGACTATTACAGAACATATCCCACTTCCATGTGGGCCCCTTGTGACCACAAGCTTTTATTAGGGTACTCATTTTGCTGCAAAGAAAGTCCAATATTGGTCCTATTGCCATCATATTCACTGTATTTTCCAGCTTGTATACCATCCCCAGGTAGCTGGTGTCATGAAATACTAGAATGTATTTTTAGAACAAAAGCTTTGTTATCATGACCCTGATTATCAGGGTTGGATATTGTTTCTTAGAGAATGTAACTTTAATAAGTCAGCACTACTCCAAGAAGGGGGAGGATCTTCCACTACAGTGATTTCTTAGATCCAGCCTTCAGGATGACATGCCTGACTAGGATAGATTACTTTTGAATCTAGTCCTAATTGGCCCTCTCCAGCCCTTCCCTCTTCTATTCTCTGTGTCTAGATTGTGAAACTTCAAAGTTTTTGTTCCCTTAGAAGGATATATGTGTATGTATGTGCATGTGTGTTATATGTGTGTGTTACAGGTATATACATGTAGAATGCAGTAGACACATATGCATATACACACATATGTGAGCTGAAAAAAATAGCTCATGTGCCCCCTAATTGGAAAGGCTTCCTTTCCCACAGGATTGTTGATAGCTTCTTCCTAGAAGGAATTTCAGCAGCTAGTGGATAGACTTAACAGATAGAGTGAAGAGGTAAAAATTATCTTTTTATAATCATGGTGGGTGGGCGTTAATTGGAGGGAAAGGGATCCATCGTTGCCACACTGTGCAATTGAAAGTGGGCATAAGAACACATTGCAAAGCCTGTCCTGCCCCTTTATGCTCAATCCTTCCCAGTGCTTTACAACTCTAGAAACTTTAGCTATAAAAATATTAAGCCTGGGTATGGGTAAGGGTGCCACATGTCATTTTCTTGAGCTACAATTGCCTGCAGGCCTCTTCCTCATGTTTCTGATTTTGATGACTGAGGAAGGGGAACTATAATTTACATCCTTATTTTTGAATTGTATGCTTCAATGCTTAATTATTAAAGTAATTTTTAACTGGATTTTATGGTTTGCAAGTGTTTACTGCTTTAAGAAAAATTGAACCTTCTGGACTAAGCCATATTTAGGCTTATCCAACAATACCTAGGATTGTGTTTCTGAGATTCAACTTCAATATTCTTCTCTCTCTGCTCACATCCATGTTCAGCTTATGCTATTTTTAGCCTGGACAAAAGAAGACAAATTGAGGGGTGGGAGATAGCAAAGGACATAATTGCTGTAGTTGAACATTACAAGAGCTGTTGTGTGGAAGAAGGTTGGGCTTGTTTTGCTTGGGTCCAGAGGATTGCATTAGTATGAAGTTTCAGAGTCAGATTTTGGCAATATGAGCACAAACTTCCAAACAATTGTTGTTGTCGTGTTCAGTCAGGTTAAAATTCTTTGGGACTCTGTGAACCATAGCACATCAATGTTGTTCATGGAATTTTCTTGCCAAAGACACTGGAGTGGTTTGCCACTTCCTTCTCCAGTAGATTAAGGCAAACAGAAGTTAAGTGACTTGCCCAGGATCACACAGCTAGTAAGTTTCTGAGACTGGATTTGAATTCAGGTCATCCTGATTCCGGGCCTAGTACTGAGCCATCCACTGAGCCGCCTAGATCCCTCTTGGGCAAACAATTAGAATTGTACAAAAGTGGAATGGGCCATTTCACAGGACAGTTACTCAACACTAGAGACCATCAAGGAGAGGCTGGATGACAACTGTCTTAAGATATTGTGAAAGTGAATCCTGATGGATTGAACTCTGTGATTCCTGAGGTATCTTCCACTTCAAGATTCTGTGATCTGCCCATACCATTGCTGGTAATCAAAAGGAGAAAAGATGTGCATCTTTTCTTGATGCATCAAGTCTCATAACAAGGTAATGTTAGTAATGTAATATATTACATATAAAATAAGTATATGCTTATATATGTGTGAGAATATATGTACAGTATACATATATTCTCACACATATATAAGCATATACTTATTTTATATGTATAATATAAATAATTTTGTACATATTAATAATAAATAAATAAAATTAATTTGTACATATATAATATATATGTACAAATATATCTATGCCATATATACATATCTCTCTATGTAGATATATCCTTCTCTGTCTCCACATCTATCTCCATTTATAGATATATCTCTATATTTCTGTTTCTATCTCCATATCATCCATCCATCTATCTATCTATCTATCATTAGAGTCTAAACATCCTGATTTTTTTTTTTTTAACATAGAATGATGTCTTGAGATCTAGCACAGAAAAATGCTAAAGGATCCTGACCAAAAAAAAAAAAAAAAGCAGTAGCACAATTTTAGAAAGACGGAATGGGCTAGTTACACTTTGGATAAACCCTAGTGATCACTATTTGTGAATATTTCAATACTGAGTCTATGAGGGTCAGTTTTCAGTAAGATCAGGGACCCTGTCTAAACTTTATATTTTCCCCAGCTCCTCACATGGTGTTCTATACATAGCAGACATCAAAATGTTTATTCCATTAAATTGCATTGTTTAATTCAATCTAAATGAAATAACTAAATATTATCAATTTTTTAATGATCAGAAGATACAAAGAGAAAAGAATGAAAAGTTCATGAGCTACATTTCTTTAGTCCTTTCACAAGAATGAATCTAATACACATAATAATAGCAATGCACTTTATATGATGCTGTGTAATTTACAGAGTAATTTTTTCACACCAAATTTTTCACACCAAATTTTTGAACAAGTATTATAATTATTCCCATTTTATAGATAACAACACTAGAATTCTAATGTTATTAATGGTATACTTATAGCTATTTATATGTGAATGTATACATTTTTGTATGTATAGTTACATGTACATGCAAACATGTGGCTGTATATATGTAGACATATATATGCACACACATTCATAGACATAGACATGCATATATATGTATATATATCTATATATATGCAATAAATCTATATGCACATACTCATACACGTACATGAGGCACCTAGGCGATGCAGTGGTTAGAGCGTTATGCCTGAAGTCAGGAAGACTCATCTTCTTGAGTTTAAATCCAGCCTCAAATGCTTACCAGCTGTGTGACCCTGGGGCAAGTCACTTAACTCTGTTGGCCTCAGTTTACTTATTGGTAAAATGAGCTGGAGAAGGAAAGGCAAACCACTCTAGTATCTTTGCCAAGAAAACCCCAAGTAGAGTCATGAAGAGTCAGACACAACTGAAATGAGTGAACAACTACAAAACACACATATATAGGTATTCATGCACACATGGATATATAAACTTAACTGTATATATAATACATATATACACACATATGTGTCTATCTACATATTTGCATGAATTTACATCCATTCACATAATTTACCTTTACACATGCACATTAAAAACAACAACAACAACAACAACAACAACAACAACAACAACCTGGATCTGGTATTTCATGAGTTAGAGAGCTCCCATTAAGGATCTTTCTCTTCCAAAGGAGATTGACACTTTCTCTGTTAATTGAGAGACTGAGAAACTTGAACCCAGATCTTTCTGATTCCAAGGACAACTTTCTCTTGCCTGTGCCTCCCTGCCTCTCAATGATACTATGTTATCATATATCAATAATTATATAGAGATATGGATCCATGTCATATATGATTTATATAACACTTTGTGGCCCCTGAGTGGTTTACAGTCTTTCATAGCCCTATGAGACATGTAGGTAGTGTGGTTATTATTTTCACCATCTTCCAGGTCAGGAAAATGAATGGCTAAGGAAAGAAGTTTCCTACCACCAGTGTTCTTCCCACAAAACCACACAGACAATCACAGGCAACCCAGCAATGGCTTCTCAAGTCATCTGCTCTTCATCATACAGAATGTTAAACTTTAAAGGGCCTATTTCTGCCTTGTCCAATGTATTTCTAAATCCTAATGCTGAGAGTAAATCCAGTAACTGCCTTGGAATATTACCATTAACGCCAGATAGCTCTTAATATTAAGGCACTTTCTCTGCCTTTTAGACTGAGTGTTTTCTTTTTTTAATTTGATATTATTAAGCTTTGAAATAATTGAATTAATTATCCTTTCAGTGGTGCTTATTTCTTTAGGGGATTTACAAAGTGATATAAAAGGCTACTCTATCTCTGTTTTGCAAGACTAGTACAATAATATGAGCTCTTATTTACATACTACTTTTTTCAATTTACAGAGTACTTTTCTTTTTCTTTTTTTTTCCTGGCAGTTAGGATTAAGTGACTTGCCCAGGGTCATACAACTAGTAAGTGTTTGAGGCAGGAATATTTTCCTTAAATCAACCCTGTGATGTATGTAGAATGAGCAGTATCATCTCCATTGTACTTGTAAGGACACTGAAATGCAACTTAAATGACCTGAGCCCAGACTCCCTGAGTCAAACCCACCTCATCTGATTGCAGGTACAATGTTATTTCCACTACACCTTAGTACCTCCCAAGGATAAAGAAAGTTCTCTCAATTCATCCTTCAAATCACAAAAGCTAGATAGACCACACACCAGATCATCTGCCCTTTTTCAGTTCTCACTAGCTTTTGATTGCTTGGTCACAGACTATACCCTTAACCTCTGTCGGCCAGCTCACAAATAATCTTCATGAGTTACAAGGAGCCCTGGGTGAGACTCCATCTGGATCAGTCCAAGGAATCACTGTCATGGGATGAGGGAGTGGCATGGGTCCTGTTGTGTCATGTAGAGACCATGGCATAATGGTTAGGGCATTGGGCCTGAAATCATGATGGGCTAAGTTCAGAACCAGACTCAGCCATTTACATTGTTTCTCCTCAGGAAATTATTAACCTTCTTTGTGCCCCATTTTCCTCAGCTGAAAAATGAGGATAATAATGGCATCTACCTCATGGACTTATTACGAGGCTCAAATCAGATAATATATGTAAAGTGCTTAGCAAATCCTATAGTTCCATGTAAGTGACAATCATTAATGGTAATTTGTTTTTGACTAGACTTGTGATTTCAAGTCTCAGAGAACTAACTGTCTAGGGTCTCTGAGAGGTTAAGTGACTTGTCTATGGTCATACAGCCAGCATATGTCAGATATAGGACTTGAACTCAGATCTTTCTGACTACAAGGCTAGCTCTCTATCCAGGGTGCCATTTTTATATATGTAAGCTGAGACATTACTTGCTTTACAGGTATAATCCAACAGTGAACAAAACAGACCAAGTTGTAAATTATCCTATAGCCTGAGGGTTCTGGCTGTGCCTGAGGCTGTTGGGAACCTATTACCCTTCCCTTTGTGCTGGTGGCTTTCTCTAACACCTTGTTGTTGTTGTTGGTGGTGGTGGTGGTCCTTTGACCAATGACATCAGGAGGGTGATGTTGACTTGCAAGTAAATCGTTTTTCAGTAAGGCAAAGCTGTGCAAAATCATCAGCCTCACTCTCTCTTCCAGAGTCATTGGAATCCAGTGGCAGGACATAGGTCAGGATGACTAGCTATGGCCCCCTCTAGCAGCTTAGTCCTCTGTGGAGCATAGCTTTCCTTTTCGAGCAGATTGCTCCCCCTCTCTTTGCAGAGGCATGGCTTCTTCAGGCCCAGCCTAGGCTGCTCCAAGCTTTCCAGGGGAAATAACTGTTGCCTTACTCACTTCACCATTTGTTTTACTGGCTCATGGATGCCAAGAGTATCTAGTCCTGACGATTGTCCTTTCCTTAACATAAACTCATCTCTACTAAATGTGTGACTCTTGAACCCCTAGCCAGTTTGCATTGGTGGAATCCAAGCTGAATTTTATAGACTCTCCACAATTTAGATCTCCTCTCCTCTGGGCTTTCAACCTTTCTTCTTAATCTCCCTTCCAAGTAAATAGTACAGGAACAGCTCAGATAGTTCTCTGGCTTCAATATAGTGTCGACCACATAAGAAATCCAGAAAATACCACTTAAAGAACTAGTAGTTCTCAACACTGACCACTCAGTTTACAGCTGAAGAGGGGTGGGTACTGTTTCCCCTCACCCTTCTTTGGTTGTATAGGTGAAAGAAAATACAAAGGGAACAGGTCTCTCTCCTTTCCTCTGGAAGAAAGCGATACCAGTCTTACCACAGACACCATGACTTATTGTCTAATCCAGTTTAGTAAGCTTGGTATTGTCATTCACTTTCAGAACACAGGGCTTCTCCTTTCCACAGTGAGGGAGAGCATGAGGTTGCTTATCCCACAGCTTAACCCTTATTCTGGGAAAATTTAGGCTAAGGACTCTAGCTACAATTTCTTCCTTACCTCCATGCCTTAGCTAGTCCTAAATTGTCTCCATTTTTTTTTTAATCTTTAAGGTCTTTCTCCTTGGAGAGTGGGTGGGATTTTATAACTCTCCCCAAATCCTTCATATAAAAAGTGCCACTGTAGGTCCAGCTCCTACGTTTATGATCCTTGCTGAGCTCTGACACGCATGGGTTATATAAGCACTTTCTAAATAATGATTTCAAAGCATTTTAAACAGGTGATCAGCATAGTATCGGGGACAAAAATGATACCTACTTATGGGCTGTGTTACACACACACACACACATATATATATATACACATACATACACACATGGAGGGAAAGAGAGAGAAGAGAGATAGAGGAGAGGGAGGGAGGGAGGGAGAGAGAGAGAGAGAGGGAGAGAGAGAGAGAGAGGGAGAGAAAGAGAGAGAAATTTTTATTAAGAAGTTTCTATGCATAGGAATTGTGCAAAGAACTGGTGATACAACAAGCAAAGAAGACTTTAGTTCTTGCCCTTAGGGGCCTTAAATTCTGTTGGGGTGAAGGCAATATAGAAAGAGAGCCAGAAAGGTGGAGGGGGGTAGTGGGGCTGATGTACACACTGAGGTATGGCAGGAGATGTCCAGGAACAATAGGTGAAGCACTGGAACTGAGCAAAAGATAAGGCCAAAGCTGGCCCATGGGAGCCCTGGGTGACTCTTGAATCCCATTCTCAGGTGGGAAAGGAGTGGAGATAATGCCCCAAGTGTCATGCATATAGCATAGCTAGAGAAATCTGAGAAATCCATCTACTATGGAGACAAATACTCTGAATTTGAATTTCACATCCAGCGAAATTAATCAAGTTCCCCAAAGCCTAGATGACTTTCTTACAATGCATATAGTGAAGCTCACTACCTCATGCCAGGGCACTGTTTCAAACCTGGAAGGTATTCAGTACACTTTAACAAATAGATCATCTAATAGTCCTTGATCCTTTGCCACTATTGCTAGGTTCTGGGGGACTGAAACACTCATCTTCTCCCTTTCCAGCAAGGGATCCTTCTCAATTCCATGCACATGTGGACCAGGTTCAGCTTTAAGGGATCCAGGCCTCCACATAGAGGGGTTAGACTCTTTCTCATGTTTTTGGCTCTTCATACCCTACTAGAGAGTATTATTTCAGGTTCTATTTTTGAACAAAATGAAGCATTGAACAGTTAACAATGTTGAGGTTTACTTTCCCCTAAGTAGCAAGGATATACCATAAAGCTAACTTCTTATGGAAATGTGTCTGGATATCAGGTCATCAGGGAGGGGATGGTGACTCATATAGTCTCAGGCACATTCCAAATCTAAAAGGCCTAGACTCCTTGTGGCTGGGACATTTTATGCCCTTAGGTGACCAGGAAGCTGCATCAGGAAAGTGGGCCAATCATGTCCTCAGGGCAGCTTTGCCTCCTTTTAGTGAAAATGTATACCAGTTGCCCAAGAGAAGGAAACTTGGGCCTAACCCAGGGGCAGGGAACCTGCAGCCTCATATGGCCTTTTAGGTCCTCAAGTACAGTCCTTTGACCGAGTCAAAACTTCACAGAACAAATCCCCTTAATAAAAGGATTTGTTCTGTAAAACTGGGACTCAGTCAAAAGCCCATACCCAAGGCCTTAGAACGCCACATGTGACCTCCAAGTAGCAGGTTCCCCACCCCTGGCCTATCCCATGTTGTGGGGAAATGCTGATAGATGTTAGTCTGCTATGTACCCCTTTACTGGCACCCCAGGAAGAATTACTTAAAGCTTAGCTTGCTTGGCTGGTCTAGTGACTCTTTAAAGGGGTGAGTAGAAAAGGTATTTATTGTACAACATAAATCAAGTATAGGCCCTGTTATTTGTTATTGTATATCTCCATACAAAAGAAATGCCAAACACAGAAGGTTCACAAGTGCAAATTGACAGAAAAACTTAAACAAGAAGCAGTAATGTATAGTTACTATTATGCTTTCTTGGCAGGTTGATACTTAGAACATCAAGACATGAAATTGTTTGTAGGACTGCTAAATAGATATCTTATATTTAAATTCAGCTCTACAAGGCCCAAAGAATTCCCTATATGTCCATATCTTCTGGCAAACCTGGTCAGGGGTTAGCTTCATCCATATGCTGATGGTCATCTACTCCAATTACTCAATATCTCTGACCTCATATAGCTCATGCAACTGCATCCAAGGATGGAAATACTTGAAGGATTTATCTTGAAATCTATCTCAGGATCACTTTCTAGTCACCTATACTCAGGAGAGAAACACTGAGCTGAAAAGGCACATAAGAAGTCCAAGATCCAGATTCAGCTCAACCAGCAAAGTTCCTGATTTAACCTCTATACTGTTGGGGTGAGGGAAGGTTCTGTGTCCAGTGGCTTGCTAGAGCCAGCTTGAGCCAGCTCATGAAAACCATTGTTAAATTTGCAGTGTGAGTATTTATACTTCAGAAACTGGAAAACACTGTAACTCAAGGCTCGATTTATTAAGATTGTTGATTGTTTAGGAAACCTATGGAGAAACTGTTAACAATGAGACTAAATTTAAAAGTATATGACTTTTTTTGGAGAGCCAATTGATAATTATTTAAGAAAGATTCATTGTTTTATTGATTAAGAAAGCAATGGAGAAAAAATAATGCAGATTAAATTTTAAAAGGTGCATGATATTGTTTTTGGAGAGCCAATTGTTAATCATTTACCAACATACTTTTGGTGTTTCATCTCTCCTGACTCTCTCATGGAAGTCTAGCAAAGGAGATCTATTTGCCACATTGGAGGGTCAAGGAAAGAGAGAGAGTCAGAAGACATCTTTCCATTGTAGCTAACTCCTGAATGATATTATGGTATATTGATGATGGTGGTGGTTGTAGGGAAGATCAAGGGACCACCCAAAGTTTAGTGTCATCTCAAAAAGTCAAGATCTTTCAGGATTGAGTCCCATGTTTTCCCAAAAGTGACCAGAACTAAGTGACCAGAAGTTACTAAGCCATAAAGCTCTGCCCAGAGCAGACCAGACTAGTGTGGCAGCAGTAAAGGACTGCTGTTTAGTCAACATTACACGCATCTTTTAAAAGCAACATATTTCATAGCTAATGCAGCTCAATATTGAGTGTTGTAGTTGTTTAGTCATTTCAGTTATATCTGACTCTTTGTGACCCCATTTGGGGTTTTCTTGGTAAAGATACTGGAGTGGTTTGCCATTTCCTTCTCCAGCTCATTTTACATATGAGGAAACTGAGGTAGACAGGGTTAAGTGAGTCACCCAGGATCATACTGCTAGTAAGTGTTGGAACTAGATTTGAACTCAGGTCTTTCTGACTCCAGGCCCACTGCTCTATCCACTGTGCCACCTACTTGCTCCTATATTGAGTAGGTTTCTAATTAAAATGGTTATGTGTTACAGTTAAATTATACTACATTAGTTGTTTTACATTTAAAAATTAAAATATTGTTTTACATAATTAACCAAATATAAACATTTATTGAGGGCCTATTAGATGTTTAAAATTTTGAACTAAGACCTATGAGGGGAGAGAGGTGTAGAAGAAGCATAAGTCATTATCATTGTTTTCAAGGAGCTTATGCTCTAAACAGAGAATTAAGAGTAGCACATTTGAAATAAGAGTGAACATAGTAAGGTGATCATTTCATTCCAATCCTTTGAGGATCATTGGTTTCCTTTGTGTGGGTACTCTCCCTACCTGGGTGGATCATGACCCCTTTGCAACTTAATAGATGGTCTTTAAGAGTTTCTCAGGTTGAACAATTCATCACCCTGTAGCCAATGTGGTAATAAACCTCTTCACTTTAGCTAGGCAGGTCCTCAGATGCCATGCAATCCATCACTGGGCCCATCTTTGAAGGCTTTCCAGCTAGGTAGAAATTGCTGGAGCCTAACTTCTGTTGGCACAGAGAAGCTAGACTCATTTCTGAATTTCCTTGAAGCATAGGAGAAAGGTTTTTTTTTTATGGAGGATTATAAGACAATTCAAGACAAAATATAATAAATTGCTAAAAATTGCATGAGACTAACTAGGAGTGCTATGAAAATTCAGAGGAAGGGGCCTCCGCAGGGAGGGCCACAGGGATTCAAGAGTTCATGGAGGAAGTAAGACTTAACATGGTCTTTGAAGGGGATAGTATGAACAAAGACTTGGAGAAAAAATGAGCTCAGTGGATTTTGGTTGCAATAAAGAGACTGCCCTGAGTAGATGAGATGGAAGAGGAATAAAACCATAATGAATATTCTGGGAAGTAACATGAAGTAAAATTTGCTAACTTTTTCTAGTTTTGGTAAATTGTGCTTGGCTTTCCCACATCTTCCTGCGTAAATGGGAACTGACTACATTTCATGGGATCAAATTGACATGCCAATTACAGTTGGAAGCAACTGTGGAGCTCAATTAACCTAACCTCTTTATTTTACAGCTGAGGAAACCGAGGCTCATAGAGGTAAAATAACTTATCCAAGGTCACACAGGGTCAGAACCGAGGTTATAAACATTTGGGTTCCATTGTACATATTTCTCCAAAAATCTACCAGCCTTTTTTTCCAGTTCTATATCTTAGGGCAGCTTCCCCACTCCTGTTAGGCTCTTTTTGTATGCTGTCCTGAGTGGTGGTGGGGAGGCTAATAAGGTGTTACTATGGGTTGAGGAAGAGAAGTGCACAGGACTTAGTTTTTCTTGCCGAGAGTGGGAGGAGCTTACCCTAAGTGCAGTCAGCACAATTGGATATTGACCACTTCAGGCACCCACCATAAGTTAGAGCACATGTACTGTTAGGTGCACTTGTGAGTTTCCCGGGAATATCACTCAGCGGAAATAGGGCACAAGATCAAAGAGTCTGCTGTAATATATTCATGGAGCAAAATTTTCCATTACAAAATCAAATCCTAGGTTAAAGAAGTTTCAAGAAAGAAAAGAGAGAGTTATTCTTTTCAAACAGACTTCACCCTTGCTGCGTTATCAGGCAGCACCAAATGCTAGGTTTTCTGTCTGCTGCCATCACCATTTGTTTTATTGCTTTTCTGCGAGTCATTTTCTCTTGATTGTTTTAGCGGCTGAATTATTTTCTTAATCCTTCTCAATTAACATGCCTACTACATCTAGAAAAGGAGTTAGATGTTGACGAGGAGCTGTATAAGCTTGACATCCCATCTTTGCAGAAAGATATTTTCCCTCTCACCAATTCAAACAGAAGAACATGAGCTTTTGCTGTTGTTTTTGTTGTTCTGGTTTGTTTTAAGCCCTTTTTGCACATCTGCATCTTACATTCAAATGGATGTGTTTTCTAAGACGACTTGGGATGAACAAGAACTTTGGTAAAGGTTCCTTCTCTCTCCACCACCACCCCCTCCCCGATTCTTAAAGTGATCACTCAGGCAGGCAGGGAAACATCTCTGTGTTTCTCAGAGTAAACATTCCCCACTGAGTTCTTGGTCCTCAGAGAGCCCACCCCTTCAGAAAGAAATCGGATCCTGAGGCAAAATAGGTGAAGGGGGAAAAAGCAGCTGTTAAAACATTTAGATTGTTTTCCTCCCCAGCCCCCGCCAATCTCTCTCCCTCCCTGTCCCCCCCATCACCATGTGATCATTTCCATCCTATCTGGCTCATGTGCTGGAAAACCAAGAGACCCTCTGCGCTGAACAGGGCTATAAATGAAAGGGACCATGGAACATTCTCCAGCCTCTGCTTCCTCACAGCCATCCTCCTCATCACCACCCTCCTCTGCACATTCCTGGAGGAGAGTCAGAAGATTGATTGTCAAATTCCTTTGGCAGCTGTTCTCTGAGCGTGCAGCCACAGCCTGGTTTAATTAGGAAATCAGAGCTTTTCTTTTATGTAGGTCACATCAGGTTTTGATTCTGAGCCTCATATAGCAGCAACCTTTCTGAACAGTCAGCAATACATGTACAATTGAGAGACAAGAGGGGGGTTATGGCTGAGGGGGAGGAAAGAGAGTGAAAGAGGGGAGAGAGAGAGAGAGAGAGAGAGAGAGAGAGAGAGAGAGAGAGAGAGATTAATATGTCCCAGAATCATTTATACCACTGAGCCACTGAGACTGTTGTCTCTCTGAACGATTCAGAATCATCAGAATGAGGGGTGGTATTTGGCACAATTTTTTTAAAATCATGCACAGGGGTGGGAGCCAAGAGCTTCCTTTGCCTGAAGTAGAGACAGATTAGAAAATGATCTGAGAGTGGGTGGGTGGGGAAACAGCGGTTCGCCCTTGCATCTTGCAGGTTCAATAGACCGAATGCAAACTGCATTAAGACAATCACCTCCATGAGCTCTAACCAAAAATGAATTCAAACTGGTGGAACAGATAGGAGACTAGAAGTGAACAATGAAATTTCATGAACTGAAAGCCCAAGATGAGGTGGCCCTTGGGAAAATCTTGTCATGAGAACTTAGAATTCACAAAGAAATAATCCTTGGCAGACAGCCATAACTAAACCATTGGTGATTACAGAAGACAATATGATGGGCTTAGATCTTAATATTTGTTTTAAAACGCAAAAATTCATCATACAAAATCTGATAGGAACTAGTATAGGACTGATCTTAATTGTTTCTAAATTAAAGTGTTATAATCTATACTGCTTTTTGCTGGTGAGGATTTTTTTTAGACCATTTCTCCTTATCTCACAAAAGCTGAAAGTACAGCAGTCATGTAAGGTCCCAATCTCAGCTCCCCATTGGCATAGAAGCTTTAACCTGCTTTGTTTTTCCAACCTGGGAGAGTTCATCCATTCTAAGACAGCCTGGCGGTCCATTTATTTCTGGGTATTTGCCATATTAGCAGCTAGATGGTTCAGTATGGATAGAATTCTAGGCCTGGACTCAGGTAGACCTGAATTTAAATTTAGTCTCAGACACTTAATAGTTTTGTGATCCTGGGCAAGACATGTAATCTCCCTGTGCCTTGGTTTCCTCATTTACAAAATTGGGATAATAATAGCACCTACCTCTCAGAGTTGTTGTGAAGATCAAATGAAATAAAATGTCAAGTTCTCACAGTGCCTGGTACATAATTGGCCCCATGTAAATGTAAACATAAAATATAAATTTTAGCTATCAATAACAACAATAGTTATTGTTATTATTTGGATTTAATGTAGAAAACCAATGAGCTTTCTCCTATTGTAGTTCAGAACTCCAGAACCCAAGAAAATCAACTGACCCCAGCCCCCTCAGTAGCAGGGACTGTAGGCATGCACTATCTTTCCAAGGTCAAGTAGAGATTTTGAGTCATTATTCCTCTTTTAAAATAAGCAAAGAAATAAAATACCAATACTTGTATAGTATATCAGTATTTTTGCTTCCCTGAGTTCATCCCTGAGAGAATTCCCTCTACTTATGCAGATTGGAAACCTCATTTGTAATTTAGAAATTTAGAGAATTGCCTGAAACACTGAAAGGTCAGGTGACTTGAGTGAGGTCACATAGTAAGTGTCAGAGGTAGGATCTCAACCTAGGTCTCTGTGTTCATTACATTTTACTGAATCACCTCTCATACCTGGTATGCTAGTCCTCTTCATTTCCACCTGTTGGCTTTCCTCAACATTTAGCTCAAATCCTATCTTCTACAATAGCCTTCTTCCCAGTGAAATTATTTGTCATCTACACTGTATATGCCTTGCACGTACATAATTGTTTGCATGTTCTTCCTCTCATTAGAATGTGGCCTCCTTGAGAGCTGGGACCATTTATTTGACTTTGCATCCCCAACACTTAGCACAATGCCTGGCACATAGTAAATGTTTAACAAATGTTTGTCAACTGATTGGTAATATAAGGGTCTTTATTTTTGTGTTTTTAGTTATACTTCTATCCAGATTGTAAATACTTGATTTCTCCATCTTGGCAAAACCAAATGTAGCCCCATAGAATCATTTTCTTAAGTAGCATGACCAGAGACTCTCAAGACAGGAATTGAACATTGCTAAAGACCAGAGGCCTAGAACCCTTTGTTTTCATTAAGTGGACATGGTTAAATGGAGAACTCCATGAAACAGCAGAATGAAGTGGGATGAAACATTTCAAGATGTGTAAGTCTCAAAATGTTAAGGAAGGAGAGTACATGCTATTCTCCCCCATAGGCTGAAAGTTCAATCAATTCTGAATTGTTAAGAACTGCTAGAGTGAGAAGCCTGTCAATAAAGACCTGGTCTCTGTTCCTGCTTGGAGAAATTCACAGACTCATTTGTTCATTATCCCTAGAATGAGAAAGGAACTGCAGCTGTCTATTCTGATATATTTGATTAAACTGCTAAAGTGAGGGTCAGAAAAAGGATTTAGGAGCCTTCAGTTCAGTTTTGGAGCCGATAGTTTGGGCTTTTCTATTGACTTTGCAAACTTCTTATTGAGCTGGAAGTCTACTAAGAACAGGGCTTTCTTTGAGATTTTTGGCAAAGGCTGCCTCTGTTTGGACACATCACTAAAATATCCTTTCTAATGATATTTTGCTGATTGCATAAGACTGTTGCTTAAATGAAAAATATCCAAAGGAGGATAAAGTTCAAACATTTAGTCTTTGAGCCTGCACAAAAGTTGAGTTTAGGCACATTTTCAGCTTGACTTCTTAAGGAAGGGGTGAGTCAAGACCCTTTCCCACTAGGACTGTTAGGTAGCAAGATTGCCATTTCTGTTGCTGGGGTTGTGTTAGAACAGTCAAAGTTTCTAGACCCCAGAATTAATTCACAGAAGAAAGGATAACCCCAGCCATAGATCCTAAGTCACCTCTGCTTCCATCAGACTCATTCCAATACATATATGGTTTTGTATTTGTGCTATGAATGGTAGCCACAGAGGCTCTTCAGAATCTGTGCTTGGTAATAGCCAAATGTACCTGAGGAACAAAATGCCCAAGAGAATATTGTGTAGTGTTGCAATGCCCCCTTCTGTCTGTTGTCATCAGTGGGGAAATGTGCCTGGCTATTATGCAAGTTGGCATAGTCAACTAAAAGCTAAGGCCAGATTATGTTCTTCTGCATGTATGAACTGGTACTTAGCAAAGAAAGATGAGCTAGGGGCAGCTAGATGGTGCAGTAGACCTGAGTTCAAATCCAACATTAGACACTTACTTAGTTGTATGACCTTAAGCAGGTCATAACCTCTCTGTGGCTCAGTTTCCTCATCTGTAAAATAGAGGTAATAATAGTACCTACCTTGCAGGGTTATTGTGAAAATCAAGTGAAATAATAATTGCAATGCACAATGCCTGCCACATAGTAGACACTTTATAAATATGAGCTATTCTTATTCCATGATGTCCATAACAGTCAAAAGGAAAAAAGCAATAAAAACATCAGAATCCATATGAAGGTGATGACCAATTTCGATTTTAGGTGACTGCTATGGAGAGAAAGGATATTTGTTTCTTCTCCATAGATGGGCAGTGGACTATGGATGTAGAATGCAACATGCCCTGATATGGTTGCCCTGTCAGTTGGTTTTCTTTCACCATTTTCCCTTGTTATAGGGGAATATTCTTGGTGATATTAAAATACATCAATAAAACATTAAAATATTTTCTTTCCCTACCTCTTTCTTTTGATAAAACATTTTGTTTTACTATCACCTTCATGTCTGAATATATCCCTATCTCTCCCTTAGCCAGAGAGATATCCATTATAGAAAAGAAGAAAAAAAATCAGTTTTGCAAAACTAATACACACATCAACTGAATATAACAGTGTATGCAGTGCTTGATACCATTGTCCCTTACTTTTGAATGGAAGAAGGTGAATTTTTTTTCATTTCTTCTATGAGGCTAAACTTAGTCATTATAATTAGACACTATTATTTCATTTTTTGTTATTGTTCTTTCCATTATATTGCTGAAGTCATTGAGAATATTATTTTCCTGATTGTGATTAATTTAATCTGCATCAGTTCATATACAATTTTCTTGTGCTTCTCTGTATTTTTAGTCATTTCTTGAAGCCCAGTGACATTTCATTACTGTTATGTGTCATAATGAATTTAGTCATTCTCCAGTTGATAGGTATCTACTTTGTTTCCAGCTCTCTGTTGCTTCAAAGTTCTGCTATAGATATTTTGTTTTATATGGGATCTTTATGTTTTGTTTTTTTTTTTTTTTACATCCTTGAGGTGTATGGCTAGATGTGAGATCTCTAGGTTAAGAGGTATGAATATTTTATTGACAGTCAGCATAATTGACTGATTGGACCAGTTCAGAGATTTATGAAGAATACTTTAGAGAGCCTGTCTTTCCCAACCCTTCCAACATTTGTCTAGTATGATCTTTTACCATTTTTACCAATTTGCTTGGAATTAAGTGAAACCTCTTTGTTGATGCCATACCTTTATACACCATGCAAGCTTGAGAATCTTCATCCCAACTCCAATTCCACATATTTGTTGGGTCCCCATAGCTTGTCTGCCTCTTTCTCTCAGGGTTCTAAGACTACCCAATGAAGGGTCAGGGGTGATTTTCTAACACCACTGACTTAAGATCCACTGTTATGCTTTCCACCAAGATTATCAATTAAGAGTTAATTCAGTCAGTGAGGCTTGACTCAGAACTTCTCCACCAAGTGCCTATGACCAACTTTCCTGAGAGAAAATATAGATTCCAGGCAAAAGTTAGCTCAAACTTAGCATATGTAGACAAAAAATAGGTGAATTATATAGTTCCTGGTTGCTAGAAGTCCTTATTTTCCATTGGTGGAATGCTCAGGAAGTTTCCCTTATGTATGAGGAATATGTATTCATCTATCTTTGGCTTTCAATACAGACATTGAGGTCAGCTGATCCAGGGCATCTCTAGGACACCGCTAAGAAGAGAGGAGCTGCTGCAGTCCCAAAAGGAACTGCACAGTATAATTTCTTTGCTGGACTCTTTGTAGAGCTAAAAGTCTAGTCTACCCAGGATTCCAACATTGCAGATACACTCAAGATCCTTTAAAGCTGGAAGATCCTTTTCTTGTCAAAGTGAGGGATGGTGGGTAGGAGATCTGACCAAGGCTAAAGTTAAAGCTAAAGCCTCTCCTTCTCTCCTTTCAGGTTTTATTGCTCTCTTTTTCCAGATGACCACACACCTATTTCACATATGCCTTATGCTACGCATGTCATCCCCAATGGTATGCCAATTTCTTGAGGGCAGGACTGTTCACTTTTGTCATTACATCTCTATTTCTAGTGTAGTGTCTGACACACAAGTGTTTAATAACTGCTTGTTGATTGATTTACCAGCTCAGAGAATTAAGTAGTGCAAGTATTACTATGCTCATTTCATAGATGAAACTGTGACTCATCAGGTGAAGTTATTTGCTTATGGCGACATAGCTAGTAAGTGTTGCAGCCAGGACTAGAACCCAAGTTTCCAAACTCTAAGGCCAAAAGTCCTGTAGGTAGTGGGAGAGGGTCAAACCAAAGTTTCCACAAATATGTATAAAGGTCTATTACTAATAAAGCTAATGTTTAACTTATTAGAATATGAAGTACAAATCAGCAAATATTCTCCAATGACATTTTTTACATCCATAAAAACCTCCACAACTTTTTTTAAAGCCCACAACTTTTGAAAAAATAGAGTCTCAGGAGGAGATTTTTTGGTACCACTGATGAGTAAGTTACATTTCTAACTGGCTACAGGATCCTGAGAAAAGACATTAATTCTTGTCAGATTTTCCTACTGGGGCTTCCTGTCCAGCATTCACATAGAAGCAAAGAATTATACTTTTCACCAGCTTTTGGTGTCAGGATTCTGCAGGGTGCTGTAGGAACTGAGTACTGGACCAGAAAATTATGACCTTTCCTGACTAGTGATGAGCTGGAAAGTTGCGACTCTAAGTGGGAGCTACACATGAATATTTAAGAACCCATCTAACTCCATGAGAAAGTTGTTGTCAGCAGCAAGAAACCTTTATCTCAGTGTCTTTTTTCAGTGTTCTGTATGGCAGAATATTAAAAAAAAAGTTCCCTCTCCACTAGCTTGGTAAGTAGCTCTCTCAGACAATACAACTTTGAGCACATTTTCACAAAAGAATGTGGTAGAGAAGCTGACACTTTGATGCTAATGGAGTAGGGATACTACCAGTATCACTATCACACTGATGGCACTAATAGAAAATGCTAAGTGAGGGCAAGGTTGGAATCATAAAGGGAAAAGAGTCAGAAAAGAAGAGTTCAAATTTTTAAAAATCTGTTGTTTATACTCAGGTAGGCATAAATTCTTCCTGGAGGGAGGAAAAAAGTTTCTAAGACATATGTCCTTATTGTAAAATACATATAATTAAAATTTTTCAAATAATTGGGGTTTTTTTGAAAGAAAAGAAAAAAGAACCCTAAAAATTAGCTTATACTGGTGCAAATGGGACAGTAGAGATGGATGCATTTTTGTATTAAAAAAAACATTTTAATAATGGAATCCACTCTTAATTGCGATACAATAAATCCAGTGGTAAAATTTAGATCTCAATGATTGGAGAAAGCTAACTATCAGCTACTCTCAGGTCCCATATTGCGTATCAGTTTCAGTTCTTGAGATGCCTTGTTTAGCAGTTCTAAATTGTCTATAGAGGAGCAATGCATCTAGGGTTCATTGTTTGATCACAGAAATACAAGGAAAAATAACAATTAGAAATACCAGGACTCTTCATCATGTGACCAATGTTGACTTCAGAGGATTGACAGGTGAATATACTTCCTTCTTCTTATCAGGAAGATGGACCATATGGGGCAAAAGGTCTTGCTTGTCGGATGTGGCTAATGTGTTGATTTATTTTCTTTGCTTGTATTCTTTATTACCAGGGAGAAGGTTGGGTGGGTGGATAAATTGACTGGCATTGATCAAGTGTATGTCAGGCACTGTGCTAAACATTTAGGATACAAAGACAGAAGTAAAACAGTTTTTGCTCTCCAGGGGCTTACATTCTAATGAGTGAGATAGGATGGAAATGGATAAAGATATAAGTAATATGCACAAAGTGATTACAAGTTAGTTTGGGGAAGGAATAACTAGTAGATGGGGATCAGGAAAGGCTTCATGTAAAAGGGGGTGATTCAGCTGAGTTTGGAAGGAAACCTAGAAAGATTTCAAGAGTCAGAGGTAAGAAGAAAGTACTTAATAGGGGACACTGCTGGGACAAAGGCCCAGAAAGAGAGAGGATCATATGTGTAGAGCTGTGAGAAAGGCAGTGTGGCTGTGGTACAGAATTCTAAGAAGAGAGTATTGTGGAAAGAAGGCTGGAAAGGTTGGAAAGGGGCCACATTATGAAGAGATTTTAAATGTCAGAGAGAAGAGTTTATAATTTGAACCTAGAGGAAATAAGGAGTCATTGTAGTTTACTGAGAGGAGGAGGGCTGTGAGACAATGATGTTAAGAGAAAAAAAATCTCTAAATAATTTATATGAAAATAATAAAGTTCATTGTTGAGTCATAAAACACTAAGCCAGACCCTCCCTCTTCCCTTAAAAAGACCCCAATAAAAACAACACACACATCAAGTTACTATGATGGAGATAGATTATTGGGTCTTTGTATAGCATCTATGAAATATATACTGTGCTGTCTCTCAGTACTACTCCCAACCCCTCAAGTTTTGGGCAAAGAAAACCAGTGATCTGCACTATATGGAAAGTCAGTTGCATTGCTGAATGTACAAGATGCTATGTAAAACCTGCTCCATTTATAACTCTTTGAATCAAACATCTATTGACTTGTGTGCCCAGTGACCTTAGGAAAGCCACCTGACCTCTCTGAAACTCAGTTTCCTCATCTGTAAGATAAGAAATTTGGAGTAGCTGGCTCTGAGGTTCTTTCTAGCTGTATATCTCTGATTCCATGTTCTTGTGAGCCTATAATAAAATAATAATAATAATAATAATAATGTGACATTTATTAATCATCTTAAGGTTTTCAGACCCATTCCTTCAGACATATTGGCTCATTTGATCCTGAAAACAACCCTTTGGGGTGAATGTTACAGATTTTAATATCTTTATTGTACATAGGAAGGAACTGAGGCCATAAGAGTGACTCACTTGGTGTTACACAATCTGAGGTGGATTTTGAACCTGAGTCTCTGACTTTAACTCCTTCTCTCCATCTATTATATGATATTGCCTCTAATCTCTCTTTTTCCCAAATGCAACAAAATCTAAGGGCAAGGTTGGGTTATGCTGGTTACAAGATATGAGATAACAAGTTTGACCCATTTTCAGTACCTAACCATAGTATAGAACAACCTTTTATTACATTAGAGATAAAGAGATAATCCTTTGTTTCACAAAAGCACTCTTTACCAAAAAAAAAAAAAGCTTCCTCATAGGATTTCACTGAATCACAAGTTCTCCTGATGCATTTAACATATGATTCAATTTATACAAACATTACACACAACCTCTCTAGAACACATGTACTATTTACAAGTAAAAATCCTATTAACCAAAAGTATCACATTTTTAATATTTTTGAGTAAGTTCATAATGATGTAGTTGTTTCATGGGGCAATAACAAAATTGTTACATTAACATAACTTGCCAAAAGTTGCTTGGTCTCAGGAGGACACTATTAGTGTTATATAGCCAAACCCAACTATATCAAATCATCAAGGCATTTCTTGACTGGGTCGTCTATGTATAAATATTATATCATTGTTATGGAACTGACTGCCTTGTGTAACATAATTCCATCTCATATGAGTGAATTAACAGCATTAGGCAAGGTTTGCCTATATTAGAGTGTATGTCATGGTCACAAAGTTATCTACTGAATATCTCAATGTGAAGTTACATGAAGTTATTGCTTCATGTACGTAATGCTATAAAAATACGGCACTATATAATTATTTCATTAACAAAATACCATATCTCATAGTATGATAATTTGTCAACAAGCATTTGTTAAGCTCCTATATTTGTCAGGCACTCTGCTAGGTACTGGGGCTACAAGGACAAAAATGCAACAGACCCAGATCTCAAAGAACTTATGTAGCTTATAGGATGAGATGACATCTATGAATATATGTATATTTAAAATACATGCAGAAAGATAAACTGCATTGTACTTGTCAGAATTAGTTCCAATATGCTAATGGATCTGTGAATTTAATAATAAGAGTGTTCCCTTCACCAATGCAGATAGCTGAACTGTGTGCACTCAAGACGTCATACACATATGACTCTTGTCCACCTACTCCCATAATCAATCAATCAATAAAAATTTATCAGCTGCCTACTATGTGCCAGGTACTGTGCTAAGTGCAGTTGACCAATAGGTTTAAGTCAAAGTGAACTGTGATTTAGGCTACTTTGGTGGTTCAGAAATGGCCAGAGTCAACTAAGGGCTTGAGTGGAAAATGAAAAACACAGACCCAAAAATATCAAACCAAAAATGTTTACTTAGCTGCATAAAAAGTACAGAAGCAATATGAAGATCCAGGATTCCAGAAGAACAGAGCTTTTCTTGCCTCCCAAGACTCTAAAGAGGTGATTCCAGAAGGTAAGGATTAGCCAGTTTTCATAGCAAGGCATTGTGTCAGATCTGGAGAGCAATGTTAAGTCAAGCAACATTTAGTAAGTACCTACTATATGCCAGAGATTATGTTAAGCATCAAGGATAGAAATAAAGCCAAAAAATCATCCCAGCTCTCAAAGAGTCCATAGTCTAATGAGGAAGAGAACATGCAAAAATTATACTTTGGATTGGGTGCAGTTTATATGCCTTGCAGAGTGAATAAGCCACATTTGTGGTAAAGCCTTGTCTTCCAGGCATCTGGAGGCTCTCTAAGAGCTGTTTCTTTACCAAACATGGAAATTTAAATATTATATGCTAGCAGGGATGTTAGCAATGGTGTACGGCCTACAGGCTTCACTAAATAATTTTGAGCGACCTATCACACATGAGATCTGATCTACTACAGAGGTCCCTCCAACATGCTGAGACCCTTCCCAGCATTCTTTTGACATTGTGAGGATCTTGCTCCTGTGTAACACAATATTAATCATGTGTTTCAGCTTTCTTATGCTCACAAAGCACCTTTCTCCTGCCCTCTGGGTGATCTACAATCCAATTATTTGGATTATAAGCAGCATCACCTCATAAAACAGTGAGAAGCTGTGGAAAGTAAAGCAAGTTTAAAGAGAACTTGGAGAGAGCCCCAACTAAGCAAAGTCATCTTGCAGGCATTTGAGGTAAAAATTGGAAGGAAGACAGCAAATACATGAAAGATGGAAAATATCTGTAAAGATTTTTGTCCTAGACTATTTACCATCAAGTAATTCTACTAGAGTTGGATGCTAACATTACCATTCTGGGTATGCTTCTTGAGGAAGTGGAAATGGCATTAAAGAAAACAAAGATGGAAAAAGCAGGTGGACTGAATCAAGTATGTGCAGAGGGGATCAATCTTGGAAAGAATCCAATTTTGAGGCCATTGAGGAAACAATTCTCAAGGTCTCTGGAGGAGAGGAAGACACTGAATGTGTAGGGGGTGGGGGGAACAATCTTGTTACTATACTTCCCCCCAAAAATGATTGAGAATGAACATCAATAACTAGGAACTCATTGCCTGTTGCCTCATCTGGATAAAATTTTTTATAAAAATAATCTACTCTTCATGGAAGGCATTCTTGATGAAGGTTAGTATCCTACTGAAGGGAATAAACACATCTTTGCAAATGATATTCTACAGTCAAGCATAACTTTAAAGTTGTTGTTGTGTTGTTATTGTTGTTGATGTTGTTTGTCCTTCATTCTTGAAGAGGACCATGACATTGGGAAGAAGTGAACTGGATTTAAGTGAAAGAGTGCTGTGCAAAATCACATTTCTAATTGTTAAGTTTTCCCTTGCTTTAAACATAGATACACTTCTTGGCAGCTTCTTGGTACATTTCTAACTTTAAAGTAACACTTGTCTGAAGAGGTAAAAAATACAAGACTTATTATTTGCTCCCACCTTCTGCAAGAAACCTCTCAATCCCTCTTAAAGCTAGCACCTTCCCTCTATTGATTATCTCCAGCTTATTTTGCATATATCTTGTCTGTACAAAGCTGTTTGAATGTTGTGTCCCTCATTAAATGTTGAGCTCCCTGAGTGCAAGGACTGTCTTTTGTCTTTCTGTCCCCAAGTGCTAAGCACAGTGCCTGGCATATGGTAGGAGTTTAATAAATGCGTGCTGACTGACTGACTTGTTGACTGTTCAATCAATCAAGAAATGTTTGTTAAGAACCTAGTTATGCAAGGCAATATGCTAGGCGCTGAGATGTTATTTAGTCATTTCAGTTGTGTCCAACTCTTTGTGACCCCATTTCGGGTTTTCTTGGCAAAGATATTGGAGTGGTTTGCCATTTCCTTCCCCAGCTCATTTTATAGATGAGGAAGCTGAGGCAAACAGGGTCAAGTGATTTGCCCAGAGTCACATAGCTAGTAAGTGTGTGTGTCTGGATTTGAACTCGTGAAGATGAGTATCCCTGATTCCAGGCCCAGACACTCTGTCAACTTAGCTGCCCAGTTGCCGAGATACAAAGACAAAAGCAAAAACAGTTTTCTGGCAGCATCTTCTACATAAAGACTCTTCTGATCCCCCAGCTTTTAGTATAACCCTCAAATGACCTTTTATTTTTTTTCTTACATACTTATATATATGTTTATTTCCCTCAAAAAGAATTTAAGTTCCTTGAGAGCAAGAGCGATTTCATTTTTTTCTTCGTATTACCAGTGCCTAACACATCATTTGGAATATGGTAGGTACTGTATAAACGCTTTGTTGATTGGTTTATTGATTAATCTTATGCAGTGCTTTATGCTCCAGTCAAACTGGTCCATTGATGGACCATTGACTCCCTTATTATCCTTCTGTCTTTTTTCTCTGTGCATTTGTTTCTGTGATTCCCCATACTTATAATAGACTCTCTATACTTCCTTCAAGGCCCAAGTCAATCGCCAATTACTCCAGTAAGCTTTCCCTATTTCTCCCAGGTGGAAAGAATTTCTGCAATTTCTCTCTTTTCTCGTATAATTTTGATCAACTCCACTTTGTCCCTATCATATTCTACTTTGTGCAATAGTGGTGCATGAAACACTTGTGTCAGATTGTTTTTTTGTTTTGTTTTGTTTTTGTTGTTGATACAAAAGGGCCTGGGTGTATTTTAGGGAATTTTCTTGCTTCTTGACTCTTAGCTCTCATTAGGACACTTGAAGAAATGACTATACCATCCCCATCAGTTTACTAAGGCTGATTAAGTAGTCACAATTACATAGTTCACAATATTCTAGAAGAAATTTGAGTAAAAGAAGGAGGACAACAAACAAAAGTTTTTTGAAGAGCAATGGTAGTCTCAAAGATGTGTATAATTTTCCAGTCACTAAAGTCTCAATAAAATCTCTTCTGGTAGCACCTCATCACTTTAGTCCTGTCTTGGCCCATTGATCTCTTTGGGTCAAAAGGTGGATAAGGTGGAGTTTTTATTTCTTTTTCTTCACTTATAAGTTTCTCATGGTGCTCCCAGCTCCATTAGGCAGGGAGGTAGAACAGAAAAGGTACTAGACATTGAGTAAAGAGAAACTTGGATTTGAATTTTGTCTTCCTCACTTGTTAGTTGTATGGGTGTGGGCATGTCATATAACTTCTCTGAGTGTCAGGTTCCTCATCTCCAAAGTGGGGCCAATAATACACAAAGTGTTGACCTCCCAGGGTTGTCTTATTGTGGTTTGTAAGGTCTTCCATAATAGCCAGGGAAATTTTCTGCAGTTGTTTTCAAAATATCTTTACATGATATTGCATTTGTCCTGGGAGTGTAGGATTTAATAAACTCTATGCTCCACTTTCAACAGAGATGGAGGCTAGTTCTATGAATGGTCAGACTAGAATTTCAAGAACCATAGGTAAGCTATCCCTCAGGCAACTGAGCAGCAGCCTCAAGCTACGTCTCTCAGCCTCAAGCTACATCTCTGTCTCAAGTCAAGTCAACTTACACAAGCATTTAGTAAGCGCTTAGTAGGTGCTAGGCACTTTACTAAACTCTGGATATACAAAGAAAGGCAAAAACAGTCCCTTGCCCTCAAGGAGCTCACATTTTAAGCAAAGAGACAATATACAAACAACTTAGAATTCAGATCTGTACCTTCTTCACAGCCAACATGCTTTCTACTATACCAGGCTGCTGCTCATCTAATCCAAATCCAATCAAACCTAACCAAGATATATCAAGCACTTACTATGTGCCAAATACCGTTCTTGGTGTTGAGGATGCAAAAACAAACTCAAAACTAGTTTCTTTCCTTGTGAATCTTAAATTCTGCTAAGAATGGGGGATGGGAGGAGGTCACAACTAAATACCTAGATGATCATTGGAACACCCTGAATGCATTAAAAAGTTGGGGGAAATCAGGAAAACTTCTATATAGAAGCTAGCACATGGAGTGAAACTTGAAAGAAAGTAGAGAACTTAAGAGGCATAGCAGAATAGGGAAAGTCTTTCATGTGTGAAGTATATAACCTATGCAAAGTCACAGAGACAGGTGCTAAAAGGCTGAGCTCAGGAAAAAGCAGCAAGGCCACAAATAAATTCAAACCCGGGACATCCAGCCCTACCTGCACTTGAACAAAAATCTCCTCCAAAACATCTCTGAGAGGTGAAACTGTCAGAACTCAGTTCTCTGGTAATTTCTGAATGTTTGGAGATTGATGCTACTTCAGAGTTCCCCTAGCCTAGGGGCAAGACAATTAATTTACTGCTTTAAGGCCAGTGTATGCTACAGCATCCATTTGATACATAAAACATTCAATCAGTCAGAATATCGACAAACACCCAGTTGGACAGAATATTTTATCTAGACTGAACTGACTGACTTCCTTGCTAAATTGACTGGTGGTTTGGATGCTATATAAGCACAATATATATTGAAATTTGATGTCTTAATATTCAAAGAACACATAAGGGGGGAGCTAGAGTTGTCTTTGAGAGAGCACAATTTTTCTAGAGGCCATTCTAATAAAGATGCATCTCATTGATTGTTGTTGTTTTTTCCTTTGGGTCTGACCCTTTGTGACCCCTTATTGCATTTTCTTAGCAAAGATACTGGCATAGTTTGACATTTTCTTCTCTAGCTCATTTTACAGATGAGGAAACTAAGGCAAATGAGGTTAAGTGACTTGCCCAGGTTCACACAGGTAGTAAGTGTCTGAGGCTAGATTTGAACTCAGGAAGATGAGTCTTCTTGATTAAATGCCCAGTGCTCTATCCACTGTGCCACCTAGCTCTTCTTCTTATCGATTATTTAATGTAATTCATGATGAATATGGTGTTTGGAAGGGAACCAGAGGAAAATCACAAGTCATTTAACAAGGGGCTTCTACAGTATTTCAGGAGCTATAAAGAACATAAAGAAATTCTAAAATCAGAAATTTGTCTGTACAATGTTAGCTTGGTGTTTCTGAGGTCTTGCTCTTCTCAAATGGTCTCCTTCTGAGATGGAACTGAATAAAGTATATATGTATCAGCAGCATGAAAATGTGTTTTTCTCATCTTGAGCCAAAAATTAGTTAGCTGGGGACTTTTCCAAGTGAGCCTGGAGGGTTTGTGTCGCAGTACATGAATTTTGCATCACTGTTGATTTGCTCACTACTGGTCCGTCTCAATTACATAGAGTTTTAGGAACAAAATCCTTTTGAAAACATTGATTTTTTTTTGTAAAAGTAAAGAATTTAACACAAATACTTAAAGTCTAATAAATGACTTGGAGACTACACAAAAGAAAATTGAAGAAGATATCCTGTTAACTTATTCAGTCCTATTTTGACCATAAATCTGGAGCTATGAAATCTCAAATTCAAAAGGTTTTCTGAGGTAACCTAGTCTACTTATAGCTGGTTATGTCTCCTCTATACCACTTTTTTAAAATTTATTTTTTTATTAATTTATTTGATTTATCAACAATCACTTCCATAAGCTTTTGAGCTTTAAATTTTTCTCCCCCTCCCTCCCTACCTCCTTCCTGAAAATAGCTCACAATATAATACAGACTATACATATACATTCCTATTAAACATATTTTCACATTAGTAATGTTGTAAGTAAGAATTAGAACTAATAAGAGGAACCACCAGAAAGAGGAAACAAAACACAACAGAAGAAAAAATAATAGCAAATGGGATGCTTTGATCTGCATTCAAACTCCTCTTCCCATAATAAGAATCTATCATATGTTTCTTTTTGCGCATGGTTTTTGCTTATTTCCTGGACTTTAAATAGATTTGGCTCTCCTGCTGGGGAGCCAAGGGCACTGACCCAAGCTTCTTGTGTTGGGAGCCTTGGGCCTGGTTGCTGCCTTGTGTGTGGAGCTTCTAATGCTGGCAGTTGGAGGCTGCAGGGTTCTGGCAGCTTACCTGGTGTTGGGCTGGAATCAGCAACACTAGAACTCTAGGGGTAGGAGTGGGTAGCGTTAATCCTGGAGATTTCCTGCTCACCCAGGCCTTTCCTTTTGCTTTCTTCAGCTCCTTTCAGATGAATTTTGTTGGGTGTTTATCTGCCTGGGACCGCTTGGAGTGCTGCTTCCCTTAGTTTTGCTGAGGCACTGTGAGAGTCAGTTGCTGTAGAATGCTGAGGCACCTGGTGGTTTTCTGAGCTGGTTTCCACCAGTTCCCCCAATCTCAATGAGGCACTCGGGGGTCCAGGTGTTGGTGTTTGCCTGCTCCATCACCTGGGCTTCAAGATCTCCTCCTGGTATGCTGAGGTGGAGCTTTCCACTAGCTTTCCTCCCATTCTGTACTGCTCCCCCTTCTCCCAGGGTGAGAGGGGCCTTTCCAGTTAATCCCTCAAGCTACCTGGGATATTGGACTGCTGCACACCATCTTTATTCTGGTTCAATTGTTCCAGGGTTTTTCCTGGGGTGATATTTTCTGAGCTTTCAGGGGTTAATAAGGGAGGATAAGAGAGACTCACCTCTTACTCCACCATCTTGGCTCCTGGAAGCAGAAGTCCGATTGTGATCCCTCTATACGACTTCTAACAAATGACCATACAGCCTCCCCTAGGAGACCTCCAGTGATCTCTCTAGGTAGTCCATTCAACTTTGGGATAGCACTTGGTATTAGGACACTTCATCCATATACTAAACTTAAATCTACCTCTCTGTAACTTCAATCTAGAATTCCTCGTTCTGTCCTATGGGGCTAAATGGAAAAAAAAATCCCTTTGCAACATTGCAATGTTTCATATATGGAAGCCAGTTACCTTGTCCACCCCCATCTCATCCCCAAGTCTTCTCTTCTTCAGCCTAAACTTCTTCAGGTTCCTTTAATCTATCCCCATGTAGTTATGGACCTGATCTCCAGTTTCCTTCATATCCTGCTTATCTTCATTTGGGAATTCTCTAGCTTATCAAAATCTTTACTCAAAATACCCAGAATTAAATATGATATTCCAGATGTGGTTTTACTTGGGTAGAGAAAGGTAGGACTAAGATCTCTCATTCTGGATGCTCTTCCCCTCAGTTCAGCCAATAATAGCATTAGCTGTTTTGTTGTTGTTCATGCTGCCACATTAAATTGCAACTTGTGTTGCATTTTTCAGTCCACTAAAATGCCTATATCCTTTTTAATCCAGGAATTGTTGGCTAGTCTCATCTTCTCCATCCTGTATTTATGCAGTTGGGCTTTAAAAAAAATCAATTACATGACTTTACATTTATCTCAAATGAATTCTAACTTATTAGATAGAAATCATCATTTTGGCCTGTCAAGATCTTCTGGATCCTGACTTAATCATTAAGTGTTTGGCCTATGCCTCCTTTAGTTTACCTTTATCTATCATCTCATCTTTCCCTCCAGAGTTAAAGGAAATTTGTCCTTCACCTGTAAAGTTAAATGCAGCATTCCTCACCACCCTCTACCCCAGGATTCCACCCATTCCTGACTCTTCTTGCTGTTGTTTAGTCATGTCTGACCCATTTGGGGTTTTCTTGGCAAAGACACTGGAATGGTTTGCCATTTCCTTTTCCAGCTCATTTTACAGATGAGGAAACTAAGGCAAACAGGGTTAATTGACTTGCCCAGGGTCATACAGCTAGTAAGGTTCTGAAGTCAGATTTGAACTCAAGAAGTTGAGTCTTCCTGACTCCAGGCCCAGTGTTTTTTCCATAGTACCACTTAGCTACCCTTGTCCTGCATCTTGTGGGGTCCTTATTCCCATACCCATCCCTTCTATCTCCAACATCCTTGATCTCTTCTCTGGTTCCTTTCAAAATCATACCGTAGCCTGAATAGTATAGTACAGTGGGGGAAACCAAACACTGTTAGTGCAGTCAATGGGTGTTGGTTAAAGACTCACCTCTGATACTTGCTACCTGAGTGACCTTAGGAAACTTACTTAACCTTCCTTGGCTTCAGTTTCCTCATCAGTAAAATAATGGATTAGGACTAGATGGTGTCTGGGGTCTCTCATAGTTCTAGACGTAAGATCCCATGATCCCTGCTTTCAAATTTGCATAAATATCCCTTACCATGAAATTCTTCAGTTGGCCCACTTGCCCCCTAAAACTATCATGTTTCTTTTCACTTCCAAGTCTCTCAATTTAGTGGTTTATTCCTGATGTCTGTAGTTCCTCATCATGCAGCTACTCCTTGAACCTTGAAAACTGATTTTCATCCCAACCACTCTCCTAAAGTTAAAGTCATAGAGTACTGATGACTTTTATTTCAAATATAGAAAAAAAACACTAAACTAGGAGTTCAAATACTTGACCTGAGTGCAAATCCTAGCTCCACTGATAATTAGCTGTTTGTTCTTGGTAAGTTATTTAACTTCTCTGCTTCTCAGTTTCTTCATCTGAAAAATTAGACTATTTATTCCAAATGGTCTCCAAGGTCTTTTTGGATTAGTTTCCTCTGGAAAGATGACTGATCATGAGTTTGAGAAGAATAGAACACAAACATGAAGAAAGGCATTATTAAAAACAACCCCAGTTACTTGTCTTAATCAACAAATCAAATCAACAATCATTTATTAAGAGCTTGTTATGTTCCAGGCACTGTATTAAGATCTTGGGATACAAATTCCAAATTTGGGGATACAAACACAGATGAAAAAAGGCAATTCTAATCCTTGAGGAATTTACATTTTAAGGGGGGAAGACAACACACAAGAAACTTGGAAAGCAGGAGGGGGAAGAAAACTATTCCTTCAGATATATGGTAGAGTACAGAAAGTCAGATTCAAAACCAGGCAAAGAATGACTAGTCTTGACTTGTCCTCAAAATGGAAGTTCCTGGAGGAATTCACCAATGGGAAAAGAGAACCCCAGGGGTAGAGGGAACTTTCATGGTGAGAAAGCAACTGAAACATAGTGGCAAAGTCCGGTGAGTCCAAGGAGGGAAATTTTCTAGTGTCATGCTTCTATCTTGCCTACCACATTAAATCTAAACTCCCCTGACTGTCTTTCAAAGCTCTCCATAGTTTATCCCTTCCTTTTCTATCCAACCTTATTTCTAAAGGTGTGCTAATAAATGTTTAACAACTGACTTTCTGAAAAAAAGTACACACAATAATAAACTTTTAATTTTAATCTACAGTATTAACATTTGCTATATCACTTTCTTAAGTTTAGAAATCAACCTCTCATTTGTAGCATTTGATGATTTCCCAGGTGTAAAGAAAATTTGACAATTGACTTTCCTGAGTATTTAAACTGGCTTTAATACCTCCCTTGAACACTCACACACTATTTCCTACTATTTTCTGACACAAACTTTTCACTTTGCTCAGTTTTATTAAGCTGTGTGTGCTAGATTTTAAGTGCCTTGAGCAGAGCGACTTTGTCCATTTAACTTATACTTCCTCAAGCATTTAGAATAGTACTTTGTACATAGTAGACCATTAATGAATGTTTATCAAACCTTGTTGATTTCACTTCCCTATGCAATACTTCAGTACTTAGAGCATCTTCCAGAGTTCCACACTCTGAAAAAAATTTATCAGCCCATGGTCAACATGATGATAACACTCTCCAAATAACTACATTGGTTCTTGAACAATGGTGTATCACTAGGCCTATCTTCAAAGATTTTTTCAGCTTGAACAATCCACCAAGGTTTATTCTTCACCAGCGCATGAGGCCCTGAGAACTCAGGGTCAGCTCTAATGAGGCATTAAAGTAGGTTGTGAAAGAGGAGTCTACTGCAAGTATAATGTTGATTTTTTTTTTTCTGCCATGCCTTTGCTGGTACTGTGCTGCTTCCTACCTGATGAACTTTAAAAAAAAAAACAAACAAATCTGAGAAAGCTTAAAGGCAAATCAGAAATGGAAAGAGAGATTCCAGAAGGTGGTTCATCATCATTCTGGGAACATTCAATGGACCCATGTAGACAGATTTCAATTTAAATAAATGAATACTTCACAGAATTAAAAAAAATAATTGTTTGAATATACATCTTATAAATAAATAATTGAAGAGAGCAGCATTCACACAAAGGATAACTCTCTCAAACAATCAAGATTTAGGCTAATAGAGATATTTGTCCTTCACATACATAGGCATTTAAAATAAAGTCCATTTGGTACTGGAGTAGCAAGTACAAAATAAAAGTATTGTAAGTATGAGGAGAGTCTTTGGTTTTTTAAGAATTATTATTCTTTGCTTACATATTTATATATTTTATTTTTCATTTGAATTGCTACAAGTTGGCTACTGCCAAAAATTTGCTTGAAAAGCAATCCTTTGGTCAGACTCAGAAACCAGAAACCCAGAGAGGTGAGCTGAGCATCAGCAGCATAAGAAATCCAGGTCAGAATCTCAGCAATTAAGGCAGTGATGGCACTTTTTAGGTAGGTTCTAAAATAACTAGAATTCTTAGACTTCCCAGAGCTAAGATGGTGGAGTAATTAGTAAATTGTTATAACTCTTCCATAGTCACCTCCAAACAACCATAAAATAGCACCCCAAAAAAATCCTGGAACAGCAGAACTAGCAAAAAGATGGATTGAAACAACCTTTTAGCCCAAGAAACATGGAAGATTGTCAAGAAAGGTCTGTCTTGTGCAGATAAAAGGGGAACGCAATCCAAGATAGGAAGCACCAAAGCAAACTAAAAGCAAACCCCACCTTAGCAAACCAGCTGGAGATTCTGAGCCCCAGTGTGGTGGAGCAGGCAAACACCAACACCAGGACACCTCATGCCCCCATGTGCCTCAGCAGAGCCAGGGCAATGGGTAGACTCAAGCTCCAAGAACTGCCACCAATGTAAGACTCCACCACATACTTCAGCATAGCTCTGAGCAAATAGGTAGCTGCCTGAAGCCAAACCACCACATGCTTTGGTGTAGACCCAGGGAAACACAGAAACAACCACTGGCCTTAGCAGATGCCAGACACCAGCACTTGGACCCTGGCCTAGCAGCATTCAAACTGCCAGACCTTTACAGTCTGTAGCAGTGCCAGTCACTCCCATCCCACCCTTAGCACAGCACCAGACACTAAAGTCCCCCATGAGCCTCTGGGCAACATCAGTGCAACACCAAATAAACAGCTGGGGCCTGCATCCCCTGCACAAGAAGCCTGAGACAGTGCCCCTTCCACCCTGGGAGCAGAGCTCAAATTTAAAAAAAAAGAAAAAGGCTGAAAAAGATGAGTAAAAAACAACAAAAAAGAATATTATCATAGAAAATTATTATGGTGACAGGAAAGACCAAAACACAAACTCAGAAGAGGACAACAATGTCAAAATACTTATGGACAAAGCCCCAGAGACAAATGGGAAGTGGTTTAAAGCCCAGAAAGAACTCATGGAAGAGATGAAAAAGGAGCCCAAATATCATATAAGAAAGGTAAAGGAAAAATTGGGAAAATAAATGAGAGTGATGCAAGATAACTATGAAAAAAAGAGTCAACAGTTTGAAAAAAGAAATCAACTGCTTAAAAAGCAGAAGTGACCAAATGGAAAAAAAATGATACAAAAAGCCACTGAAGACAAGTCCTTAAAAAGTACAATTGGCCAAGTGGAAAAGGAAGTACAAAAAACTAACTGAAGAAAACAATTCCTTAAATTTAGAATTGGGCAAGTGGAAGCTAATGACTCCATGAGACACCAAGAATCAATCAAATTCAAAAGAATAAAAAAAAATAGAAAAAAATGTAAAATATCTCATTTTTAAAACAACTGACCTGGAAAATAGACCTAGGGAAAGACAATATCAGAATCATTGGACTATCTGAAAGCCATAATCAAAAGGAAGACCCACACAGCATCTTTGGAGAATTTATCAAGGAAAAATGCCCTCATGTCCTGGAACCAGAGGGCAAAATAAGCATTGAAAGGATCCACTGATCACCTCAAGAAAGAGAACCCCAAATAAAAGCTCCAAGTAACATTACAGCCAAATTATAGAACTATCAGGTCAAGTTAAAAATACTGCATATGGCTAAAGAAAAAGAATTCAAATATTGGGGAGCCACAACCAGGATTTCACAGGACTTAACTGTTGCAGCATCAAAGGATCAGAGCATGATATTCCAGAAGGCAAAGGAACTAGGACTACAACCAAGAATCACTTACTCAGTGAAATTAAGCATAATACTTCAAGGGGAAAAAATGGTTACTTAATGAAATAGAAGGGTTTCAAGCTTTCATAAGGAGAAGACCAGAATTAAACAACAACAATAACAAAAAATGATCTCCAATATCAAGACCCAAGAGAAGCCTAAAAAGGTAAAAAGGGAAAAGAAAACATAAGGGATTCAATGGACCTGAACTGTTTATATCCCTGCATAGGAAGATTGTACTTGTAATTCTTAAGAATTGTACTACTAATAGTATAGATAGAAGGAATATACATAGACAGAGGGTATGGGTATAAGGCGAATTTGAGGAAATGACATATAAAAATAATTGAGAAAGAGGAGAACATTGGGAGCAGAATGAAGGGAGAGGTAGAAAAGGATAAATTATTACACATGGAAAAGCACAAAAAAAACCTCATTACAGAGGAAGGAAAGATGGAAGGATGGATGATGGGCAATGCTTGAACCTTAATCTCATCAGTATTGGCTCAAAGAGGGAATAATAAATGCAATCAGTTGAATATAGAACTCTATCTTACTTGACAGGGAAGTAGGAGGAAAGGAGATTAAGTAAAGGAGTGGGGGATTGACAGAAGAAAGGGCAGACTGGGGGAAGTGGTAGACAGAAGCACTGTCAAGGAGGGAACAAGTGAAAGGAGAGAGAGGACAAACAGAAGGAAAAATAGTATAGAGGGAAACATACAGTCATAACTATATAATCATAACTATGAATGTGAATGGGATGAACTTTCCCATAAAATGAAAGTGGATAGCAGAGGGGAGCAAAAACCAGAGTCCTACAATACATTGTTTACAAGAACACACTTGAAGCAGAGAGACACACACAGAGTAAAGATAAGGGACTGGAGCAGAATTTATTATGCTTCAGGTGAAGTTAAAAAAAAAAAAGGAGGGACAGCAATCCTGATCTCAGACAAAGCAAAAGTAAAAATTGCCCTAATTAAAAGAGATAAGGAAGGAAACTACATTTTACTAAAAGGTACTATAGACAATAAAGTAATATCATTATTAAACATATATGCACCAAGTGGTATAGCATCCAAATTCTTAAAGGAGAAGTTAAGTGAGTTACAGGATGATGACTAAGCAAAAGATTGAGACTATTACACAATGTAAAATAGATAATTTGAATTATATTAAATGAAAAAACTTTTGCACAAACAAAACCAATGCAACCAAGATTAGAAGGAAAGCAGAAAGCTGGGAAAGAATCTGTATAGCAAGTATCTCTGATAAAGGCCTTATTTCTCAAGCAAATATATAGAGAACTGAGTCAAATTTGTAAGAATACAAGCCATCCCCCTATTGATAAATGATCAAAGGATATGAACAAACAGTTTTCAGATGAAGAAATCAAAGCTATTTATAGGCATATGAAGAAATGCTCCATATCACTTTTGATTAGAGAAATGCAAATTAAAACAGCTTTAAGGTACCACCTCATACCTATTATATTGACTAATATGACAAAAAAGGAAAATGATAAATGTTGGAGAGGACGTAGGAAAATTGGGACACTGATGCATTGTTGATGGAGTTGAGAACTGACCCAACCATTTTGGAGAGCAATTTGGATCTATGCCCAAAAGGCTATAAAACTGTACATGTCCTTTGATGCAGCAATACCACCACTAGGTCTATATTGCAAAGAGAGCATAAAAAAGGGAAAATACCTATATGTGCAAAAATATCTATAGAAGCCATTTTTGTGGTGGCAAAATGTTGGAAATTGAGGGGATACACATCAATTGGGGAATGGTTGAACAGATTGTGGTATATGAATGTAATGAAATGCTATTGTGCTATAAGAAATGATGAACAAGTGGATTTCAGAAAATCCTGGAAAGACTTGTAGGAAGATATGCAAAGTAGCATGAACAGAACCAGGAAAATAACATACATGGTATCAGCAACATCACATAATGATCAAATATGAATGACTCAGCTCTTCTCAGCAACACAATGATTCAAAACAGGTACAAAAGACTCATAAGGGAAAATGCTGCCCACATCCAGATAAAGAACTGATGATCTCTGAATGTAGATCAAAGCATACTTTTTTCACTTTTTGTGTTTTTTTTCTCTTTTGATCTGTTTCTTTTTTTAGAACTGTGACTAATATGGGAATATGATAACACATGTGTAACCTATATCTAATTGCCTACCATTTTAGGAAGAGTTGAGGAGAGAGGAAGGAAGAAAAATTTGGAACTCAAAAATCTTATAAAAAATGAATACCCAAAATTGTCTTGATGTAATTGGGAAAAAAGACAGTACTATTAAAATATGTATTACATAGAGTACTACTGGAGAAAAAAAAGAAAAAAGAATCCTATGATTGACCTAAAGAAAACCAACATCTCATTTTGAAAAGAGCAAAGTTATGCTTTTTATATGTAAATTCTCCAAGTGAATTCAATCTTGAAAAAATATCATAATTCAATTCAGTGATATTACTTAAAGCATGGCTGTTTGAGTCAAAGATCAGACCTAGAGGAAAGGTTATGATCAGAAAGAGGACAATATCACAGTTCATTTTCAAAATACATTTCCCCCTGCCCAAATGTAATGCCTGTATCCATATTTTGTCATCATAGCCATTGTTTTAACATTTGAAAAGTGCTTTATGTCGATTATTTCATTTGATTCTCACAGCAACCCTGGAAGGTAGATGCTATTACTATCTTCATTTTACAGATGAGGAAACTGAGGCAGACTTGAGCAGGGTCGCATAGCTAGGAAGTGTCTGAGTTATATTCAACATCCTTGACTTCAATTGCAGTACTATATGCACTATGCTACATAACTTCCACTTGTCGTCAATCTTTTTGTTCCATAGATTGAATAGTTAAAATCGATGGGAATTAGTTGCTAGGATATTTTCACTTACATTAATAAACATGCATCATATTCCCTCTTCTCTTCTCACTTTCTCTGACTGTATCTTTCAATGAAATGTGAAACAGAAAATTGAGATCAATGCTATATGGACAATTTAATGCAACCCCTACTTTAAACACTTTTCTTACAGAGGCTATAGAAACTGCGCTGTCTCTATAAGAGATAGAGAAGTTTGGAGAGTATAGTTTTATCTGTCATTCTTTGAGAGAAGTCTATCTTGGTAGATTTTGAGAGACTGAGAAGAGAAAAGTTAGTAGAGAAGGCTTCTGAGAAAGTGAAGAAGATGGCTTTGGAGAAAATGAAAACAAAACTGAATCATGTGAGAGAGAAGTCTTCCTTCTTTATGGAGCTGTTACAATCTTTATTATGTGAGGAGGATGAAGAGAACTTTCAAAAAGAGACTTTTCTTGGACTCTTGAGAGAGCTAAATGGTGGGTCTGCTGTGATCCTTTTCCCAGCTAAAATATTGTAAACAGTTACCTACATCATCATGCTTTTATTTACTGCATTATTAAATTACATAATCATTACATTTTATATTTATGTAATTACGGGAGATTAAGGGATTTGACAGAACGATATGGGCAACTGTTTGTGAAGATTTCCACAGTTAATTTAACAAATAATATTTAATAAATTGAGGTAGAACCTCTCTTTGGATGCTGTTAGGTGCGCATAACTTCCTTAGGCCTGATAACAATCAAGACTGTGCTCCTTGAGCAGTGCTTATGCTCCATAAGACTTTACCTTTGCCTCTTTCACCATCAAAAATTACTAGTCCTGGATCTAGTAATAATAGTAATATCTCCCTTTTATATAGTGCTCTAAAGTTTGTGAAGCCCTTTACATATATCACCTCATTTGAATCTCAAAACAGCCTGGTGCTTTATGAAGATTGACCCCATTTTACAGATTAGAACCCTTTTTACATTGACTACACTTTCATAATATTCATGTATTTGGTGAATTATAGCTTAACTCCGAAAGGTAGCATGGTCTAATGGCAAGATAACTGGGGTTGTAGTTAGAGGACACAAGTTTGAGTCCAGGCTCTGCTACTTAGTAGCAATACAGCTTTGGTTAAGTCATTTCATTACCCTGAATCTTAGTTTCCTCATTTGTACAATGGGGATAATAGTTCTTTTATGCCCTGGCTTAATTGAAAGGTTGAGAGGAACACTCTTTGTAAAACTCAAAAGTGCTATAGAAATGTGAATTACTGAGGTGTTTCCCCTTACAGTGAAAATAATTTAATTTAATAATGACCTTCAATAGTGAATATATATGGCTTTAATCCAAAGGAACCATACCTTAGATATCACCTAGCTCAAGCCCCTCTTTTAACATAAGAAAACCGAGGCACAGAGGTGAAGTGACTTGTCCAAATTAGAATAGCTAGATAATGGTAGAAATTACAATAAATCACTCCTATTCTCTCTGGGTCCATTGTCAACTGATAAATTCAGCCTCCCACATATCTTAATTACTGCCGTGCCTCAGTACCTAGAATATCCACCATGATAGTTGAACTCATGAAAGATAATGAGTTTACCAAGAGAGAAAATATAGAGGGAGAAAAGAAGGTGCCCAAGATAGAACTAATTGTAATGGTAAATGCTACATCCAACTGCACATTTCCTAATGGGGATAGTAGGGCTAGGTATGGTGTATAAATGCCTATAAACTCAATTTCCAGCAACATGTGGTATTATTATCATATGTCATCTCAGGCAATATTAATAAAAGTAAAATTTGCTACCAAAGAGGTAATAATTTGATTATCCACTGTTCTGGTTACTCTATATTGAGAATATTATGGTCATATTTGGTTCTCAGCATTACAATTAAGGAAAAACACATACAAAATTGAAGCTCATCTGGAGGGAAAGGAAGAGGTTGAAGAGCCTCAAAATGTCAAATGAAGCATTCTTGAAGGAATTAGAACTATTTAGCCTGGAAAAAGAGCTCATAGGGAGTGTAGGGTGACTATTTTCAAATACCTATGGTGCTGGCATATGGCAGAGGGAATAGATTTTTGTCTGTATATCTCCTTAAGAGGGCTGCACTAACATCAATGGATTAAAAATTAGAGGGAGGTAAATGATGCCTTTATATAAGGAAGAACTTCACAACAACTTTGAAATAGGAGATATTAAATTAACATTTATTGAATGAAAATAAGTCAGGGAAAGATTTTCTCTTACTATCAAATATTACAGTTTGTTTCGAACACTGTTGATAATAGCTACTCTCAATGCAGAGAAAGCAGGATCAAATTCTAATTGTAAGAGGTCAAACATCTACATGCCTGCTTATGCATGGTCCTGAGTTAAGTATTACACAAGATAGAGAAGGCACATTCCTCGTATTCAGAAGGTTAATATTGTGACAGAGAAGAGTTGAATATATATAGGTATTTTTCTCCAATCTGCACATAGCCTCAGTCTCCTTTATTAGTGATATTAAAGTTAATTAACCATCACAATCCCACTATCACTTACCTCACTTTTGGAGAAGGCAAGGGTTTTGAAAACTTTTCCAAGAAAGATAGGAAGTAATTGGGCTTGAAGGTCTTTTAAAAAACAAAATTTGGATCCTACAATAAGTCCAGGCTGTAATTGCTAGGGTTTGATACAAATATTTTATATAATTTAGAAAAATTCAATTATTTTTCTCCCATTAGATTTGTGGACCATATCTGGAGTCCACAGATACAGGACAACTTGCTCTGGACTTAGTGTTTTAAGCTAATATTATTTTTTTCAACAAATGCTTACCAAAAGCAGCTTTAAAATAATAAAGAAGAAAGAATCAAGTACACATGTAATGGTTTTGACCAAAATATGGCTAATACTTAATTGACACTTTCTTCTTTTTGTTACATTTTAAGATCCAAATTTTCTTCCTCTCTCCCTATCCCACACTAGAGAAGGTCACCACTTGCTGCACACACACACACACACACACACATATAATGTGTATGTATATGTGTATGTATGTATGTATATGTGTGTATTCTTATCATCAAAGCTTAAATCTTTTGTGAAACACAAGGCTAATATAATCATTTACTCCTTTGTATTATATGTCTACTCTATTCCACTGATCCATTTTTCTATTTCTAGCCAGTATCAGATAGTTTTGATAATTACCACCTTATAATATAGTTTAGCATCTGATACTGGTAGATCTCCTTCCTTCATATTTTTTTCCATTAATTCCTTTGATATTTTTTGATCTCCTCTTCATTGGTGTGAATTCACCCTTTTCATTTTTGATGCTTCTTTTGATATTTTTGACCTCTTGTTCTTCCAAATGAATTTCATTATTATTTTTTCTAACTCAATAAAATAGTTTTTTGACAGTTTAATTGGGATGACATTGAATAAGTAGATTAGTTTATTAGAGTTGTCATTTTTATTTTACTCTGCCCAGCCATGAACAATTAATATTTCTCCAATTATATAAATCTGACTTTATTTGTATAAAAAGCATTTTACAATTATGTTCATGTAGTTCCTGGGTTTGCCTTGGTGGACATACTCCCAGGTATTTTATACAGTCTATAGTAACTTTACATGGGGTATCTCTTGCTATGTCTTCTTGCAGGGTATTGTTGGTAATATAAAGAAATGCTAATAATTTATGTGGGTTCATTTTATATCTCACCACTTTGCTAAAATTATTGATTGTTTCAACTAACTTTTTAGTTGAATTTCTAGGATTTTATAAATATATCATCATATCATCTACAAAAGAGATCATTTTGTTATCTCATTGCCTATTTTTTTAATATATATTAAGTAAATAAGAATTTACTCAGTGGGAGCTATCATGGTCACTGATCTATATTGTGCAGATAAGAATAAAAAAATTAAACAATTTCTACCTTCAGTGAATTTATATTCTACCAGAGAAGAAAATATGTGCAAATGTAAGTATATCTATAAAATATTAAACAAACAAAAAGCAGACCTCAAGTAAACATGGATGGTTAGGCACTTTCAGCTCATACCTTTCACAAAAAGTCTTTTGAAAAAGATAGTACTGGAGCAGAGTCTTGAAGATAGACTCCAAGAGGTAGATGTAATGGTAAAAAGCTTTCTCTATGGGTAAATGGGAGATAAACCACTGTATGTAAGGAAAAGAAAATGCAGCCATACTTGAAGGTATTGTGGTTCATTTCTAGACCACTGCAATCAAGTGGATGTCACAATAAAGTGAATCACATGAATTTAATATAATCATTTGCTACTTTTTCCCCCCAATTGGTTGACTTTCTTTTCATAATTTTCTTGATTTTCCTAAATTACTTTTTTTCCTATTTTTTTCTACAACCTCTCTTATTTGATTTTTAAAGTTCTTCTTAATCCTTTCCAAAAGCTCTTTTAGGACTTTTTTGCCTTTTATTTTTTTTTTCTTGAGATAGCATTAGTTTTTTTTTTTTAGTTTCCATAATGTTCTTCTGAGTTCGAACCCAGATCTTCTCTATCACCATAGGTTGAGTTCTTCCTCTTTTGCTTACTCATTATTACTGTTATTTATTTGTTTTTTTTGTTGTAGTGGTTTATCTTTTATCTCTTGACTCAGGCTCTAGTCCTGAGATGAGGGGTATAATATCTCAGGCTTCAGATCTTTTGTGCTGTTGTTTTCTGAGCTTCATCTGAAGGCATGACCTCAGGTATTCCTCTCCAATCCTGAGCCATGACCAGAACTTTCTGCAGTACTGTCACTACAAACACTCTTGTTCCCTGAAGTCCTCCCCACAGCTACAAGCTTCAGCTCATCTTTCTGCCTTGGAACCAAAACCAGGGACTCCCTGAGTGCCCACAATCAGAAGGGTCACTGCCTTCTTTGAGCAGCACTCACCCAATGTGTGTTCATTTTTCCTCAGCCATAGCCAAAGCCCAGGACCATGTCAGATCAGCTCACCTGGGCCCAGAGTCCAGCACCATTGGAGGGCCCTGCAATCATCCCCTGATCAGCCATTCAATACCTACAGTGTCTGTGAGGCAAAAGTTCCTGAAGCTGACACTGCAGCCCACAAAGCTGCCCCCAGGGTTGGTTGGTTGTTGATTCAGCAGTATCTACCTGAAGGTATTTGCACTTCAGTCAGGTCAAACCACCACCTCTGGGAGGTAGAGTCTTTCTTAACCTCCTCTGAAGTTGTTTTAGGTGGACAACTGCTTTACCCTGACTTTAAATTAATTTTGCCAGTCAAAGTTTGTTGTGAGGCATTCTTTTATATTGTTTGTGGGGGAATTTAGGAGAGTCAAGTAATTTCCTGCTTTATTCTGCCATCTTTCCAGAATCCTCTCTTAATTGACACTTAATAGTGCAGCAAAATGGTGAGAGAAATGAAATAGAAAGATTGGTTTGGTTCTACAACTTATCATAGATTAATTCTGTGAAGTTAAAATGCCATTTTGTATAATACTACTGTGATGCCATCATATCTATCTGAAAGGTTTCCATAGATGCTCAAGTTTAGTTCCTATAAATCTGTGAACAGCATGCTACCACTTACCACCATCACTACCACCACCACCACCACCACCATTAATAATAATAACGATGATAATAAACATGTATACAGTATTTACAAAAATTATCTCATTTCATCCTCACAGCAACCTTGGGAAGAAGATACTATTATTATCCCCATTTTATGGATGAGGAAACTGAGGCAGACAAAGGCTAAGTGACTTGTTCAGAGTCACACAGCTATTAAGTGTGTAAGGTCAAATTTGAATTCAAGTCTTCCAGACTCCAGGCCCAGTGCTCTACACTAGTTGTATACTAGTGCCAACTACACTGTGCAAATTAGCTGTCCCCAACAATAGCTGAGTTCTTCATTTTGTCCTTCAAATGTTTCTCTTGGGTCAGTTTTGGATGGTGATTTCAGATTTGGTTCCACCTGCTCCTGTTACTTCATGTCAACTCTTCATGTGCAATTTTCCATGACTTTGTTACTTTCTATCTGTGATTTTTGAGATGAATACTGCCTCCCCAGTTCAGCTCACAACCAATATATCTTATCTAGTGTGATTATAACATCCCTTAAATTATTCATAGAGGATCTAAATAAAGTATTTAATATGGGGAAAATGTAATGTTTTATATTTGAATTGAAAAAAAATCAACTACGGAAGTACAGAATGAAAGAGTCAATAGTTTATATATCTATATAAAAAATCCTTCTTATCTTAATAAAGAGTCAGGTCCATATAAGTCTACTGTGTGAAATGTGTGCCAGAACTTAGAAGTCACATTAAGAACAAAGGAGGTAATGTATCTGTTGTCCTCCAGCCTTGTCAGATCACATTGGAAGAATTGAGTCCAGTCTGAGGTGTTATCTAGTAGGAAGAGCTTTGACAAACTGGAGAGTATTGAAAGGTGACCTGATCAGTTGAAGAAGTGGTGATGTTTAAACCAGAGAAGAAAAGAGTTTACAGAGAACATGTTCACTGTCTTCAAATATCTGAAGGTCTATTATATGAAAACTGGAGGAATTGGGAGTCTTCAGCTTGGTCCCAGAGGGAATAATTAGAAGAAACAGGTTTCAGATAGATTTCTGTATAATGAAGCAACAGATTTCCTAACATTTAGTGGGATCTAGAAGTAGCATGAGCTGACCCCAGAGCTAGGGAGTTTCTTTTCATTACTGAGGGACTTCAAACAAGGGTGAGATGACCAGTTATTAGAGATATTGTTGTGGTTTCTGTTCAGAATTAGAAGTATAGCTGAACAAAAGTCATTAAAATTTATGATTGAGTGAAGAAATATTTATGACTTAGCACAACCTACCACTATTTTAACAATTATTTAAACCACTTGCTAGTTAGATTGAGAGCTCTTTGATGGCAGGGACCATTTGTTGCCTCTTTTTGTTTCCCCTGTCTTTAGCACAATGCCTGGCATATAGTAGGTGCTTAATAAAAGTTTACTGATTTATTGATAATTGCACTATAAATTGATTCCCATATTTTGAGCTTTTGTTTCTGTCAATTATGCTATTATTACTCTAGTTTCTTAGGTTAGAAACCTTTGAGTCATCCTTTGTTGTCTTTCATTCTCTCAATCAAGTCTCTCACCAGTCCTATTGATTCTTCTTTTATAACCTCTCTTGAATTCACCTTTTCCTTTCTATGTCTACTGTTACTATTCTAGGCCAGACTCATCACTCAGTTTCTATATTGCTGCTCTTCAACTAACTTTCTTGCCTCCAGTCACTCCCCAATATCAGACATATTTACCCTAAACTGATCTTCCCAAATTACCTTTTTCCTCATGACATTCCCCTGTTAAGAATCCATGGTGGTTCTTTCTTACTTCTTATATTGAGTATAAATTTCTCCATCTAACTATTAAGATCCTCTGTAATCTGTCCCTCTCAGAGTCATACAATAGATTATTTTGTTATTTGCCAGCCCAAACCTTTAACTGTAGTCAGAGAGATCTCCTACTTATGCCCTCCCCACAAATAATATTAAATCATAATAATTTCCTTCTGCCTTTGTTAATACTGATCTCTTAGCCTTGGGTTCCCAGATGTCTCCATCTTTTGAAATTCTATGTACCTTTCAAGACCTGTCTAAATCCTATTTCTTCCATGAAACTTTTCCAGATTATTCTGACCTACAATAATCATTTTCCCCTCAAATTTTTGTGTAGATTCCATACAATTTCACTTGATTGAATTTCATCAGTGATAAACTCAGTTTATTTTCTATTTAATTTGCCAGTCTGTAGTAAGGGATGCTGTTGCTTCGAGCACTGTACCAAGTTTCTAAAGAATCCCATTTGTGAAGATTCCTAGGGGTGACTTGATAATCAAATTAACTACATCAACACTCTGTGGATTATGCCACTAGCTAAGGAACAGATAGATTCAGACTCACAGACTGAGTTGAAATAGACATTATAAGATCCTCTGACCAAGAAGAAATGTATAGGTTTTCAGTGATTTACCTCTTTAAGAGATGTATGAACACACTCATACTCTTTAAGAGTATGAGATTTGCTAGGCACCTACATGCCTGGCTGATGGACAGAGGTTTTTGGCTAGGAGAAAGCTCGGGGATAGGGGAGGAGATGGAGCTCCTGACTAGGGAAACAAGGATGGAGAGGCTAACAGATGTTACCTCTTGAATAAGCTCAGAGAACAATCAGAGAAAGATCCCTTAAGGGAAATAAGTAAAACCCAGCAGCTGTGAAATAAGCTACTAAGGAATTTAAGTCTGATTGGAGCTGAGAGACAAGTTACTGGGAGGTTTAAAACCAAGCAAAGAATTAGGATGAGTTATAAAGTTTGGTATTATGATCAAGATCTCCATATAAGAGTAGTATTAGGATATGAAGTCATGGGCAAAACTGAGTCAAGCAAGAACAAAAAAAAATGACTAGGATTTATTAGAATTTTTGAGCTATAGGAGCCCATAGAGATCATCTTATGAAATATTTACATTTTACAGATGAGAAAATTGAGGCTCAGACAGGGTTAGTACCTTGATCAATGTTACTCTAGTAGCAGAAGGAAAAAAATGAAAACATGGGACTTTTGATTGCTGTTGTTCTTTTCACTGTACCATCCCACTCTAGAATATTTGCTTGGAAAAGTTCTTTCTAAGAAGACATATCCTTTCACTTACCCACTGTTCAGTTTTTTTTTTTTAATTAACTGAATCCACTCCTGAAGCATATTTACAAAGAAAGTATAATCAAGGGATTATTATTGTTGTTGTTATTGTTCATTCTTCATTCCTGAAAAGGACCAATGACATCAGGAAGGTGATGTCTTGACTCACAAGTGAACTGGATTTAAGTGAGGGGGGTCTGTACAAAATCATCAGCCTCACTCTCTTCCAGAATCATCAGGGTCCAGTGGTATAGTATAGGTCAGGATAATTGGCAATGGCCCAGGATGCAGTGGAAGACGTTGGGCTTTTTAAGCTTAAGTCTTCCCCAGGTCTCATTTGGAGGATATCTATTTCAAACATTCATCCAATATAGGAATCTTTTCTGAAGTTTCCTCAGCAGATCTAACCTCTCCTTGAATTCCTTCAGTGATGGGAAGGTCATTACTTCATATAGCAGACTGTAGCTTTTTGGAGATCTCTAATTGCTAACAAGTTCTTCATGTTGAGCCAATGTGTGCTTTTCTCTTGTTTCTCACTGGGAGTAGTTCGGCTCTATGAAGAAACAAAGGACAAGTTTATTTCTTCTTTTATGTGATAGCATCCCAGTATTTGAAATTAGTCAAAAAGAATTTATTAAGCACTTAGTATGTTTGAGGCTGGACCATCTAAGTGGCACAGTGGTACAGCACTGGGTTGGGAATCAGAAAAACTCATCTTTAAGAGTTCAAATCTAGTCTCAGACACTTACTAGCTGTATGACCCTGGGCAAGTCACTTAATCCTGTTTGCCTCAGTTTCCTCATCTGTAAAATGAACTGGAGAAGAAAATGACAAATCACTCCAGTATCTCTGACAAGAAAACCCCAAAATGGGGTCATGAATAGTTGGACATGATTGGAACAACCAAACAACAAATATTTGAGGCTCTGGGCTAAGCTCTGGAAATACAAAGATAGAAAAAAATGGTTCAGCCCTCAAGAAGATCACATTCTAATGAGAGACAACAACCTACCAACTATGCACACATAAAATACATACAGGGCAAACTGAAGGTCATCACATAAGGAAAGCACTGAGGGGGGAGGTGGGTGGGGACTGGGAAAGGCATCTTGCAGAAGTTGGGATTTGAACTGAGTCTTGATGGAAGTCAGAGAAGTTAAGAGATAGAGATGAAGAGGGAGAACATTACAGTCCTGGGGTTAGCCAGTGAAAAAGCAGTCTTGTTTGAGGAAAAGTGAAGAAGCCATTGTTGCAGGATTGTAGTGTGCTGAGGAGGGGGTGGGGGGTGTAATTGTAAGAAGACTGGAAATGTAGGAAGGGGCCAGGTTGTGAAGAGTTTCAAAAGCCAAACAGAAGATTTTATATTTGATCCTGAAGGCAGATAGTTTCCCTGTTAAATTCCATTTTATTGGTTTAAGGCCAACATTCCAACCAGCCAAAATGATTTTGAATCTTGATTCTGCCATCTATCACATTAATTGTCCCTTTGAGTTTCATGTCATCAACAGATTTGATAAATGTGCCTTTTATGTCTTCATCTGGGTCATTGATAAAAATGTTGAACAGGACAGGGCTAAGGACAGAGCCCAGGAGCAGAACATTAGATTCTATTGGTGTGTCAGGTAGGATTAAAGATAAATTTACTTATTTGGAATTTTGAACATTATTTACCACCATTGCTTTCCCTTAATGGGATTGTTTTGCATCATATTTAGTACATACAATTTTGAGAATGCTATTTTTCTCAAACCAATCTTTCTGACCAAGTTTGTTGATAGCAATGCCATTCCTTTAAGTACAGCTTTTTTATAACAAGTAGGAGATACTGGTCTGGATCTGGTCTGGACTTTTCTTCATCAAGGTAGTAAGATCATAGGAGTAAGATTGCCAGGGGAGAGAGAAGAGAAGCAGCTCGGGAACAGAGGCTTTTAGAACCCCTGCATTAACTGTTCTGGAATAGTAGAAGGAACCAGTGAAGGGAACAAAGGAAGGGCTAGAGACATAGGAGGAGACCCAAGAGAGTGTAGGCAACCTGGAAGCCAAAAGAGGAAAGGGAATATTCAAAAGTGTCAAATACTACAGAGAGGCCATATAGGAAGACAATTGAGGGGGATGGAGAGAAATTAGAGAAAAAAAGAGCAGTTTCAGGAAAATGGTAGGGGCAAAATTCTAATCACAAGTCACTGAGAAGAGTGGAAAATATCAGGCATAAACTTTTTCGAATTCCTGAAAGGAAACAGGAAGAGACAACTGAAGTTATCCCTTCTATATCACCAGGGTTAGGGGGTGACACCTCCATGATCTGGAAAATCCATGTAAAACCTTTTGGCCCTCCCTTCATACTAGAGAAACCTGATTTTTTTTATTTCTTATTTTAAGAGGTGTTTACAGTATCTTATTGTAAAATTTGGGCTGACCTTATACAACACTACACATATATTTAATGCATTTCTCAGTTTCTAAACATTTCTGTGTCATCTGCTGGCCTTTGTATGTCATCTGAGACTTCCACAAAACTCCCCCCCAATTCACATTTAATTTCTTATGCCAACCCGTGATGTATCTAAACCATGGTGGGGAAAGTCGCAATATGGAACTGATAACTGTATCATGATAACTACATGGGCTAGAACAGAAAAGGGAAAATATTTTTTTCTTTAATGACGAGGAAGAACATAGCATTTTTAAAAGGAATTTTATACACAGAAGATAAAGAATCAGTGAAGAGGGAGAAACTGAATGTTCATAAGAAAAAGGGTATGAAGTCACTATTATTTTCTTCTTTGATTAGAGTCCTGCGGTCTTTCAAAATTATTTTTAAAAGCACATCAACAAAATAATTTTTAAGAGCACAGACAGAAACAAAAAGTTCAGAAAGGAATATAAATAGAGCACTTTTGTTACTATCTTGTTAAATTATACCTAGGTATTTTTATATAATATAGATGTATGCATATATATGTGCATATATATATATATATATACTTTAAAAACTAACTGAAAAATTGTAGAGTTCATGAAGCCATTCTTTCTCTTCGCATATTGAAATCTTTGTTGATTGCTAAAATCACAGATCAAACAATTTTTTTAGGCAATTGGGGTTAAGTGATTTGCCCACAGTCACACAGCTAGTAAGTGTCAAGTGTTTGGTCTGAGGCTGGATTTGAACTCAGGTCCTCCTGACTTGAGGGACGGTGCTCTATCCACTGTGCCACCTACCTGCCCCTAGATTAAACAATTTTAAGATAATTAGCTTGCTACAAGGAAAATTACTATGTCTGGACTGAGCTGAGCATTATTCATACAATTTTAGAAATAGGAAGACATATCTATAATTGTTTAGGGATGAAAAATGAGGCAAGTAGTTGAATTGCAATAAATTACATAGGTAAGCAGATTTTTTTTTCCTTTAAAGAAAAAGATTAAGAATACTGGGAGAAGACCATAGAGAAAGCATGTGTGAATGAAATTAAGGTGTAAGTTAGAGAGATAAGCTTTAGGGAGAAGGAGGATCATCTTTTTTAGAAAAAGGAAAAGGATAGATTGAGTGATACTGGTGAAAAATATTAACCAGTGAAGGAGAATTAATGGTAGGAACTGAATGTCCATGACCTACTAAGTGAAAAAGTATCTTATATAATAACTAGAAACTCCCTAAACTGTGTATACCTTTTGACCCAGTGCTACCACTGCAAGGGAATCAGAGAGAGGGTAAGGAATCGTACATACAAAAACATTTATAACAGCACTTTTTATAGTAGCAAAGAACTAGAATCAAAATGATTAGTGGAATGACAATGAATTGTGAGATATGAATGCAATGGGATATCAAAATAACATAAAAATGGAAAATACAATAGATTTAGAGAATCTTGGGAAGATATGTACAAACTGTTACAGAAGGAAGTAAGCAGAACCAAAAAACACTTCAAGGTGACCACAATAACATAGAATAAAACAACTCTGAAAGACTTTAGAATGCTAACAAATGCAGTGACCAGTTATAGCTTCAGGTAATTGATGAAGGAGCATGCCACCCATTTCTTCACAATGAGATTATGAACTAGAAGTGTAGAATGAGACACATATTTTCAGACATAGCTAATGTCTTGAATTATTTTGCTTGGGTCTATTTATTTGTTACAAGAGAGAAATTCCATTTAAGGGAAGGGAGAAAGTTAACGGGTAGTAATGGAGATACCAAAAAAAGGGGAGGGACAATAATCAAACATTTAATAAATATGGACTAAAATGAAATTCAGAAGAGGAAACAATTGTTACTGCCCTCCTAAAATTAATATGTACTCAGAACTGTATTAGAAGTACACAATTTCATATCCAATCTTTTTTTGTTCTTTTTTACTCATATTTTCACATTTGTTGATGATTATTAAGTTCATTATAAAAAAGAAAATTTAAATTAAAACTAGAGATAAAGGAGCCCAAATCATATACTACAGATGAAATGATGAGGGGAATGGAGACAGAAACTGGACCTGACAAAAGAAGAAACATTTTTGAACAGGGAATGAGACAGGAGTTGACATAGAAGTAGCGTAGAAAGCTTGTTGAACCCTGGCCTATCAGAGATAATGAACCACACATTTGTAGTGGGTAAAATCAGTTCAATTTTGTGACCTTCTGCAGGGATTGTCAGTAACCCAGGAGCAGGAGCAGACAAACAAATTTATCTTTTCATGTGTATGTGTCCTATCTCCTCCCTACTTTGCAATACATTTGAGTCCAGAGAAGCCATAAAACATTTGCATCCTCCATAGAACTTTGCGTGTTGTAGACATTCAATAAATGTTTGTTGATTGATTGATTGATTGCCCAGTTGATTTCTGTTACATGTGATGGCTTTGTACAACTAGTACCAGAAGCAAGTTTCTGAAGCAGGTAATTAGCATTTTGTCAAAAATATTGGTTCCTTGCATAGCAGATATGAAGACTCTGGCTATTGAAAAAGCCACAAGGGTCCATATGCCCCCAAGTTGCCTAAATAGAAGAAGGGGGGAAAGAAAAAAAGTGATAGCAATATTGCTAAAATCCCTGAAAACATTCAGAATATCATAATCCATCTGTCATGGGCCAAATAGACCAGGAAGAATTTTTGACAGAGTATCCCCTAGAGATTTAGTTGTGTCAAGTGTTGAAAATGTTTTATACAATTCTTCATAGGAATTCTAGGGTAAAAGGAGTTTTTAATAGAATGTATGAAAAGTTTTTGCTTCCTGATGTCTTCCTGTGCCTGACTCAATGCTGAGGGATCTAGGCATTTTGAGATTATGAGTCAACCCCTTTATTGGCCACTGAGCTGATGACTCAGTAGATATTTGAAAAGGGGTAACTCTAGTATTAGTGCTTTCTTTCCTTCTGGTGATAGATTGTGTTAAAATCTTTTCAAGCTATTTCCTGTGAGGAATGCAGGTCAGGGCATTTATCAGAGCATCTTGTCCTATATCTGACCTTGCCTGGCTCCTGTGTAGGCATAATATAAAAAAATGTGTACATGGAAGCAGAGGAACATGTCCTGCCCAGGTGAGCTTGGGCCTCATCTTTGGAATGCCTCATTTGTATTTGTTATTTGTTTTAAGGCATATGAATTAATATCCATCCCAAGAATGTATCCAAAATTGGAGATGGTGGTATGAGTTTGAGAGGTCTGGAAGTCCTTTTTGGTTGGATTTGACTGGAATAGTAGGGAGGAGTCCCTGGTAACTACTCCACTACTCTTGGAGAAAATGGCTACCAACTAAAAGATGGTTGTAAGCCCTAGCCTGGCTTACCAGAAAACAGATGTTAAAGGAGACAGTGCAGAGCCAATGTGAAATGTAAAATGCTTAATCAGTAGTCCTGAAAACTGCTTTGTATTCTGAAATGGTTTAAGTATGAACCCCCCCAGCAAAGTATAACTGCTTCCCCTGCTTACTCCACACTTTATAGGAAAGACCTAGACATGAGCCAAAATCTAAGACTTGAGCAATCTTTGTTTCCCCTTGGGATTCTGGGTCACTGTGGATGTGAGAGAAGTCAGCTTAGCTTTCCTCTCTTACAGCCCAGATTCCTCTCCCTACATTGAACTTAGTATGGGTTACATACATAGGTCTTAATAGGAAAACAGAGAGCACAATGCCCCAGCAGCATCTGGTGTATGAGTGGGGGGGGGGGAACAAAACAAACAAACAAAAAAACTAACCTCTCTTCCTATTACTTTCTCTGAAATATCAACTTCCTATGCAGGTAGCTAAACATACATGCTAGTCTGGGCTTCATAATCACAAGGGTACTGCTAAAAGCAGAGCTCCATTGTATAAGTGAAAAAGCCAGCACTTCCCATGTACTCTCCTAATTATAAAAGTAAACAATATGAAGAAAGAGGAGAAAAAAATGCTGCTATTTTTGATTTTGTTTCTCTATATTAACATTTTTCGTATTGTCCATTAAAAAGCATTGCAGTGCAATTTTGCACTTATTATCTCCTTTTATGCTCAAAATAACCATGGCAAGAGATGTAGTTTTTATCCTTAGTTTGGTCAGTCAACCAGATTTATTATGTGCCAAGTACTGTGCTAAGCTCTATTTAGTTTAGAAAAGTGAGATACAGAGCATTTATGTGATATGCCCAAGTTCACATTGCTAGTTAATAAGTAGAGATGGGACTATAATCCACGTTTTCTGATTCTTAACCTACTATTAATTCCTCTAGACCAGTGCTTTCCAATGTGGTGGACAGACTGGTGGGGGTGAGGGTGAGGTCACTGGTATGATCAACCAATTAGAGGATTAAAAAATGGAATATACCCCACTCTCCCTACAACAACTAATTCTGAGGCTTGTCTCCAAGGCAACCATACTATCCTTATCTCCATTGGAGACTCCATCAGAACTCCTAACTTTTCCACTTCTGAGCCCCAGTTAGTTGCTCTGGGTAGTTATCATCTAACTGCTACCTAAATATATACAATAGCATCTCCTCACGTGGATTTGGGACAATTTTAGTTCCCTTCAGCTCTCTCCTCCCACCCTGACCTGTTCCTCAGATCACCTTAGAGCTGCAATTCCTCCTTTGGAGGAATGTTCCAGGGCAGTGACTCACAAATAAGAGCCCTACTCCCCTCCCCTTTCATATTGTAGAGGGCAGAATGAATCATACAGGGTGAACAGAATTGGATGGGTTTTGATCCACACCTTAGATCTCATTCCATTATTTTTTCACCCAAACATACCCCACTTTTAAGCTTCCCTTTGGAGGGCACCACCATCTTTTGTCATCTTTGAGAGTACTCTGAAACACACCACTGGCTAGCAAATTACCAAATATTGTCACTTTTACCTCCAGCTTTTTTATATCTGTCCCTTCTTTATATTCACATAACCACTACTCTAGTTCAGGCACTTTCAATAGTTTTTCCTTTCAGTCTCCCTACTTCAAGTCTCACCCCATTCTAACACAGTCTCTGCTCAGTTGCCAACATGATCTTCCTAAAACACAAATTAACCCATCTCATCCACCCCATACCCCCAGTCAATGAGGTCCAGTTTCTCCTTATTATGTCCAGGACCAAATATAAAGCCTTTTAAAATTTTTCATATAGAGCTTTTTGATCTAGGGATAGTCCATAGCCAAACAAAGGATAAATAAGATCACAATATATAAAAAGGACAATTTTACATTATAATTTCTTTTTTAAATTGACACAAAAAATTAGTGCAGCTACAATTAGAAAGAAAGCAGATCACTGGGCAAAAAAAAAATCTTTGCCTCATGTTTCTCTGACAAAATTCACATTTCTACAATATATAAAGAACTGATTTAAATTTGTAGGAACAAATTCCCTGCTCCAAATTGTGAATGGTCAAGGAGTATGAACACACTATTTTCTAATGAAACAACCTGAGCTATTCACAGCTATGTGGGAAAATATATCTCAAATCATTAATAGAGAAATGTAAATTAAAAAAAACTCTTGGATTTTGCCTCTTAACTAACAGATTGGCAAAAATGACAAAAATGACCAAAAAAAGGCCAAAAAAGTAGGACCAATGTTGGAGGGATTGTGGGAAAACAGGTACACACTAATGTCCTGTTGGTGGAGCTGCAAATTGGGTCTGTCACTCTGGAAAGCAATTTGGGACTGTGTCCCTAAATTTACTAAACTGAATATCCTTTGACCCAGCTATACTACTGGGTTCATCTTCCAAGAAAAAGGAAAAGAACATGTTCAAAAATACTTAATAGCTCTTTTTGAAGGGACAAAGAACTGGAAACTAGGGAAATAATAAAAGGTAGTAAATTACCCATCAGTTGGGTAATTGATAAACAAATTATGTTACATAAATGTAAAGGAATACTATTATTCTAGAAGAAATGATGAAAGGGACATTTTCAAAGAACATGGGAAGACTTGTATAAATAAATTCAAAATGAAGTGAACAGAACCAGGAAAACAATATAAGAACAACATCATTGTAAGGACAAGCAACTTTGAACTTTGAAACACTTAAGAATTCTGATCAATACAATGACCAACCATCATTTCCTGATGAATGATGAACGATGCTAGACACTTTCTGATGGAGAGGTGATGGACTCAAGTCATAGAATGAGACACATATTTTTGACACAATCAGTGCAGGGATTTGTTTTGCTTGACTGTGTATTTGTTACAAGGTCATTTATTTTTTAACAGACTGGGAGACTGGGAGAGGGAAAGAAAATAAATGCTTGCTAACTTAAAAAAGTAAAATAAAAGTTGCACAAAAAATAAATCATAGGAAATATTTGAGGAAAATAACACATGACACATTTATATTTTTCTGTCCTAATATTTATTTAACCAAAACTATTGACCATGAGAGGTTAAATTTTGATACTCTTTTTCACCTTTCTCTTACTAAATACTGTTAATTTGTATTTTTCTTACATATGGAAGGATGCTTTTAGCCATATTTTTATTTTCTGTATATATATTTTTTTCATATTGAAAAGTCTTTTCTCTAAGTGCGTTTGACTGGTCAGTTTAGGTTTCCAAAAGTAGTTAGATCTCCAAAGAATGGGGAAATCATTTTTCAAATCTATAAAATGAGACGATTAAACTACTAGCTATGTTTCTTAAACTGTGGGTTGTGTCCTCATATGGGTTCACAAAAAATTTGGCAACAGTAAAAGGTTTCTAAACCTGCAACGGCCAAAAAATTAATTAAAAATCAAATGCATAATGAACCTGAGGTGTTTCTGGCAGTGCTTGCCTGTGCTGCATCACTCAACTTCACTGAAGCCTTGGTTCTGAACACACAACACTTTGCACTGCATGCCAATGAACACTGCTGAAAGGTGAAAAGGGGTTGAGAGTGGAAAAATTTTGAGAAGCCCTGGACTAGAGGACTTCTAAATTCTCTTCTAGTTCCAAACTTTAAATTGAGGGCCACTCATAATAGACAAAACAGGCAGTTACTGATCATGTGGTATAATCTGAGAGGCTTAAAAAGTTCTTTCCATTGAGGGTGCTTAACATGGTTTTGTGTCATGGATGCCTTTGTCAGCCTGGTGAAGCCTATGGACCTCTTCTCAGATGAATGGGTTTAAATACATAAAATAAAATACATACGGGGAAGCTAGGTGGTGCAGTGGATAGAGCACCAGGCCTGGAGTCAGGAGGACCTGAGTACAAATTTGGCCTCATACACAACACTCACTAGCTGTGTGACCCTGGGCAAGTCACTTAACCCCAATTGCCTCAGCAAAATAAATAAATAAATAAGTTTGAATAGAGTGCCAAGCCTGGAGTCAGGAAGACTCATCTTCATGAGTTCAAATCTGGCCTCAGACACTTACTAGCTGTGTGACCCTGGGCAAGTCACTTGATTCTGTTTGCCTTACTTTCCTCATCTGTAAAATGAACTGGAGAAGGAAATGGCAAACCACTCCAGTATCTTTTCAAAGAAAACCCCAAATGGGGTCACAAAGAGTCAAAAGCTACTGAAACGACTGAACAACAACATTTATACTCTCTGGCAAAAGTGCTATGATACCCATGCCACTATATGAGTCAATGTTGTATACGTAGGAATCCACTGTGTCTCTCATCTATGGCAGTGCCAACATATACCTATCACTAGGTTCATGTTGAGGCAGAGTAGGAGGGTAATTCCTGCTTACCTCCATAGTCTAAGTTGGCAGGAGATCAAATGTAAACTGAAAAGCCAGGCCAGATTTATACTGGAGAGTACTGAGATCCAAGGATTGAGATTGGAAGCCAAATCAATTGCTTAACAGAAATTCTGACCTGAAGGAGTCTACATGATAGTAAGACTCCAAAATTCAAGGAATTCCAGGGAGTTGACTCTTTCTATTATTCAACCTGCCTCCTCAAATTCTTGGTATTTATTTTGGAGCTTTTTGTATTCACTGCTCTCACGCCACTATTTAAAATGGGGCAGGATACTTCTCTGCCAAATCTCTTTCTCACTCAGCCACCCTCATTAAGTCCCAACACCGCTCCCCCCTTTTAAAATTGAAAATATACCCTGAGTCTGTACCTTTGGGGGCAAACATCACACCTCCAGGAATCCCTTGTATTCCTGGAGAGATAACACACCACACCATTATCAATCATTAACACTTTATCAGAGGGATTATATTATCAGGTTGTTTTCAAGTCTAACAGGCATAAGATGGGCAAGTATGATAAGGGAGGAAAAAGGAGGAAGGGGATACAGTAGGAGGCACTATTCAATGAGAGCAAACTCTACGGAGGTACTATTCTCCACATAATCAATCACTTAACATTTATTAAACACCTACTATGTGCCAGACATGCGATCAGGAGGGCAGGTTGAGGAAAAGCGAGAGGATACTAAAGGCCTGGCAATAGGGCTTAATATTTGTTTATTGGCTGATTGATTTAACAGTGTTATTGAATCTTGTGTCAGAGTTTATCAGGAGCCCAGGATCTCTTCTCTAGCTGTAGTTTGCAGAGATTAGGAATGTCTTAGCTAGGATGTATTGCCCCAAGCAGGAGACTGACCAGTATATGAGGACTGACTGGCATCTCAGATAGAATTTCCCTTGTTTAGTAACAATTCCTCAGATTCCTGTGCTGATGGGTTCTGGGGCCCTCAAGAAACACAACTAATCTGGCACTTGCGGGCTAAATTTCCATTACCCCTCAGTAATGAATGCTTGTTGGATTGGATTATATGAAGGAACTGATTGAACTCAGAGAAAGTGAGGAAACACTCACATAAGAATGGGGGACTTTGGGTCCCGGCTTCATATTCCCTTTCTTTTCTATGTATATTCTGGTGCCCTCAGGAGAAAGATCAGTTTTTGTTTACCTTTGTTCATCAGCATTATAGCCCTTTGCTGAAGACAAAAATGGCTTGTAAAAGAATCTCTGGCTATCAAGCTCTGTAGGCTGTTGGAATCCCCTAAGCTGTTCTAGCCAACTAACCCATAGTTTGTGGCTATTCACAGGGGCATCTGTAACATGCAGGACCCTGGTAATCTGAGGGTGGGATATACTCTTCACTTGGCTAAAACTCTACCCCAAAAACTGTGGAAAATCTCTCTGCTGAATAGCCCAGAGAATTGGCACCAACTCTCTGCCTTTGACAAGCACACTGGGTGCATTGTGTCGAATGAAAGTTTTACTAAGTTTAAAGGAAACCAAGAAAACATTTCTCAGCAAGATATCAATGGCAATTCAAGTCAACAAGAATTTGTTAAGGACCTACTATGTACCAGTTACTGTTCTACTTTACTAATAGTCTTAGTCTTTAAGGACCTTATATTCTGTTGGAAGGAAATGCAGCATGAACATAAATGAGGGAAATAGGAGACATTTTAAGGAAAACAAGAGTGCTAACTACAGGGCAAGAGTGGTAATATGGGAGGGCTTCAAGGAAGAGATAGTGTCTGCACCGAACCTTGAAGGAACACAAGATTTTGAGAGGTGGATATATGCAAAAGGATATTTGAAGCCTGAGGGACAGCCTATGAGTATGCATTGAGCTGGGGTATGGAGCATCAGGTTCAAGGAGAGGCTGGTGAGTGAGTTTGATTAGAATAAGTTCTTGAAGGAAAGTCCTATGAAATAAGTCGAGGCAGAAGTCAGATGTAGCAGGACTTGAAATGCCAGACTGAGGAATTGTATTTCATCTTAGAGAAAATGGGAAATCACTGAAATTTTTTGAGTAGAGAATGGACATAATTGGCCCTGTGGCTTAGGAAGATTTTGCAGGCAGCTGTGTGGAGGATGGATTAGATGACAGAGATCTAGGAAGGAGGGAGACCAAGAGAGAGTTGTGCTTGTACTGCAGACATAAGACAAGGTAACTCAGAAACAAAGGAAAGTCATCAGTATTAACATAACCCTGGAGCTATGACAAGTCGCTACCCAACTCTGTCTTTCTTTGTCTTTATGTCTCTTGTCCCTCTCTCTCTTTCTGTTTCTTTGTCTCTTTCTGTCTCTATCTCTCTGTTTCTGCCTCTCTGTCTCTGTCTCTGTCTCTCTCGTTCTGACTCTCTGGCACTGTCTCTGTTTCTGTCTCTCTCTTGATAGACTGTAAAACAGTACCATGATTTGGCCAGCCTTTCCACACTAGTAGCGAAGCCTTTCTCTCTGATTATATGTCATGTTGCATACAGCCCAAGCATGGGAGAGGACTGGTGTCCCATCTCAAGTCCATTGGAAGCAACTGCTTCTTTCTGACTCTCAAATCTCAAATGCCCTGGTTTTCTTACTAAGATGACTCACACCATTGCTACAAGGTGCTGGCTGACTCAGCTAGCATCATTAATATGCTGCTTTCTGCTTGCCTCCTATTTCAGCTAGTCTTAGAGTTTCCACCATCCTCTCTGGATATTCATGACACTGCTCTTTTGGTTTTTCAGCCTGTCTAACTACTCCTTTGTTGGTTAATCATCTCTTTCTACCTTAACTGGGAGTGTGCTTTAAGGTTCTGTTCCTTTTCCTTTCCTCTCAGTCAGTGACCTCATTACCTCATGTGAGTTCCATTTTCTTTAGGCAGACAGATGACTCTCACACCTGTGTATCTAACCTCAGTCTCTTTCCTTAGCTCTAGTTCTCTATCATCAACTTTCTACTGGACATTTAAAAATAGACATCCCAAGGATATGTCAAACTTCACATGTCCAAAACAGGACTTAATACTTCTTCGCCACCCCCAAATCTACTCCTCTTCTAAACTTCCTTGTTTCTTTTGAGGGCCTTACCACCCTTCTAATTGTTCAGGTTCACAACATGAGTATTATCTTCAGATCCTTACTTTAAATTACTCCTTGTATTCAATCAGTTGCTAAGTCTTGTCAATTCTTTTTCCAAAATATTTGCATCCATCCTCTTTTTTTTTTGCTTCTCACAAAATCACCATCCTAGTTCAGGCCCTCATCACCTCTCCTGGACCATTGTAATAGCCACTTAATTGGTTTCCCTGCCTCAGGTCTCTCTTCATTTCCATCCATCCTCCAAATAGCACCAATAACATTTTCCTAAAGGGATATATATTCAATTCAAACCTTAGGAACTAGATCCAACTATGTCACTCCTTCAAATAAATTCCAATGACTATGTAAAAAAAGTTAAATGTAAAAAAGTCCATCAAAATTTGGCTTCACCCTGTCTTTACAGGTTTATTATACATTACTCTCCTTCCCAAATTCTATGGTCTAGACCAGTGGTTCCCAAAGTGGGTGAACCACTCCATGAGGGGGTGCTAGAACAATATAAGAGGCGGTAGTAGTCTTGGGTGCAACTGAGGGATGTTGAATAAAAATAAGGGGGTAGTGGTAGCATAAGGAAAGAAGAAAAGAAAATTTTGAAAACCCATTTGTACATGTTTCATCTGCTGTGTAACAGAGTTAAAGTTGTGGTGATTACATTATTTTCCAAAAAACCACACAAAAGTTATAACCAATCAGTGGTCAAGTCCACTGACAGCTCTTAACAAGCAAGTGTTGGCAGGCAAGCATGTTGCACTTTGTTGAGAAGTCCAGCATGCATTGGCAGGAATATGTGTGTGTATAATGACTTGTTTACAATACAATAGTATATGGTTATATGATGCAATATTGCATCATCAAAATTTCAATTCAGGAGAAAACCACAAATTTAAAATAAATTATTAAATTTAAGATGCATTTTAAAAAAAATATATTTTATATTTTTTTTGAAATGATGCAAATTTAAAAGAAATGTTAAAGCATTAAAGAAAGTAGATTTTCAGGGGATGCTGAGTAATTTTTTTTTGAAAGGGGGCAGAAGGCCAAATAAGTTTGAGAACTTCTGGTCTAGACTAACTGGCCTCCTTTCTGTTCCTCACACTTCATCTCCCATTTCCATGAATGGCTATCCTCTAAACCTGGAATGTGCTTCCTCCTCACCTCTGCCCTCTTAGAATCTTTAGCTTTTTTTGAAAGCTCAACTCAAGTGCTACCTTGAGTATGAAGTCATTCCTGGTCCTCTCAATTTCTTGTGCCTTCCTCCCCCAAATTATACAGTATATATTTAGTATGTATTTTGCATATACCTAAGAATGGCAGCAACACGGCATGGTGGATCGAGAGCTGACTTTGGAGACACAAAGATCTGGGTTCAAGTTCTACCTTTGTCAATTACAGTACTAGCTGTGTGACCTTAGAAAATGAACTTTTCATCTCAGTACTCCAAGTGATTCTCTAAGATTATAAATTACAAGAAAGGCATCAACCTGCAGTGGTAGAGGGATTTTCCTCATCTGGGAATTCCCAAACAAATGAAAGACAGGTCTAATCCTTCTCCGTCTATACATACTAAGCTTCCTCCTCAGTGGAATTTATAATCTTTGAAGGCAGGGATGGTTTCATTTTTGTTTTTGTATGTTAGCCTAGTGTCTGGCATACAGTAGGTACTTAATAAATGCTTTTTGATCAATTGATTGATACTCCAGATAAGATAAGTTTTTCTTTGAATCTGTCTACTCATTATACATTTTTATTCAAGAGTTCACAGATACAGAAATGAGGCAATGTCAATAACTCAAAGATTTCTCCTTACTATGGCAACTTTTTTTTGAGGAAATAAGTGGTGCATAAAAAAAAATACTGGGCTTTGGGTTAATAGATCTGGGTTCTAGTCTTTGATCTAATTCTTAGTTATGTGACCTTGGGGAATTCCCTTAAATTTTTGGGCCTTAGTTACTTCATTTGTCAAATGCCAATAATGATATTTGTACTATTTACCTTTTATCTCCCAGTGCTTGATTATCACAGCACCCCAAATACTAGTATTGTTCTATGGAGATTGGCATTGGCCTATAACTTCACCAGGCAGGGACCCATTCATTCCCCATGAGCCCAACATGGAATTATCACTAGAGAGTCACACCCTAATACCCTTTTCCTATACATTTGGTGAACATTGACTCACCTCTGAGGTCCTGTACCTTAACGGCCACCCTGCCTTAGACTCCTTACCCAATTTGCAATGCCTTTGCTGTTTTCTAGGTTTTATTTTGCTCTATGCATGCTTTCCTTGTCCTTTTTCCTTTCTTCCAGTCCCCATTAGAAATAAACCCACGTTTTACTTTGTTCATTCTATAGGTGTTCCATGCTCCATCACAGTACATTTAAAGTGATCTGTGGCCACTGGATGTAAAGAGAAAAACTGAATTTCTTTAAGTAGGCTGAAGAGACAACTAATTATTGTGGGTGGGTGCAGGGACTGTCTTCCCCACCCAGGCAGTCTGTTTCCCCTCAGGGTTCTAAATCCAAACAGAATAGATAGTGCTTTGCATTCGTGGAAGATTCATGTTCAGTCATTTTCAGTCATGTCCTACTCTTCGTGACCCCATTTGGGGTTTTCTTGGCAAAGATACTGGAGTGGTTTTCCATTTTCTTCTCTAGGTCATTTTACAGATGAGGAAAATGAGGTTAAGTAACTTGCCCAGGGTCACACAGTTTGCATGTGTCTCTGGCTGGATTTGAACTCAGGAAGATGAATCTTCCTGACTCCATGCCTGGCATGCTAGCCACTGAACTACGTAGGTGCCCAGGGTGTATGTGTCGTCTTTACAGAGCTCCTTACCTTTGGAACTCCTATAATTATACAGGCACTCATCCATAGGAATAAATGACAAATCCACTTTCTTTTTCAGTTCTCTCTCTAGAGATTAATTCCTATAGAGTTTCTTTTGTCCTATTATTGATTAGAAGGTCATGCATTTACCTATTGGATAGGAGGGACTTGGAGTAAGGAAGACCTGAGATGGAAGCCTGCCTCAGACATGTACTGACTGTGTGACCCTGGGCAAGTCACTTAACCTCCCTGTGCCTCAATTTCCTCAACTGTAAAATAGAGATAATACTACCACCCACCTCACATGGCTGTAAAGAGCTTTGTCAGCCCTTAAAGTGCTATATAAATACTAATTGTTGTTGTTGTTACCCTTATTCTTTCACTAATCTAGTTTTCTTTCCAAATTTGCTTGTAATAAGGGAAAAGTATCTTTTCCCAAGAGATGATATTATAGTTCTCCAGAGAATACCGAGTTGGTCTTCATTTGATTCTCACGAGGCACTGGGGAATATTAATGCACATCAAAAAATACACTGGAAATTTTTAGCCCAAAGCAACCACCAGAAGTTGTGTGCATAATTTTGGTTAGGGCTGATAACATTAAAACATTATCTTTATAATTTCAACATATAAATAAAACTTGTAGGATGGAATTCCCTTGTGTTTTTGATACATGGAAGGATCTGTGATTTCATGTGTTTTTCCATTGCCATCTGAGTTGTTTTACATTTTAATTCTTCTAAAATCCTGTTGCCCTAAGAGTTACAATAATTTAATATCACTGGAAGAAATTTCTCTTTAAGAGATGGGCTTTTGCAATAGTTAAGAGTTCAGGATAATTAAAAGCATTGTATAGTTCCTAATGGTCTGATCTCTTCTTCCTGCTAAATTCTGGTTGCAACTCATTATCCACATGCAATGATTATCTAACATATGTTTAGTGAGGGATTCATTTGACAATCTCTTATCCGGCTGCATTTGGGCCATAAATATTTTTCATCCACTTCGCCTTTTTTCTATGTAGATGTTTAAGACAATCTCACATTTCTCTGGATTTTACCAAGGAGACCTTGTAGTATTCCAGAGTTCAATACAATCAGGATGTCAACATCTCCCACACATCTAACTTATTTTATATTTTCAGTTCAAAAAGATAACGAATGTATTTGGAAGAATTGTAAAGCTAAACAGATGTTAATCTACCTATGACTAAGTGGTTTAGGGCCCAGGGCAAGTAACACTAAGCATGTGTGGTAGGAACAATATTCTAATTCCTCCCCCCCATGCAAATTAGGATAGTTTTTCCTCAAAAGGTAAATTAAGACCATCCTTAGTAATTGATTAGTTTGAGGAAATAAAGGCTCAGCCTGTTAAGATCACTTCCTGGTCACCTGAGTACAAACCACCCTTCAGGATGTCTTGAGAATCCACAAACCCTGATGCTTGGCTGATGGAAAACTATGAATGACTGAGCCAAAGGAGGTTTGCTCAGCTGAATCAAGCAGAAGTGTTATCGGTGTTTATTCTTGTTGAGTATAGGCTTCTTGGTATGGTTAAGTAAATGTCTTTCTGCAAATAGTTATTTCGTTTCAATATTGAACCTAAACTACCAAAGTACTGGACTGAGTCAGACCAGTCCCTAATATTTAGTGTTGTTACTAATCAAATCTACATATATATATATATATGTGTGTGTGTGTGTGTGTGTGTGTGTGTGTGTGTGTATATATATATATTTGAGGGCATAATAAATTATGCCCTCAAATCAGATGGAATAGGGACTGGGCTTGTGCTTTCATTCAGAGTGAAGAAACTTCTCTGCTAGGATTTAGACTCTCTGTTGGTTTATAAGGAATGGATTGCTAGGTGGTAAGGTGGATAGAGTGCTGGGCCTGCAGTTGGGAAGACTCATCTTCGTGAGTTCAAATCCAGCCTCAAATACTTACTAGCTGTGTGACCCTGGATGAATCATTTAACCCTGTTTGCCTCAGTTTCCTCATCATGAGCTGGAAAAGGAAATGGAAAATCACTCCAGTATTTTTGCCAAGAAAAACCCAAATGGTATCATAAACCATCGGAAACCATTGAAAAATGACTCAACAAGAGCAACTAAGACAAATTTAATGAGTGGGTAGTAGAATTAATTATTAGAGTACTATAGTTGAAGTATTATGTATATGAAATTTGGTGCCCTGGGTCAAAACTCCTATTGCCTTGCCTTGTTTATGACATTGGGACTAAATACTCAGTGCTGGGATGACACATGTTCAATGCCCAGTAAAGCTTCCTTTCTACCTTTCTTCTGTGGTCATCTCTGAAAATGGTATTGGGGATAGAAAGTCATTGTTGAGGGAAATAGTAACTTGTATAATGTTCCTACATTTCTTCGTGTCCCCACATCCAGGAATGGCCCAAGGCCAACTAAAATGTGCTCAATTCAGAGAAACTCCACCACAAAGAAAATTCTACTTTAAATGAAGATATTTATTTTGACTTATAGGGGACAACTTGACTAAAGGCCATTTAGCTCTAATTCAAGTTTTAGATCACAAGCATAAATATATGCAACTGATTCACAAATCTAATTTGAGTTAGCATTTTCCCCAAAAACTGAAATCCAGTCTTGCAGTTCAGTTCTCCAAAGATGTTGAATGAAGGAACTTGTTGTTTAACATTGAAAATCATGCAGAACAAAATCCATGCTGTGAGGGAATCATATCTGATCTTATTTTCAGCAGTCATGTTAGCTTCAATTTGAAATCACAAATGCCTCTGATGATTATTATTATTCTTTGCCTTTCGTGTTCAGCATCTCTTTGGTGCCCCCTAAGATCTGGAGCTAGGTGCTGCTCCTATCCTTTTTGCCTTCAGCAAAATATCAGAGAAAGGTTAGAAAGGCAGTAGCTGTGAGCTTCCCTGAAGCCAGTGTCAATCAGCAGCAAGTTCGGGATCATGAACAGGTGTCCTAAGATGATGCCATATCAACTTTCTCTAAATCTCCCTCCCTTTTAAAAAATGTGCTTAATTAATTCCCTTGCTTGGAAAAAAAAAAAAAAAACTTCCATAATTTCCCCGAACCATTTCAAGTACAAACACAACAACAACAATAATGAAACTTTTCTTGCAGATACACAAAATTTTCCCAAAATCTTTCTATTAAAACTTAAAACTTCACTAGGATTTTTGGGGCATCCTCTACTACTGCAGAGGAGATGAACTTCCTTTTTGTAATCACTAATGGCTAACATTCAATTATCTCAGACATAGTTATTGTTTACTTTTCCTCTTCTTGTTATTTTTATACAAAGAGGCAATAAATAAGATAATATAGAAATACAAATAAATATATAACTGTATATATATGACTATATAAATATAATTTAACATATCATTTAATATAATATAAATATGCTTGCATTACATAAATATAAAAACTATATGTGTATATGTAGATAGCCAATCATCTTTTATTTTATTGTCATAATTAACTACAAAGGACTATGGGATATCCCAGAAAGAATGTAGGAATATACTAAAATATGTTATGTATGCAGGAAAAGCCAAGAGAAAAAGATTAGAACATTTACTAGAATATTTTAAATATTTTAACATTTTGTCACTAAATATTATTTGCCCAATACTGACTCATATGCACATATATACATGTACATATGCATAGGCACATACACCTTACATGTCATTTATATAGCTGTTTTTATGTTGTTTTCTCCATCAGATTGTGATCTCTTTGTGGGTAGGGGCTTGGTGTGTGTGACCTTGGGCAAGTTATTTATCCTCTCTGGGATTCCTCAGTATCTTCATCTGTAAAATGAAGGGTTGGATTAAATGACCTTAAAAGTTCTTGCTATCTCTAAATCCTATAAGTTGGACAATACAAATGATAGCATGTTTTCAGGGATTAATAGAGTTAAAAAGTGTTTTTCATATATTATTTCATATGATCTTACTAATGACTCTGTATGGTAGGCAAATATTATCATTTCTATGTTACAGATGAAAAATAAAACAACCCTGAGACGTTACAAAGATTGTTCCAGGTCACAAATCCTATGATCTTGGAGTCAGGACTTCTGTTACGGAGTCCATTGCTTATTCCACAGCCTCCAACCCCAAGTACCCTTGAGGAAGAGAATAGAATCATTAACAGTAGGAAATCAGACAAGGGTTGGCCAAAGACCCTACATAGTGACAATGTCCCATATTAGCTGGTAATGCCATCTTCATGAGCATATTCCATCCACAGTTCCAGCAGCAGCAGACAAGAGCTAACTCAGATACAATATCCTCTGTTAGTCTTGTGGAACTTCTCCTGTGTCCCCTCAAATGCTCTCCAATGGACAAATAGGAAAGAGTGTCTTAAGCATTACACCTCAAACCCTTTAGACAGTGAGCATTATTGTTAATCTATTACCCACTGCTACCCTATGGCTAATGGTTTCTCATCATCTGTTTCTCTCAGTTACTAATCAATCGCAGGTCACATGGGAGAAAACTATCCCCATCCTCTTTAACCACACCCACACATCACTTTAGTCTAACACTTCTCACCCATTCCACTGTTATCTTTGGAATTCCTGACCCACCTCTAAAGGTAGCATACTGGCTGTACAGTACTCACACTCCAAACACTCTGACCAAGGAAGAAGAGTTGGAATACTCCTTTCGCCCCCTTTTCACTTCCAGAGTCCCCTCTCCCTATCTATCAGCTCCTTCCCTTCTGACTTCAATTATTCCTATGTCTCTCTTATCCCTTATTAAAAATAAAAACAATTAAAAATGAACCTCTCACTTGATTCAATCATCCCAGATAGTTATTTCTCTCTTCGCCACCCTTTCCAAAGAAAACTTGAAAAATCCATCTACAAACTTCTTTCCTTCTACTTTATTCTGAATCCTCTGTAATTTGCTTCTGACATCATCATTCACCTGAAATTACTTTCCCCAAAGTTATTGAGGATCTCTTAATTAACAAAGCTAGTTGTCTTTTTTCAATCCTGATCCTTTTTGAACTCTCAGTAGCATTTGGTGCTATTAATCACCTTCTCATGACACTGCTTTCTCTTGTCTAATTGTGACTTTTTGGTTCATTTATTCTTCATTCAAGTCACTCTCTTTATCCATTATGTATTTTTGACCCCCTTCTGTTTTTACTCTACATGATTTTATTTGATGATTTCACCAGGTTACATGGACTGAATTATCATCTTGATGCATACGATTTCCTTTTTTTAATTTTTTAATTTTTTTAGGCAATTGGGGTTAAGTGACTTGCCCAGGGTCACACAGCTAGTAAGTGTCAAGTGTTTGGTCTGAGGCCGAATTTGAACTCAGGTCCTCCTGACTTCAGGGCCCGTGCTCTATCCACTGCTCCACCTAGCTGCCCCAATGCATATGATTTCAATCCTTATCTCTGCTGAGAGACCAGCAAACTGCCACTTGTACATCTTTGTCTGGATGTCCCATAGGAATCTCAAACTTAACATTCCAAAACAGAATTCATTGTTTTTTTTTCCCCAAACCCTCCCCTCTTGAGAACTTCTCCACTATTTTGTTTCTTTCCCTTCTTTTTCCCCACCCTCTTTCCATCCCCGTTTCTCTCTTCCCCCCTTCTCTTCTCCCTATACATATACATACATACATACATATACACATGTGTATATGTTGTATGTGCCTAGATATTTACATGTTGTCTCTCCTATTAAAAATACTTTCTCCTTCACAAGAGGGACTGTTGGACTGTTGTGATTGTTTTTTTTTGTATTTGCAGTTCTTGCCACAGTATCCAGAACATACCAAGTGATTAATAAATTCTTTATTGACTGAGTATCGATTAAATGATTCTCTTTACCATTTTCAGTCAGAAACTTCTCCTTTTAAGTTCACAGTTTTAAAGTTTTCCACTCCATTCAGATTGTGGTTGTCATTTTATACTCATCCTTGGATTCTTCTCTTTCCTTTTTCAAGGAGTTCAGCAACTGTTTTATTATCTTCCTTTCCTTACCAACTCCTGCCCTTTTATCAGGGCATGGAAACATTCAAGTTTATACTTCCTCAAATTCTTTAACTTCCTAATTACTTAGTTTCCTTAAATGCTATGACCTACTACTTCACTCCACTTTATCTATAAACAAGGATGGTCACATACTTTTATCTTACCATTACTCAAATAAAAAACCCTGACGTTCCTTTGCATGACCATAACATTCTATCAACCCATCTCTTCTCATGCCTCCAAAACTCATTCTTTTCTCCCATTAGAAACTCCAGTCTCTCCACTCTTAGGAATTTTCTTAGGTCATTAACCATGAACTTCACTTCCCTCCCTCTTTAAATTTGACTCTAAAGTTAGTTAATCCAATAATCAATAAACATTTATTAAGTACTGACTATATTCCAGGCACTCTGTTAAGCAGTGGGGATATGAATATATAAAAAAAAGATAGTTTCTGCCCTCATGGAACTTCCAATCTAATGGGGGAAGACAACATCCAAAAGGAAGCTGAAAAGAGGTGGGGTGAGTTACCTGACATAGGAACATGGTGAAGTCAGAGAAGTCTCCAAATAGTGCAGTGAGATGGGAAGTGAGGTGAAGTATATGTTGAGTATACTCAGTAAATAGAAGTTTTGGAGTTCATAGCTCTGTCCTCCAATTCAAGGGGCAGAGGTAGTGATAAGGTATACATATCAGGACTTATTGGATCTTTCAGGATAATGTTTTCCTAATGATTAGCTTCCTGGAGCAGGGTCATCATACCCATCACTACAACTATTTTGTCCTCATCAGTGTTGTAGATGAGGTAGATTAGGACCAGGATAACTGGAATGGATCTATAAATCTTGCCAATGTTTCTTTTTTAAATTCCCATAGCTGAAACTAGTCAGAAATAGTCCAAAAGGAGTTCGAAATACTTTCATCATCCTTCCCCAAGGGCTATGTGAACTTTTTTTCCTACTACCACTTTATGCTGAGCAGAGACCTGCAAGAGGCCTCCCTTCCTGAGGGCATTGATAAACATATATATATATAAAATTTTGTTGAAGATATCATTTTCATTTATTTATTTTAATTTTTCTCAATTACATGTGAAAACAATTTTTAGGATTTGCTTTTTTTTAAAAAATTGAGTTCCAAATTCTTCCTCACCCTTGCTTCCTCCCCCCCTCCTTGAGAAGGCAAGCAATTTGCTATAGACTATACAAGTACAGTCATATAAAACACATTTCCATATTAGCCATATTTCAAAAGAAAAGAGACAAAAAATCTCCCAAGAAAAATAAATTTTAAATGTATGCTTTGATCTGCATTTAGACTCCATTACTTCTTTCTCTAGGGGTAGATAGCATTTTTTTCATAGGTCCTTCGGATTTGTCTTGGATCTTTGTATTGCTAGGAATAGCTAAGTCATTCACAGTTGATCATTGCACAATACTGCTGTTAATATATACAATGTTCTCCTGGTTCTGCTGGATTCACTTTGTATCAGTTCATGCAAAGCTTTCCAAATTTTTCTGAAATTATCCTGCTCCTCATTTTTTAATAGCACAATAATATTCCATCATAATCATATAGCACAACTTGTTTAGCCATTTCTCAATTGATGAGCATCCCCTCAATTTTCAATTCTTACCACCACAGAAAGAGTTGCTATAATTTTTTTGTACATATAGGTTCTTCTTCTTCTTCTTCTTCTTCTTCTTCTTCTTCTTCCTACCTCCTCATCTTTGTTATCATCCAAGGGTTTAGTTACTATCCCTATGCAAACATGACTATGCATCCATTCCCAATCTCTCCTCTGAGCTTCTGTCTTTCATTATCAATTGCCTACTGGGCATTTCAAGCTGGATATCCCAAAGATATCTCAAACTCAACTTGGCCAAAATTGAAGATATTATCCTGACACCCTCCCTCCCCAAATCTACCCCAAACCTCCTTATTTCTATTGAAGGCATCACTATTCTTTGAATATCCCATATTTGTAACCTCGGCATTATCTTTGACTCCTCACTCTTCCACACTGCACACATCCAATTGGTTGCCAGATCTTACTGTTTCTACCACTAGAATACATCTTGCAACTGACCACTTCCCTCTATTCACACAGCTACGACCTAAGGTCAGGCTTTCATTATTTCTTGCCTATAATATTGTAGCAGACTACTAACTGGTCTACTTGGATCTAGTTTTGCACCACTCCTGTCCATACTTCATTCAGTTGCCAAACTGATTTTCCTTCAGTGCAAATCTGACCATGTTACTCCCCTACTTAATCAATTCCTCTGGCTCTGTGTTACCTCAAATAAAATATAAGATCCCTTTTATATCTTTAAAAATCCTTTACTCTCTATGGCCCCAGACTGTCTTTCCTGCCTCATTGGAAATTCATTAGAGTAAACTCTGTGATCCACACAAATTGACTTTCTCTTTGTTCCACATACACAATACTCAATCATCTATCTCTGTATATTTGTGCTGGTGGCCCTCTGTAACTGAAATGCCCTCCTTCCTTGACTCTACCTTTTAGAGACCCTCCCTTTCTTTAAGATGCTGTCCAAATATCACCTTTTATATGAAGTCTTTGTTGATCTTTCCAAATGCTATCACTCTAAGTCTAAGACTTCCTTGTACTTTGAACTACTTATGCATGTCCTCCTTGTCTCTTCTCCTACCCCCCCATTAGAATGTAAGCTTTTTGTGAGTAGGAATTTCCCAGTCCCAAGCAGAATACCTGTCATATAGTAATGACTAATAAATACTTGATTGATTCCCAACTGGTGGGTCTTGGGCTCCTGGCAACCCATTGTGTTAAAATCCATGAGATCTCCAAACATTCATGTTCTGAATCAATAGCTACTAAGAGTATAACTTATCATGGGGGAAGAATTGTGAAAGGTTTTGAATATTTGAAAAAAGGGCTTATAGTAGAATACTTTGGGCATCTTAGTGCCATAATATGCTACAAGTCATCCAAGTACCCAAAAGATTGTGATCTCTTTGAGAACAGGGATTGGTTTTTCATTTTTGTTTTTCACTTTCTTTGTATCCTCATCAGTTCACACAGTACCTGACACATAGTATGCACTTAATAAATCTTTTTGAATGGTTAATTTGGAACTATAGTTTGTGTGACTTCATAAACATAATGGATATTGTTTTTCTTGCCTTCTCAAAGGGTATGGGAGGGAGTGGAGAGAGAGAATTTGGAACTGAAAATAAAATTTTTTAAATTAAAAAAAAGAAAACCTATAGACTATAATCAATAATAGACTTGGAAAAATATATTGTCTACCAAAAGTAATGCTTAACATCCAAAGTGATAAAAGTACGATTTCATGATGAAGAATTAAAGAATGTGTGTCAAAATCTTATGACTTCAATGCTAAACCATGTAAAGTAAATGCAGCTAAAGGAGGACATGCTGCATATTAAATTAAAATTTGTTGTAAAATAAAAGCTTTAAAATATGTTTGCTGAGTATCCTCTAGAAGCTTTTTAATTAATATCAACAAGAATGATGTGGACAAAGATGCAAGACACATAAATAGAGATTGAAATTATAAGTTAAAAAGAGATGATTTGATAAGAGTTACAATCCATAAATAAGCAAAGAGCCATACCAAAGCCTCTGTTTTGCACTTTTCTTGGGGAGAGGGAAAGCATTCTCTAACTACACAGTAAGGAACATTATCAAATTAACTATAATATTAATTTTTTCAATTTAATGCCTAGAATAATAAAAAAATATGGAAAGTACTGAATTAAGCAGCCATTTTGAACATCTCTCTTTCTGAGCAGCTTATGTATCAAGGGACAAATGATTCCAGTTCCTTCCCTGTATCAGTCTAGTATCTATTTCTAAAGGTGTTAAGAACTCGTAAACACCGTGCATCAGAGCCCCTGGGATTGGAGAGTAGCTAAATATCCTATTTATTAACAGAGGAAGTTGTCAGATTTCCATGGCAAGTGTCCAGAAAACAGTAGGGATGTTTATGGGCATAGTTCAGAAGTGAAGGAAAATTATGTGGAAAGAAATTTCAATTATGTGGACTTAGTACATTTCTGATATAGCAAATTGTATTGGAGCAGTGCAAATACCAGAAAAATATAATTTTAATTTTCTAAATGAGAGATTTCATTATAAAATAATGAATTCTATTGTGTGACTAAATGGTAACTCAGCAATGTCTCATGAACTTGAATCTAAGTTTTGAACGACTTACGGTGACTGAAATATTGTTAAGAATTTGACTTTGCATTAGCTATTTTGATCTTTTGCAATTCATGAATTCTTCTCCTAGTCTCCCTTTCTATCATCATCATCATCATCATCATCAATTGCTAATGTTTCCATGGTGCTTATTGGAAGCCAGGCACTATGCTGAGTGCTTTATAAATATTATCTCATTTTATATTCACAATAATCAGAGGAGGTATTTGCTGTTCTTATCACTCCCATTTTGCAAATGAAGAAACTGGGGCTCATAGAGGTTAAGTGACTTGCCCAGGGTCACACAACAGGTAAGTATCTGAGGCCATATTTGAACTGAGTCCAGACTCAACACCCTCTTTATTGTGTCACCTAGCTGCCACCATCACCTTTTCACAGAATCACAGAGTGGAAACAACTTGAAAGATCATCTCTGTCTACAATGGTCTTTCTGTCAGGAAGGGTTTGAATCTTGCCCCAGACCTTTCTTAGAAGTATGATCATTTCTTCTCTGATCCTCATTTTATCAGTGATAAAATAAGGGGTAAAAATGGCATATCTTTATTAGGTTAATTGTGAGGATTAACTGCTATACTGTACGTAAATCATTTTTTCAAACTTAACTGGATGACATAAATGTAATTTATTGTTATTAAGACCTGGTACAATCTACCTTTACATAGGAATCTCCTTTACAACATAATCAAAGAATTACCACAGCCTTCAGTGAGAGAGAACCCACTACCTCCAAAGTCATCCAATTCTATTTTTGTCCATTCATTCAGTCGGTCAACAAGCATTTATTAAGCACCTATTATGTGCAAAGCATTGTGTTAAGCACTGAAGATAAAAATAAAGGTAAAAGACAGTTCCTGTTCTCCATAAGTTTATCGTCTAATGGTCACTGGTAATTGTTAGGAATTTCTTTTTTACTTTTCAGTTATGTCCGACTCTTCATGACTCCATTTAAAGTTTTCTTGGCAAAGATACTGGAGTGGTTTGCCATTTCTTTCTCCAGCTCATTTTACAAATGATGACACTGAAGTGACTTGCTCGGGGTCCTATAAGTGTCTGAGGCCAGATAAGTCAGGTTCTTCCGACTTCAGGTCCAGTGTTTTATTTGCTGTACCACCTAGCTGTTTTTTTTTTTTTCTTTAGGAAAAGTCTCAGATGGTCTCAGACACTTACTAGCTGTGTGACCCTGGGCAAGTCACTTAAGCTCACATGAGGCAAGTCACATGCCTCAGTTTCCTCATTTGTAAAATAGGAGTAATAATAATAGCACATACCTCTTCTGATTGTTGTGAGGATCAAATGAGATAATATTTGTAAAGCACTTAGCACAGTGCCTGACATATAATAACCATTATATAAATTAGCTATGATGGTGATGATGACAATGATAATGATGATGATGATGATGATGGTGATGATGATGTTGGTGATTGTGATGGGAGAGAATATTAGAAAAGATTTCATGAATTGCAAAAGAACAGGAGAGCTAACATAAATTCAAATTCTTAATATTTCACTTACCATTGGTGGTAAAGAACTTGGATTTAAGTTCATGAGACACTGGTGAGTTCTCGTTTAGTCACACAATAAAAAATATTTTATATTGAAACCTCTTATTTACAAACTTTAAAAAAAAGTTTCCATTAGGAAACTAATGCTGCCTCTGCAATTTTAACCATCTGTGTGGTACAATGGTTAAAGAGATGGATAGAATCTGAAATTAGGAAGACCTAAATTCAAATCTGGTCTCAGAAATTTATTAGATGTATGACTTTGGGCAAATTGCATGTCTCTATGCCTCAGTTTCTTCATCTGTAAAAAATGAGGATAATACTATCACCTACCTCCCCACTGCAAGGATAAAATTAGATGATATTTGTAAAATGCTTTGAAAACCTTAAGGGACCACACAAACATTAGCTCCACTAACCATTGCTCCAAGTTCTATGTCTTCTACCCAAAGGTACAAGAAAAAGTCTGATTCTTCTTCTATTCAATAATTTTCAAAGATTCTGAAAGACACCTTTCATATTCTCGCTAAGTCTTCTCTTATTCAGGCTACATATAACCCTTGTGTTAAATGTTGTCATATGATAGAAGGGACCATGGTTCCCCTTAGGGGATTAATCACATCTCTAACTCATTCCTCCCATGCACAAGTTCTACACTCTTAACAATATACATTACTCAATATCAACTTCACTTGTAAGCATATAGCCACAAAGCTCAAAGAAGAAGAAAAAAAATTTATAAATAAATTCAATAAGCATTTATTCAGCACTTACTATGTGCTAAGTACTGGGGATACAAAGAAAGGTTATTATATATTTGAAAAAGAATAGGAAATTGTGTATAATAGATTTGCAGTTTCCTGTGCAATCATCTCTTTTTATTCTACTATGTTATGGAAATGCTTGCTTTATTTCATAAATTAAAAATATAATAAATAAGAAAAACACATTTTCTGCTTTCCAGAGGCTTACAATCAAGTAGGGAAGATAATACAAGACAACTTGGAGATAATTTCAGAAAGAAGTTCCTAGAATTAAGGGGTACTGGAAAAGATTTCTTACACAATGGTGTATTTTAGCTGAGACTCAAGGGAGCCAGGGAAGCTAGGAGAAAGAGACAAGGAGGCAAAGAATTCTAGCCAGTGAAAATGCCCAGTAGGGAGATGGAGTGTTGTGTATGAATAACAGTGGGGAGGATAGGGTCACTGTGTCATAGAGTACATGCAACATTTAGCACCTGTAGTTTTCCCACCTCTTTACTAAGAAAATATTCTTCCTATCTGAAAATTTGCCAGCTCTGTTTTTATTCACGTGATCAAGAGAAATGTTAAATAGAGCAGAGTTAAGAAAGGAGCACTCTGTAGAGATATCCTTCCATATACTCTTCCACATGGCTCCTTTAGCTCCACAATTTCTATTTAAAAAAATTGATGCCTCTTTGTTTTTATATCACATTAATTTCCAAATAGAATTCCCCCTTTCTTACCTAATGAATCTTCCCTTGAAACACACATTTAGAAAGGAAAAGAAAAAAAAGGCACTTGCAATTTGCAGGATTAATAGCCTTCTCAAAATTCCTTATTTACTATAAAAGAGTGACTTCACCTTTGGGAAGAGTTGTATCTAACATGTTTGTTTTAATAATTTTCATCCTGATTGGAAATAATAAGATCAACTTTATTGGCTAAAATATTTGGCTAATTTCATGATAATTTTAATGTGGCATTTTTAATATAAACTTTAATACTATACAATTGTGGAAAGGTTGGCCACATATTTGTAATTTCTAAAGGAAAAAAATACTGTAATTTCTAAAGGAAAAAAAAATTGGGGAAAATATGTCCTCAAAATAGAGTTGGTATTTATACAATTCTATAAAAATCTTTAATTATCAAGCTATTTTGATAAATATTCTGACTCATGCTAAATTATGTGGTTTTAAATTTTTTTGTTGTTGTTTGCTGCAGCTGTTATCATCATGAAATATTTTAGAAATGTGATCTGCAACCTGTATTTTATTTGTGAGTCTGCAAATGTTCCAACACGGGACTACTGTTTATGAGCCATTCGCAACATTACAATGCTGCATTACCATGAAAATAGTTGAAACCGTGTTTTTGAAATGGAATCGCATGTGTGAGATATTAGACACCTGAAGGGCCATACCCATGAATAAACGGTTTACTGTGCGTGGCTTTAAATGGTGGGTTTACAGGCCTTAATACGGAAAGCTCTCATTTTACCAAGCTACATAAAGGCACGCCAGTGGAACTTGTCATGGAATACTTGGCTGGAAAAGTCAGGTAATGTGAAATGTAAAACTGGGTTAACACATTGTTAAATTTACAAATTTCAACCTCTATAAACCAAGAAATTTCAAGTTGAAATGACTGTTTTAACGAGTATCTGTCAAGTATTGTGGTAAAAGCACTAAGCTAAGAGACCTGAGTTCTAATTCTAGTTCTAGTTGCTTCATTAAGTTCCTCCCCCTCTTTGGGCTTCTTTTGCACCACTGAGAAAATGAAGGAGTGAGGGTGGAGGATTGGACTCCATGTTGTCTTAGGTACCCCCTACCTTTCAAAAGTAAGTTATTTTTCTGATAGGAAAAGGGAAAAATCTGGATTTTGCCTTTGATACCAATTAGCTGTCTGACCCTAAGTCCTCCAGGTTACATTTGTCTTACAGAGAACATTTTCATGAGGACAAAAGCACAGATCTTTTACCCATATTGCTGATGGCTAGCTATTTCCCATATACAACAATTACTTAAGTATTTAGATTTCTCATCACCATCAAATACTATTTTCTATGTGTTTTTAATAACAAATTAATCCAGAATATATGTTCTTATATAATTTTTTGGGTTGATCCTGATTTCCTATTTGTGATACTATGGGCACCTCAGTGGTGCAGTGGATAGAACACTGGGCCTGGAGTCAGGAAGACCTGAGTTGAGATCTGGCCTCTGACACTTACTAGCTGTGTGACCCTAGGCAAGTCACTTAACCCTGTTTGCCTCAGTTCCTCATCAATAAAATGAGTTGGAGAAGGAAATGGCAAACCGTTCCAGTGTCCTTGCCAAGAAAACCTCAAATGGGATCATGAAGAGTAGTTCACAACTGAAAATGACCGAACAACAACAAAACATCTCTGAGTTTCAATTTCCTTTTCTGAAAAATGGTGAGTTTGGACCAAAAAACCTCTAAGTGCCTTTCTAACTTTAGTTCTATGTTGGGAAACTTCAATTCCAAACTTTTAAGCCACATTTATTGTACAATTCTGTGTGTATTTTTTGTTTGTTTGATTTTGTTAATGGAATGAGTCAGGGGAGAATTGTGATCATCTCAAAGGTTAAAAAATTCACAAAGGGCAGTCATGAATCAATATTCATTTGTTCAAATAAGCAACCATTCAGCCTCATTTTTTATGTAAACCAATTTTGTGAAACAAGATGCTAGCTCTTTTCTTTTGTGATCATATACCACTTTTATTCATGCTTCTGGAAATGGAAGCACCAAAAATTGAATAAAATACTGAATATCTCACTGGAGTTATATTGTTTAACATTTTTTTTTCAGTTTGAGAATTCAATATTTGAGACACAAGAGTATATTGGTTGTTGCGCTGCTATGCCACATAATGAAATAGGGATTTGTTATTACCTCAATATAATTACCCAAATCCTCACTGCCTTTATGATTTCACCTGCATCCTGGTTGTCTGTTTCATACTTTTCTCCAGATGTCTTAATTTGCATTAAGTACTGAGCTCAGTTTTCTTTTTTCTGTTCATATTGTTAACCTCCTTAAATCCTTACCTCTTCACTTTCCCCCCCCAAAAATTCCTGATTTAGGTGCCTTAAAAACTTCATTCCTGTCCTTCTGACCTTCTTTTCCAGATCATTAATAAAGATCTCTTATAGCTAGTCCAGTAATTAGGAAGTAGATATAGCATTTCATTCCTTAGTCAAAGCAGGAAGAAATAACCATTCTTACTAAAACAGGTGGACAGATCATTTAAGAGTGATAGAAAGCATTCTCTGAGTTTCCTGTTGATGACCAAATTAGCTCCATTGTTCTGCCTTAGACACTGAATGATATCAAAGAGACATCATCTCATAGAAAATTAGAGTTGAAAGGGACCTTAACATTCCTCCATTGCAATGGCCAAGAACAAAGCTAAGACCCAGAGAGCATAAATGACTTGTGTTAGGTAATTGTAGAACTGGGATTGAAAACCAGACTTCCTGATTCCCAGCCTGGTACTCTTTATATTGTTAATTTTCTGACATATGGTAAGTGGAAAACTTTTACGGAGTGGGTACTGTATTCATACCTGCATTTTCTTCCTTGAGCATAGAAACAAGGGAAAGTCTCATGACCTTGTTATTCGTCAGGATACAAAAAAACATAGTGTAGTGGCAGCTCTTATCAGTGACCATGACAAACTGACTTGCTCAAAACTGACTCTTCTTGGGTTCCCATCAATACAAATTAATAAGTCATACCCTCCTCAGAACTTCCAGTTTTCCCAGGAACACAAGGAAAAAATCTATATGTTTTGCACCAGTGTTAGAAGACACAGCAACATGTGAAATATATTCTAGATAACTGTAATGTCAGATTTTTTCAGGATCCAAGGTCCAATGTAAGGATCCTAGTGCTACAGACTGCACTGTCATGAAAACACACACACACACACACACACACATTGTTCCCATTCCATCAAACTGAAAAAGGGGATAAAAGATGAAAAGGAACAAAACATATCACCAGCACCAGAGAAGTACCTGATGCTGGTAAATATAACCTTGGGCTCTAAGCTAACTCTTCCCAACAGAGACATAGGATGATAACAAAGTTCTACATGTACCATCATAGCCTTTCAGGTATGACAGTGAGTTCCACTGATGGGTGAAGGTGGGCGTGTGAATGCGAGTCTTTTTGCAACCTTGAGTACTTGATACTCAAGCCCCAGATTCATCTCCATTGAGAATGTATTTCTTGATGTCAGCTATACAAACTATGAACTGTTGGCATTTATTAATATAAGGAACCTATCTGACAGTTGTTGGTTACCTTCATTTATAAACACTAAAGCATTGTATAAATGAGCCATACTGTTTATTATTATCATTAATATGATCTCATATTTCCTTGGCATGAATCCTTACTCAGTTGATGCAGCCTTTTTAATGTATTTTTAGACTTTCAAATGACCAAAAATACATCACCTGTAGCCAATGTGGTGATGAACCCAGACAAATTTAATTAAGATGGGTGGCCCAGTGGATAGAGTGCAGGGCCTGGAGTCAGGAAGACCTGAATTTGAATTTAACCTCAAACACTTAGTGGCAGTGTGACACTAGGTAAGTTACACCATTTGCCTCAGTTTCCTCATCTGCATAATGGGAATAATAATAGCATCAACCTCCCAGGGTTGTTTTGAGGATCAAATGAGATCATATTTATAAAGCATTCAACATTGTGCCTGGCACATAGTAAGTGCTTTATAAATGCTAGATTCTTCTTCTTCTTCTTCTTCTTCTTCTTCTTCTTCTTCTTCTTCTT